>NW_021620725.1:1115660-1195660 GCF_004785775.1 Grammomys surdaster | reverse complement strand
CACAGAAATATTTCTGGTGCTCTCCTGGTCTCAACATTTGCTGGGTGCACATTTAATATGTGTTAGCTTACTGCCTGAAGATGGAATCAGGGACATCTACCTGCACATGACAGTGCTTTGGCTCTTGCAGTTGCAGAACTTAATGTATGTATCAGTAATGAAAATCTTAATTAAGAAAGCTGCATCATTGTCCACGAACACTCATTTTTCTCCCCCTGCAAAGCCCTTTGTGTATTGCAGTATATACCTGGTCCAGACAGACAGAGCCCTCGAAGAGCTTGTCTGGCAGATCTTCTTTTGATTATTAACAGCTAGCAAATGACAAAGTCTCACTTCCTTTTGTCTTGAAGCCGAGGCTTGAAACAGCAGAGGACACAATGTACTGTAGAGTTTGTTTGTGTTTTTTAAAACTTGCCTTTATTACACTGGTTTAAAAATCTGACAGTGTTGATCGAAACTAATTTAGGTAACTTAGAGTTACCAAAACACTAGCAGATGCGTATTTACACACATACTCTCAGAGAACTGAAATGTTCCATATAGAAATGATGCAAAGCATGAGAAGGGACAGTTTCAAGCTGTATGCTCAGGTTTCTGGGATCTTTGGTCTCCGAATCCAGAAAGCTGCAATGTCCCCATTTTTGTGACCTTAGCAGTTACTTCTCTGCCTGTGCCAGTGTGTGTTGGTCAGTTTGCCATGTTGCTGTGTAGGAAATAAGAACTTTAAAAGGTGGAATAACTTTGTACAGACAATAATAACTATACCCATAAAAACTGAAAGACTTCAAGAAAGCCCTTTGAAAAGGTAGCCTATGATTTGATTATCTTTATGAAACAGTACTCAATTGTATTTTAATAATACCCAAATCATAAACTCCAAAATAAAAATTAGCTTATGTTAAAGTGATGTAAAAGCTTCAAAGCATTTCATGTTCTTCCTGTTAATTCTATGACCTTAACCAATAACCTAGATGTTAAGAGAGAGTCCCGTGTTCCTGCCCAGTTATGTATTCTTCAGCCTTCTACATTCCTTAGGCTTCTGGGCTGCACTGTTAACCCGTTTCTGGAAGATTAATATAAGTGACTGAGTTACAATGTTAATGTAAGTTAATGTGAGTGACTGAGTTACATGGCTTGAGCTCAAGCCATGGAGTTTTGTAACACTTCCTACTGGACTAGGGCACTCCCATCTAAAGATGGTCAGCAATGAATATTTAGGACCTGCTGTCTGCATGCTGTACATGTATGACTTACAGTCTGGCTGTGGGTGGGAAGCCATGCTGCCTTGGGTGGTGCTTGTGTGCTCTTTATTTAATCTGGTCCTTGGAATTTCTTGTGCTTTATCTCATTTATTTTCAAAACCACTGTAAAATAGATAATGGTCAGTTTTCCAGGTTTCTAAATCAAGAAAAAACTTGCATAAATTTTCTTTCTGTGCATCATGAAAAATGTAAAAAAGGCTTCATTGTGGGAAAGTTACTTTCAAGGAGTATGATTTATTAATGTCCCAGAGTTACAGTGATAACATGTCTAATTAAGGTTAAATATGAAATGTAAATAAGAATGAAATTGCACTTTTTGTAGTTGGACCACACCCCAATAAGAGATAGAAAAGAAGACATCAGGATGCTTGTATGCCAGACAGGAAAACGGTAGACAGGTTGCATTAGTCTGAATGATTTCGATTTTCATGAGCTATCTATCAACCAGTGCCACTGTAAGTCCTAAAGCAACTGGCAAGTACTTGACACAGGAGTATAATATAGGTTCATGGTGTAAGGTATAGAAGAAGCTTAAGAAATGTGTAAAAAAGAAAATGATGAGTAATTTACCCATGAATAATTGAAGGATAACTGAGATGCAGTTGCAGAGACTAACTCAAAAGATCACAACATCTTTTTAACTTTTAAATTATTCAGTTATTTTTAGGGTGGGACATGGGTGAGCAAAACACATATATCAAGGTCAAAGGGTGATTTATAGAATATGGGAATTGGTTTTCTCCTTCCACTGTGAGGTCCAGAAGGATCAAACTCAAGTTATCAAGCTTAACAATAAATGTTTTTAGCCCACTGAGTGAGTAATTTTTTTAATTTTAGAAAATCCTTGATTAGAAGTTAGAAATTCAATACAGTACTAGATATTGGTCTTCAGTTTTCCAAAGTGTAAGTTTCTGTGGAATTTCAAAAATTCTAAATATCTGAAACTTGAGTAGATTGGTTACTACCATCTATGAAGCACATAATCACACATGCATACACATAGACAATCATATGCATGCATACACACACACAATCACAATGACTCTTCCTGTGAGTCGTCAATAAAATGGCCTGAGAATCATAAAGATCTGTAGGTCAAGGTAAGATCTGGTCCCACCAGCATGTATCTGTCCTAATGTAGCTCATGCATGGGCGTGGGTCCTGTTGGGCTGAGTTATGGATCCCGCACGCGTCTGCCACTCCAGGCAGCTAGGGCCACAGCTCAGGGGGGCAGAAGTGTGGGAATTTGACTGAGTTCACTCCACACGGCTAAGGGAAGACACTTGGCTATGGAAGCCACAGAACTCTACTCCAGGCATGGGGAGATCCCAGTCTGAGGTCCCTTGTGGGCCAAAACTCTTGAGTTGGGGATACCCTGGCTGAGATGGCTGCCCGGAGACCGGCTGGTCTCAGCCCTTGGGCTCTCAGGCACAGCTAAGAGACCACAGAAGGACTGAGATGGGGGGCGAGGGGAGGGCATACGAGCTGGACCGGCCCACAGCCAAAAGGGGGGAGTGAGGGGGAGAAGCTCCAGAGGTGGCCCTCCAGGTAGTGAGACTCTTGGTCACTGCAACTCACTTGGCTGGGTCAAGGCTGGTTCGGCTAGCTTGTTTGAGTTGCCAGGCCTCCGCGGCTAGAAAGTAGAGAAGCCCTCCAGTGGGAAATTAGGCGTTGGGTCATTGGTTGAAGGCCCCCTCTATGATTCTCCACGCCAGGCCCCAAAGACAAGAGGAAGTCCATGGTTTTAAAAGGTTTATTGTCATGGCAGAAAGTGGATGAAACTGTACCCCATGTTCTCAGGGAGGACCTGAGGTTAAATACCTTTTGCAAGTCGGAGGAGGGTTTGGGAAGGAATGCTTAATTGGCTATGCCCTTTGGCCTTTAGGTATCTCATTAATATGGAGATCTCTTGAGGCTCTGGGGTCATGCCCTCTACCTGTGCTAAGAAGCTGTCCTAAGTGAAAAGAACCAGGGCCCAGGAGAAAGGCCGAACACTTACTGTCCTTTTAGGGCCTCCAGGATTCGAGGCCTGCACTTGACTCAACCAGGTATCCAGGTTCCTCTCACAGCCCACCGTCCCACATGTATCTATCTGTTTACTCAAAATTCAAGAATGACTAGACTAGACTCCTTGAAAGTGACAGCCTTCTCATAACTGACTCTCAACTCTTCATCTCCACTAACATCTCATTGTGTTTCCCCAGTTTTTAAATATTACACACACATACACACACACACACACACACACACACACCACAGTGTACATGTAAAAGTGAGAGAAGTTTCAAAGTCAGTTTTGCTTGGCAGTACGCACTTTTGCCCACTGAGCCATCTCACCAGCCTGGCCTCCTCACCATTGCAGTGCCTGGAGTATTTTATATGTAGTATTATCTGTGGTCCAGTCTACAAGCTAAGGGATCAATCTGGCCTATGGCAAAGCTATGTCTTGTAACTCCAGCCAAAGACCTTTAGAAAATATAGTAGCTGACTGTCAGGATGCTTTTTGGCCATCCATTGCTCTCACATAAAAACACATCCACTGACTGTGCTGTAAGTGATCCTTGCAGCAAATATATGCATTAGTTGTCCTAATGCTTCAGCTGTGTGTTAATGCTCAATACGACACTCAGAGTTAGGTCTGTTTGAATGCCTGTTACTTCCTTATTCCAAAAGTACCTTTAAACATAGTAATAGCATTTCTTTCTATGCAAACCTCTGTACATAAAAAAGGTTTACATTTTAAAACAAACATGTTTTTTGAGCTTTATCCAAATTCAAAAAAAAGCATCTGAAAATTTTAACAGCTGAAAAACACTTTCTCCTTGCTGGGAAAACTTAAACCTTGCTACATTTTGTGTAACTTTAAAAAAAAAAAAAAAGCAAGAAAGAAAGACTTCTGTGCTGAGAACCAGCGTGAGAAATCTCAGCATGAGAGGTTGTTGGAATTGTTTTTCTTCATAGAGCTAAAACCAATCCTTGGGTTTAAGTGATGCCACAATATACATATGCTTTGTCAGGAACAAAGGATTTTTTTCATCAAATCTAATTTCAAGGGCATCTTGAATAAAAAATAGAAGGGCTAGAGAAAGGCTACTTCAGCAGCGATCCAGCGTCTAGAAGCAGAGGTTGAGCACATCATTATACCAACAAGGTCTGGAGACACTGCTAGCCCTGAGTGCTTGTCGCTGTCCATAAACCATGAAGCAGTCATTTTATTATTGTCTCACTCAGTCCGTACTTAGCCCAGAGTGTCTTACAAAGAAAGCACTGCTCTGATGGTGCCCTGGACTTGTTTCTGTTTGTTTCAGCACTTTGGTAAATGGTCACAAGAAATGGTCTGTTACACGCCATCATGACCTGCATGCATTTTCTGAACAGTTTTTCAAATAAACCAAAATTCTATGGCAGTTTCTAGAAACGTGAACCATTTTCAAGACAATATCCAGTGAGAAATGCCCAGAGACATGTCCATATGTATGCCAGTGTATGTTGAGGACACATACATTACTCTGGATACCTAAGCTCAAGACAATGAAAGTGGCTAGACAATAGAAACAGGAAGGTTGAACTTGTTTATGTATTTATAACCCATGCTCTTAACAGTATACCTATGTGGAAGTGACTATAAAATAGACCCACATGTGTGTTTAACACAAGATCTTGTTCCCCTTAATAATCCCTAGGGGATAAAAGATACAACACAAATTTGGGCTTATTTGTTTGAGTTGCGGGCAGCACTGTTGTTGTTTATCTGTCTTTACTTTTTGAGACAGACTGGCTTTATAGACCAGGCTGACCTGGTAATCATAATGTAGCTTAAACTGGTTTTAAATTCACAGTTATTCTCATGCCTCAACCTATCCAGTGCTACTTTTGTAGATGTACATGACCATACCTGACAAAAAGCATTTTTAACATGATCCTGGCTAGTTGTAGAAATAGTGACCAAGGAGGTCATGGGTGAGAAGAGTCCTGCAACCTCTCATACACACATGGTTTTTATAAGGCCTTCCTGGAAGACAAGCTTAGATATTTCAAGAACTCCTCAAAACATTTTTTCAGCACCTTCTGTGCTCCAAATTGAGTTGAGTTTGCATCGTGTTTCAGTATAACTGAGTAGCAGGCTGGCAAATTCCCTGCCTTCCTATTCACCAAAATCCAAAATAGAACTCACAAAAACTCCTTCCTTCTCATCCCTCTTCAAAAAAAAAAGCCTCACTGTGCCCCCCCAGGGAAGAAGAAGCAAAAAAAAATTTTTTTTTTCAGTAAATAGAGCCAGCCCTGAAAGACAAACTCCCAGCTGTAACTCTAGCACTTTGCTCAGTACTGTGAGCTTGCTAGAGCTGACACATTTTTTATAATACAGATGCATAAATGTCTGTCTGAGGTAGAGGAATTACAGCATCCCCAGTGTTGCCTGGTGCCTTAGTCTAAGTGTATTGCACAACCTAGAACAAAAGACCCTGTTGTCTACCTCTCTCTGTGTATATTTTTAATTGTGACCTTCTATAGCTGATTTTTCATAAAGTTTGGAGAAAACAACCTTTTTTGAGACTTTCACCGCATTCTTCCAAGTGCAGACTTTCAGATATTTACAGTGATATATGTAAATTTGGGCTTCTTTAAAAATGCATATCTGTTTAATAATGATTTATTTCAGAAATGGTTATATGATATACTAACTATCAATAGTTGTTTAAAACCAAGCTACATGTTAATCTTTTGAAACTGTAAGATATATGTGCATTTTTAAAGTATAGCTTCTATTATTAGTACCCTTTTTTATTTCTTCAAATTCTTTTGTAGAATAAACTCTTGCATAGATAACACAGATGAAAGTGAAAGAAAGGAAGAAAGAGTGTAGCATTTACGAAAGTCCCCTTAAGCATCCAAAATTGGGACAGATTTTGGCTAAAGTTCAAAGCTGCTTCCAAGGATAAAGATTAGATTACCTGAAGCTGGACAGTTAGCATACATCTGTAACCCCAACATTGGGCAGAGAGAGGCAGGAGGGTGGAGTTCAAGTCCAGCCTTGTCTATGTAACAGGTTGTTGGAGTCTAAGCTTCAGAAAACTCTGAAACAAGAACAGAAAGTGAGAATGACCCAAGTCTTTGAACAACAGAGTATGATAAGAGCCATTTGTATGGGGTGGTTCTGGGACTCAGACCTGTGGATAGCCTCTGCTAATTCCTGTATCCTTTGGGTAAGTTAACTCATCAGTAAGCTTTGGACTATTAGCTATAAAATAAGAATAGTAGCTCTTGTGATAGTGTTCCACAACGATCCAAATTATTTTAACATTGATAGTGTCTTTAGAATAAATGTTTAGCCTAGAAATAGAAATGAAGCACACTTAAAGCAGGACATTATTTCTTGTATAGTTCTAAGTTCATAACTTTTCTGCTATAGGCATTTTAAACATACACAAAATGGAGGCAATATAATGAACTTTTGTGAACTCACTATGCTCTTACAATTACCAGCTCATGCTAAATTTATATGCATGTACATATATAATATATATAAGTTAGATGTTAAACTACAAGAGAGAATGCATAAACATAATTATGACATATCCACTAAGTAGAAATTTTGAGACATTAAAATGTTTATGAAGATCTTAGAATGGCATGGACTATGCTGTATATATTTAATTAAAAGGCAACTAATTTAATTGTGCATATGTTATAATCATAATCATTTTCTACAAATAATAGACTGTGAATCCTGGATATGTGGGAGGTTTTAGATATTTTCTCTTACTTTTTAAGTATGTTTTCAAATTGTATACCATGGGCAGGTTTTATTAGAAAAGATTAATAGTTTACTAATATTCAGAAGAATATATACACATATTCAGATATAAAGAGAACATACCTACCTTACTTCATTATGGAAATTTGGTTTATGTCCTAAAATATTCCATGTAAAAAAGTTTATCCCCCCCCTTAAGTAAATATTTCTTATGGTACTAATTTCAAGCTTGAGGTGCAGTCTCAATTTTATATCTATAGGTTTTTTAGAACATGTCACAATTCAAATATATTCTAAATGGTTCATATTTCCTATGATGAATAACAATAAATTTCTGTTTCTGTTTGTACTAGTGGAGGTACAGAATTGACAGTGTACATTTGAGCATTATTTGTGATCTCCCAGCTGTTCCATGTGGTCTTAACTCCACAGTGCTTATTCTAAAAGATTGCTTGCTTCTGTCTTATTTACTCCTGAACTGCAGTAATATTTTTAGTCCTAGTGTCTTCTTTTTATAGTCTTCATGTCTCATCTTTGACTATCAGGTTACTTTTTGAACAAGCAAGCCTCTGAGAGCCTCATTTCTTCCTTGGTTTCTTACTTCTAATCTGCTTTGGTCAAGAACACAAGCATGCACTTATGTTTAGGCTGAATGTCAACCTATGCCTTTCCTGTTCTCATGAAAAGCACAGCAGTATGCTCATTGCTGGAGAGACCCAGATCCTACCTTCAAGAAGCTCTTATCTAGCAGGGGAGGTGGATATGTTCCTACTTTGCTGGAATCTGTATTAGAAAGATGGGTAATACAGGTAAAGTATTCTCGGAGTTCAGAGGAGGGCTAACCTTGAGCTTTGCCATAAATATGAAAATGAGTTCGCACCATGAAAGCCAAGGGTTTGAACACACAAAAATTAAAGGGAAACCCATCTCTGAAGCCATAAGCAAAGTGTGGAGGAATCAAAGGAGTAAAGAATCTGCAAAGCGGTTGTGTTTAACTAGAGCATGAAGTGTGAGAAGATGAGTAGAGGGAAATGAAGTGGCCCAGGTGGACTGGCCCCAGACATTAAAGGTTTGGTTACCAGCCCAAGGAACCTGAACTTTCTTCAGTGGACAAAGGGGAGCTATTGAAAGTTTTCAGTAGGAGAGTAACCAGTAGAGCTGTGCCTCCAGAAGATTAATCTGGCAACAGTGAGGAAAACAGATTGGAGTGGAGAGAAACCAGAGGACAGAGGAAAGGAGGGAGACGCACAGCAGTCCAGGCAACAAGGCAGTGTGGGCCCTAAGTAGGGCATGAGCAGAGGGACTGAGCAGAGACAGAACTGATTTATGACACATGGCAGACAAGAATTAATGCATTATATTTGGAAGACAGGGAGAGCCTGACACCAAAGACATCTCTATGATTTTGAGCCTGAGTGGAGCCATAAACAGAAGCAGGGCAGCACAGGAGGAGCAGGCCTGGGAGGGGAGAGCACCAGTTTAATTTCATACACACTGAGTGGTGTTGAGTGGGTATCCATGAGCTGTCTGCTGAGCTTTGGGAGATGGGAGACTGCAGGGCAGGGGGAAAGCAAGTGGGGCTTGGGTATGAGCCTTTGGAGTCATCTCTGCCTCACTGGACTGAGAGCAGGCACAGAGCTAATCACTGTAGCCTGGAGAGTTTGCGGGTGGCCTATCTCACATCAGTTTCTGCTGCTTGCTCTTCATTCTGCCCTCCGTTCCTTCTTTCCATTCTCCCTTTTTCTCTGTTCTTAGGAGGGAGTTGCTTACAGAGAAGTGAATCACTGATTCATACAAACATAAACTATATTCTAAAATAAAGTAGCTCCTAATAGATCTAAAAAAAAAACCAGTTCCATATCATCTAATTGTCTTGACTATCACATAAAACATATTCTTGTGTGACCATAGAGAAGTCACTGTACTCCGTATCATTCAGATTATTAGATTGCTCATAAGACAAATGAAGAAACTGGTAAGATCCCTAGTCCTTATAATTGGCTACATGTAGCTCAAACCGACATTATGTCAGAATAACGTAGGGAAGACAGAGGAAGGGGCGAAGGTTGAGGGATCTATCTGTTTTAAACCTCCTGGCATGATTGTGATATACAGCCTGGGCTACATAACCTGCTAGGTTCGTTCCATCTCTTACATTCATTCTAAAGCTTTATCAATATTTAGACAAAATGTGTATTTCCATAGCTTATAAGTGAGAAAACATATCCAAAATGCAAATTTACTGTCAAAATCAGTTCATGTATAACAAAATACTCCCCTCTCTCCTTTAAGTTAGAAGATGATATATATTTGAAATGTATTTGAAAAGCACTGTAATTTAGAGCCCTCCAGGGATGGTACGAACTGGGGGGTGGAAGAGGGAGAAAGCCAGGCAAGCTGAGCTGCAGGCTCACATGCTCATTTCCAGCCACACCCAGGGTCTACTATCTCCATACCGTAGTTCAAGGGTGTCTGCTCTGTGCTTGAGTTTAGTATTTTTGCAGTTCTTGTTGAGTCATATCCTTGTGTTGCTTCTGACTATCTCTGTCACAATGTATATATAAGCATTTCAGAAGTAACTCTTCACAGACCCAATGCTAGTCTAGAGTAGAAGCCAATGTCTTTAACCCAGCCCCGTCTGTTCCCATATTTCCTAATGTAACTTTCCCATAGCTCACATGGTTCCAACACTGGAGAGATCCACATAGTGTACTTTCTAATGACCCCATGAAAACTCAAGTATGCTAGACTGGCTACACAGGAAGGAAGGCCAGGATGGAGACATCCAATTTGTCTCCACTTTCTAAACTTTCTTGCAGAGGAGACTTTGGTTGCAGAATATGACACACTAGGCTGACTGGCTTATAATTTAATAGGTTAGAGTTTGGAGATCTAAAATTACCAACTTCCAAATTAGTTTTGACATTCCATTTTCTTAATGAGTGTTGATTGAGGAGGTACTAAGGCCAGGAAATTCTATTCAGTTCTTAAGTGAGTCCTACCTACTACCAAAACTCCAGACCTAAATGGCAAGCAGGATTAAGTTGAGGATGTTAGTGGAACCCTGAAAAGCATCCCTAGCAAAGCATCTGTGATCCTCCTTTGTCATCCCCACCACTCCTCTTCCAATTTCCTGTCCCCTAGACTGTGGTTCCTTGGCTTTAATTTCTCTCCATTGGATTAGCTGGTAACGTCATTAAAGTAATTTATCAGAAGGTTTGGATGAGGTTTAACATCTTAGAGAAATTTGTGATTCAAAAAGTATTTTGTTTGACAGTTGGGATTCCCTACTTCCCCCTCCTCAAGCTAAGCACATGTAAAGACAAAAAATTTTGAATAGGGCTTTATTTCCTGCCCCCAATGTGCAAAACTGTATAAGAACATGAAACTATCAAAGCTCTCTACGTCTAAAGCACCACTGATACTTCAGTTTGCTCTCTCCCTCTTGGATCTACATCCCTGAGCTGAAATAGGATGCATGTGGGATTATTACATCCATTCTAGACCTACTTACCCCAGATCTGTTCCCAGCTCAGTTCCTTAGACTTAGCTGCATCTTCCATGTATACCATAATAGTGCTCCTTGATTCTGCCTCTTTGAACTTTGTTCATGTACATTTACCTATTCCTTAGCAAAGCAGAGAAGACACAAGCTGTGGAGTCAGATGCAATTACTAGACATGACCTTGAGCCAGTCATTTCTCTTCTCTAAGCCTATTTCCTAATATATAAAGTGGGAGCATGATAAAGATTAAACGTGATATGTGGAAAAGATCAGAGATATTTCATTATGAATTTAATATGTGTTATTATCATTAATTACTATCTCTGCCCCCTCCAACAATTTGGATTTAGAGTCCTCCTACTGATTACCTAAGAGGATCTAATTCTTCACTGACTGCTATGTGCTGGCCAATACTAGTTTCCTAGTCTATATTTTATAAACAAAATGGATAAAGACAGAGACCATATATTTCCTGAACCAAGACTTAGGACACAGTTTTATCAACAATAAAAGGTAAGATGTGAGGACTAAGGATGTAGCTCCATAGGTAGATTGCTCACAGTGTAGACAGAGTCCTGGATCTGATAACTAGCACTACATAAATCCAGTATGGTCGTACACACCTGTAATCCCAGCACTCAGAACAGGAAGACAAATGGATCTGAAATAAAAATAAAATATATTAAAAGGCAAAATATGAAACCATGAATCTTCAGAAAATCAAAGGCTATGGTTCTTGTATGTATCCTTGAATATGAATTCCGTATACTAGACAGAGACCAATTCCACAATTAAAAAGCAGTGCTAAGTAAAGATAACACTATCTACCAATTACTCGTTATATTCAGAAAGGAAGGTTGATCACATTGGAAAAAGTTGCCTACATCTTATGGCAGTGTCTTTCCTAAGAAAAGAGACAACAAAGACTCAGAAGGCATGGATGATTCATGTGCAAACTCTACCACTTAAACTGCATGGGCAAAACAATTGATCAGATTCTATTTTATCCAAGTCTTCCTTATCAGTGACAGATGAATTCTGCCCATCCTGAAGGCATATTATGAAAATTAGAAAGTGTACATAGTAGTCTACCATAATGTTTGGTCTAAATAAATGTATTTCCTGAAAATCCAAAGCCAAGTTTCTCTTCAAGATGAAAAAGGAACTGTAATTATGCCTAGTTTCCACATATAAACAAGCTCTATAATATAAAAATAAACAAAAACTTATCTAACTGCTATAGAATATGGAAATAAACATTTTCTGTAATTACTTTTTAACCCCAATTTTCCAACTAAGTATACACAGATAGTCGGATTGGCTATAAATTAAGTACCTTTCAACATAGATTTCTAAAAAGGGAGCTTTCAAAGGCTTTCTCATGTACTTTAGCAGAAGAATCTTCTGTTATTATGTAAGGGAAATAGCATACTCTGAGACTGTGTCATTAAAAAAAATGATCAGCTAACATTTTAGAGCAAAGTACAGAAGCACCTAGTGAGAGCACACTTCAAGGGAATCCCATTCCTATACATTTAGTGCCTAGCATCCAAGTAGATAGGAATCCTGCTATCGAAATAGATCTTGAGCATTTTAGATAAGTTGGGAAATTATGTGCTGAGTCTTTTTTGTTTCTTATTTCTAATGAATCAGTAATTTTGACCTTCGTTCCATATGCCTCTTTAATTTATGGTGAATAAAATAATACTGATATTTCAAAAATTAATACACAGTCTTAAGCCACCAAGTTTCCAAATTATGATATTTCCAATGGCAAATGAAATAACATGCTGTCCATGCAGTTAGTGATTTGAGGCAATTTGAACATCATGATAAGAGAGGGGGGAATTACAAGCAGTGTTATAATTAAAGGTCTGTTGATTCTTCCGTTTAAATGCCATTGTTGAAAGATTTTTCACTCAGATGTCAAAGTCTGTGGCCAGCCAAAACTTGGCATGCTAGAACCGAGCCCAGGGAAACATTGTGTTCTACAGATTGAAAAACCAAAATCTGTTAAGAACAGAAATGTTGGGCTTGGTCTGATTTCTCATGAATCAGAACCAGAACATAGCCAAATACCACCTCCTCTTTATGAAAGGAAGTGGTGCAGGTGGGTACTAATGGGAAATGTTTGTTCCCATGGATAATGAACGGAAATTATCATTAGGTATCAACATACAGTGCCAGGGTTACAGTCATATTATTAAAGCATGTTTGTTTGAAAAGTTCAAAGCGTGTTAGAGGACTCTTCTGGTCAATTCTTGGTGTATATGAAATGAGGAGCTGGATTTACGTGCCTCCCAAGGTTTACATTGGGGTTCCAGTTCTTCATATCTCATTCCTATTAGGAGGAACACCTGAACCAAAGCTCGGTTTGCTTAACTCAAGAAATAGATTCACACATATTGTTTCTCCCTAGAAAGAGATCTCCAGATACCTTGTTTCCCTTTCTTTTCTTTGGAAGCTATAAACCCATGGCCTCGAGCTGCATCTAGCTAGTCTATAATTTTCGTTCTTATTTTATATTAATATAAATATATTATATTATATTTTAAAATATAATATAAATATATAATATTTTATATTTATAATATATAATATTATATTGATATTTTAATATTTTAAAATAATTAGACCCAGCTTTTAAATACAAAGAGATTTCCAAAATATCCCGATTTTTCTGGCTTCTCTCGAAAACTTGAAGATCTGGCAGCATTAGAGCCGCATCCGCACGTGGCACCAGCACCGGAACGGAGTGGCAGCTGCTCCCTTCAGACAAGCCATGTTCTCTCCAGCTTGACATCTCCATCGCTCCATATTTATGTCACACCCACTTCTCTCACTTTCTCTACCATCACAGCTCAGTTCTGAGACTTTGCTTTCATCGCTTGTGGTGGTTGGATGAAGACTCCTTACCTGCCTGCAGAAGTGTTAATGCTCTCAAATTGTTCCACTAAATAAGACCAATGCACAGGCTTTTCTGAGTCTGATGCTCAGAAAAGTATCATTCAAGATGATGAAAATCAGATGGCAAGAAAAAGGGCTACAAATGGGGCTATGCAATACTATATATTGATACACTCACAAAATAGAATACCATTTAGGATGTTAAATATATGCCTCAAGAGAATGCAGGTTACAAAACAGTACGTACAGGATTTCTGTTTTGTAGGAGAAAAATATACACAAAAAGGCTAAAGAGATATGTAAGGGAAGTGTTAAAAATGCATGTATTATACAAAAGTGCTTATAAACATGAATTCAGAAGTAAGCCCAAGAGTAGCTCTTGGAAGTCTCCTATGTGGCTTCCATCCATTGATTTTTGACCTACAGTTGAAGCTGTTTTCCAGTTCTCTTGTTAAAACTGGTTTTGTTTCTTGCCTTTATTTTTTATACATGGATACAATAAAAAATAAGATTCCTATAGTTGTTTTAATTAATAGAAAAGTTTTTCTTGTTTGCCTACATGCTATATTGCCAACAAGTCAAAACAAGAACCCCGTTTCCTGTGGTGGCGCTGAATCTGCTTGTTCTTTTAAAGGACCTTTGGACAACACAAAGAAATTACTTAAATACAAAAAAAAAATTGGAACAGAAAATAACACATTAAAATGAACTTAACACAAATTCTTAAAGGCTAGAATCTAAACTCATCACAGTAGAGATATGTCAGTAACAAGCAGTGCATCTAGGTAGAAGGCAGCTAAGCGTTTATGGAAATTCTACTGATCCTAATACTTAGCACAATGTCTGGCAGATAGGAAAGGATCAAAAATTGCTAAACAAAATTAAAATAAATTCACACTGCTACCAAGGAATAATTTTAACATTTGTATCAAGAATCTCAGTTGTCTTTTAAATAAAAATAAAATAATGACGTTTGAATTTTACTTACTGCTCTTAAAGCATCAGTATCACATCTCCAAACTAGTTTAATACAGTATTTTTAATATATTTAGCTTATAATTTGGTTTCTGCATAAGCCTAGAAAAAGAATAAGGAAAGGAATAAGAGATAAGTTTTCAAAGATGAGTTTACTAAGGAAGACTCTAGCTCTTAAGTATACCTGGCAGCACCAGCTTCATTGTTTCTGACTTGTCTCTTGACCACCAACCTCTATTTGTTGAAGCATTCTTTACTTTTGTGCTTCAGAGCCTCAGTTTTCATGGTTCACCAGTTCATCTCGTGGTTCATCTTGCTATTTCATCCATGTCCCCTTTATCAGTGCACAGATGTAAGGCTCTGTGGTCCCTCTCTATTTTTCTGGAATCTAAGCAGCTTTTCAAACCTTTTCTCAAAATAATCTGAATCTAATACCAACCTGTAGATTCTGGAAGTCCTACAGACAACTGATTATTTCCAACTGAGTATTCTGTCCCTGGCATCTCCAGCTCCTACTGTTAACTTATGAGTGTGTTAGAGAGAAGCTAGTCAGATTGATCCCAAATGCATTGTCTACTTCCCTTTCCTCATGCTCTAATTCATTCCAAATCACCTGCCTAAACCACATTCTTCCAATTTCTAATTGTTGAGATTCCCCCATATTCTAAAGTACATCTCATACACTTAGTCTTCCTTGATATTTCTCAAGCCATTGAACCCCACAGAAATTGTATTGGCCAGTCTTATGATTTCTTCCTGTTTTGTTTTAATCATGTGCTGGTTATATTCTGAGTATAAGGTTATTGATTTATTACTGATCTTTGGAGCTTCTAGGTCCTAGTATAGCCCTTTGCTCACATTAGACATGTATTCAATATGTATTTAATTGAGTTGAATTTATATACATGCTATGACTTGACTAATAGAGAAAGCCCACCTTGCCCAAAATAGCTCCTCTTTGTTGTATCTTGCTGGGTGCTTTCTTTGCTTTAGATGTGGGGACTTTCTCTAAATTTTTGGTCACTAAAAGTAAACTGTTTGCTAGATAACCTTTGAATTTTGCTCATAACCAAAATGCAATGATCATCGCCTAAAAAATACAAACTCCTAAAAGACTAAGATAGGGACATTGTGGAGGGTGAAGACTAGGAAAGAGGCCGTAAAAGAGGCAGGAGCTTGGACTTTAGTCCTTAACTAGTTGAGTGCCTCATTTATCTCAACTGTAAACCTATGATGCCAGTAAGGTATACATTGTAAAGATGCTATGAGATGCAGCCAAATAGACGTAAATTATTGAGAATAATACCTGACACATTGTAAATGCTAATAACTAGTAGCTATCATAAAATAGTAGTGTTTGGCTTTAGTATATTAGAGATACATATATATAAAGATATATAGGTAGATATTCATTCCAAATATACCCGTACATAATAACTGTACATATGTTATTAACATATAATACAGACATGTATTTTTATATAGTAATTATTTTAATTATTATTCCTTTCATGGCAAGAAACATGTGGACAATCCACACAGGGACCCTAAATCCCTGGTGATACAGGATGGAAATAAGAGACCAAACTCGGTCAGACAGGCCTAGTGTGAAGCACATTCCTGCCACCTCCTAAATATACAGGTAGTAGAGTCTCTGAACCTGTTAGAGCCTCTATAGCTTCCCCTAGTAGTAGGAGTCCACCTGCCCATCACTTCTGAGCTGAGGGATGAGCTGAGAAAGTCTAAGACTGACTTCCTTCTTGTCCTGATTTCTATCATCTTCCTGAACTTCACGTTCATTTTCTTGACAAATTAGATTTCAGATTTTTTGTTCTGAACAAACTTAGAAGAAATGACTGGCACTATTTCAGAAAAGTGGTGGCAGCACCAGCTACTAATTTCAAATTATTAATAATTTAATATAGTAGTGAAAAGTTGAAATATGTATCAAGCCTAATGGAGAACAAATATGCACCAAACTGTAGCTAAATCCTTAATGTAGAACAAACTTACTGTCTGGTAATGATTCTTTTTTTTTTTTCAAAATGTCTCCTACGTATGGGAATCATTATACCAATGAAATTTTAGAGGTGGTAGTTTGTTTACGTAAGGGAAATTAGATTTTTTTGTTTAAAAAAATTATCTCCTACTTAGTCCTTTTTGAAGGAATAGGTAAGAGTTCAGGTGGGGAAGCAAAAAATAAAAAAAATCCAGTCCTGAAAGTATCTACCAACTCCAGGCCATCTGTGTCTAAAAAGAGAAAGCCTTAGCGCGTCCCTTCGTGTGTTTAGCCTTGTTCTTGTTGTGCTGTGATGTGGCACCTAATGCTCCAGGGGACCTAAAGCAAGTGTGACAAATGCAACCAAAAGTCTCATGAAAATGAGCCTCTTAACAGCGTCTGAGCTGGTCTGCAATGGCCTCAGGAAATCCCCCCAGCTATTCTCGTCCTTTTATCCACTACATTCTCTGACTCAAAAGGAAACCTCGCTTCACCTCCTTGACCAGAATTGAGCAGACATTGATTTGGCTACCTGGTGCTTTATTTATTCATTCATTAGTCTTCACCATTTGTATTCCAGTAGAACAAAGGAATATATCTTTCTTTGCATTAATTTTAAGGATGTGCAAATGTATGTCTGTCAGACTATGCATATTTATGTTTATGTAATTTTATGAATAGCTTGCTTTAACTTAAAATATTTCCAGTCAAAATTGTAGCACATAGAACCTCACGGTCAACGTCATTGTGCAGAATGACTGTACTTGACACATTAGTTGAATTCATAAAAATCTTGCACATAAAGTGAGCATTTTAAAAGAGAATCATGTTTTCTATTCACTTCTATAATTAGTCAGGTTAGGTGTCACATGGGAAAAATAAGTGGCCCAGTGCATAATTTTTTAAAAAAATTAAAAATTGCAACTCTCACTTCAGTGATAATGATGCATTTATCTATAGACACGTTGTGTGCATTAATTGCCCCCAAGAAAAGCCAATAAGAAGTGAATCCAATTAAACAGCGGATAGTTTGGAAGCAAATGCTCTATATAAACCACTGATGGACGCTGAAGGAAACTCCAAGAGTGTAAGTCAGGGCTTGTTCTCCTAGTTAAGAGAGCACAGCAGAAAATGAGTACACAAACATTTAAACAACAGCTCATAATATTCAGATGTATTCTTTCAGAATTACATTAATGATTTATAATAAAATATACTATAATTTCCTTTCTATTTACAGGACTCAGAGTGGGTACCATATTCTCATATAGTTGTCTAAATAGGATTAGTGTAGGAGCTTTTCATCTGAACACAGAATACAGATTTCTTTAAGCAGTTTGACTAATTCAAGCAGTAACTGTTTGCTTTGGGGCAGAATGTATGTTCCTGTTCTTTTAAATCGACTTTTAAAGAATGATTGTCTTTGCTACAAACTTTCCTGCCGAAACACTTGTTGAGCTAACAAACATTTCTAAATAGATCTTTGGTATTAAGCAATGGAGGAATGGCCTTTGTAGATATTTTTAAAACTCCAGTACCAACTTTGAGTGCCATGCTTTTTTCAAGTTTGTAATTCTGAATTTATTCTTACTTAGGAAATCTTTTCAAGTTGTCCAAAATATAGCTACAATAAATTCTACAGCACTGTCTGTTTAGCTAATCATGAGCAAAGAAAGATAACACTGGAGACTTAAAGAAAATACATCCATAATTACTATTTTAGTTTTAATCTGACAGATTAGAATTGTTGGGGGAGGGACCATGAATGTATGGACAACATACATGTGAAAACATATACAAGCTAGCATTCCCAGTGTGCTATACATACCTTCACTGTCCTGCTGAAGAGTAAGTAATCAAAATAGCAACACCAACCAAGATCCATAGTTCACAAAGCATCCTGGATACATCATCCATTTTAATTCTTAGAACAACTAGTAAGTTTGCCAATGCACATGTTATCCTCATCTTACAACTACAAAGTCTGTGAGGTTTAGAAGGACAGATGATGTGCTTGAAGACACAAAGCTCTTAGAGGGGACATCTGCCTCTCCCCACTCACACTGTGACAGGCTTAGCAGAAGCAGGGAACCGATGTTAACCTGTATCATACTACAACCATCTTGCAAGGCACAGAGGAATTACCAAAACGCGATGTGGAGGCTTTGCTCTTCAGAGGAAGGAAGCTCCCTCAGGCCACAGGGGTATGTGCTATACAATTCCATGCAAGAAGGAAAAATCAAGATATTTAGCTGCCTTGTACAAAGTGTTTTCTCCCACTTAAAAAGAAACCTTTGTAAATACAGAGTTTACATTACTCAAATATGGACAGAATCCTGATAGTTTCCAGTGAAAAGCACAATTATATCTAATGTGGTTGTATTAGTCCTTTACAACCTATGAAGAATGTAGACTTCTGTATCTAAAAAGGACCTCAATCCTAATTTGAACAATCCTTCTCACCTATTAGGATTTATGCCTTTTCCATTAAAAATTAGGTGAACATAATCAGTTTGGTTTCCTGGAGCATCTGTTTTAAAATATTGTCTAGAAGTACTAGTGATAAATGGACTGCCTTACTAAACAGTATACACCTGGAAACTGAGGAAGAGTCATGGATTGTGAATCCCGAAGGCTTTGATCTTTGCTGTCAGTACAGAATTCAAAGCTGTCACTAAATCCTGCAGTCCAGTGAATAGGGAGAGTTTCAGATCAAAAGACTCAACACTTAGTCCTAGAGACCAGCAATGCCAGGACCTCTTACTCAGATCACATCCTTCAATTGCGTACAAACATCCAGTCCAGTCATCATTGTAACTTGCAATTTGAAACTTCCTAAGCCTTTTATCATTACTGTCCCAGAGCCTCTGTCGATGTGAAACATCAAGATGTCCTCAGCACCTTGTTTCCAGAACACTTGCAGTCCAAATTGCATTTCTTCCACAATAAATAATTCTGAGCTATGAATTTTTCATATTTATGTTTTTAATAACTTCTTTTGCATAAATGGAACTTGTTCTCCCTTGTTGTTGATGAGACTAAAGTCATGGTCTAAGACCACATAGCCAGTTTTTAGAGCCATGTCAAGTTTTAGAGCCACAGCCAAGGCTAGCAGATAACCTCACAGTCCAACATGGTTTTTCTTAGCCTTGTGGAACTTTACTATCATTTACCCAGTTGATAGTGGTTCTCAACAGGACTTTAAAGTCACCTAACAGGTTTACCAAATTATGGATACTCTGGCATCTACCACTAAGCATCTAATAGAGTAAGGCACAAAAATTTACAGTTCCAGCAGTTTGTAACCAACACTGATGCTGTTACTGTCTAAGGAGCATTCTCATAGGAACACTGACCAACAGACTGCATGCAGTAACTAGATGTCAGGGATACAGTAGGGCAAGAGGTTTTCTGAAAGAAGTTAGCAGTAGGTGTGCTGCCCTGAGCTGTTTATTTCTCTGTTTCTGACCTCCATTGGGAAAGAACAGAACAAAAATGTCCTCAAAAAATGGACACCAAGGTGCTGGAGAGATGGCTCTGAAGTTGCTCTTCCATGGGACCCAAATTTGTATCCCAGAACCAACATGGCCAGGTCAGAGCATCACACCATCCATGTGGTATGTGATGCCCTCTGAGGCCTCAGTGAGCACCTGTACACATATAGCATACATAGAGGCACATCCATATAAAGAAAAGTAAACATAAAAAAAGAATCAGATGCAGATCCTTCAGCTTCCTCCTAACTAGAATGACCGCTGTGAATTAACTAGAAATCTGAGTGCCAGCCCTCAGCCAATGCCTTACCCAGATCTTCAATGGACCCCTTAACTACATCTTTTAAGAATGTGGCTTTATGTGGACCTAGAAAAGAGAAAAGAAAAGGTTCATCAATGATTTGCCAGCCAAGCAATGTGACTAATAAAGGCTCTTGTAACATAAACCCAGTTCAAACCACAAAGTAATATGTCTGCCAAAATGAATTTAAAACAAAACAAAAAAAGAGCTAAGAATTTTTCAGTTATATCAAGAGATAACATCCAGACTCAAGTAGCTGATGGTGCCTATGTTAATTTCCTGGGCTTTTATAAGAAATTATCACAAGCCTGATACTTTAATGCCATGCGTATTTATCCTCATTATAGTTCTGAAAGCAAAAGTCTGAATTTGTCTCACTGCAGTAAGTCAGGGTCCTTCTGGAGCTCCTTCATTTCAGAGATTCTAGAAGACAGTTCACCTCCTTGCCTTTTCTATCTTCTGAAAACCTCTGTACTCCTTGGCTTATGACTGCTTTCTTGGATAGCTCCAACTCCAACTTCTTTTGCCAGTATGTCAACTGACTGGTCCTCCTACCTCTTTCTTACGAGAACTTGTGATTGTATTTATAGCCTACCTAGGAAATCCCAGATAATCTCTCCATCTTCACAGTGTTAGTTTAAACACATCCACAAGACCCCCTTGGCCATGTAAGGTAACCTACAAGTTCTGGTAATTAGGATATGTGTGTATTGTGGGGCTATTCATCAGTCTGTCTAGCACAGTTCCTTTGCAATATCATCATAAGACTAAGTTCAGAGTTATCTCTCTCTTAGCACCAGAATTTAAGATTTTATCCAAAAAGACAGAGAACAAGATTGTACAAGTCAATGAAAGCCATCTTGCCAAGTATGGGCAGGGCAAACATGGAGAACAGGTGAATGATTCCCAAAGTGGGTGCTTTGCATCAGTTGTTTGACCATGAGCTTATCAGAAAAGTCGTCTCTACAACTTAGCTTTCCTCTGTTACAGAGAAAGCTTCTCTTGAAAACATTTTTTTCTATCATATCACTTGAATGCATTTTAAAACCAAGGACTTGCTTACCATCTACCAATTCAGGATGAATAATGTCCACTTTCTCTTCTAATTCAAGATTAACTTAAGCTTTGAATTTGGAATATGTTCTCTAAGGACTTCTGTAAAAAATACTGGTGAGGCTGTAAAATAAATAAAAAATATGAGTACTTTCATTTGGCTAATTCTTAAATATCCTACTGAATAATATTATTTAAAACATCAAATTACTAGTGTTAGGGTAATATGTGTACTCATTTTATATACTGGCATCAAAAGGCCAAGATAAAAGCACTGTATTAAGAACTGTGGAAATAGTTGGTACTTACAGCTTTTATGGATGTTGTCTACCAGTGTGAGTGGTAGTCATGTGTGGCAATATATTAAATATGCCAAACAAAATGGTAAGACTTGTTCCTGCAGAGGTCAGTCTCAAAGCATGAGTAAGTAATAAGAAGACTGTCACTGATAGATGGCCAGTGCCAAAGACATGAGGACAGGCTGTTTGTTTCTTTATGGTATTTAGGCCTGGCTTCAGATGTCAAGGAATGAACCTTTGGTTCTCAAAAGGAAACAGGACTTGCTTGATACCAGTCTTCCTATAGCATTAGAGTCACCCCATAAGCACTGACTTTTAAGTGGTGATTCACTGAGGGCCACAAAGAATCATTTGAAGGATGTATAAGAAGGAATACTACGAGCTGAACCAGAAAAGATGCTTGAAAGTAAATCAAATTCTAGCATATGCTGAATTATGGCATTTATTATTATGTGCAGAGTATGCATGGAATTTTGAACTAAAAGCTGGAGAAGCAAAGGTCTAGAAACTCTCATGCATAGTAAATAAATTAACCCCTTTTTTGTTTTCCATATGCCTTGCATTGGTGATTTATTCATGTAGGTACACACCAGTAAAGTGTGATGTACCATGAGTGAAGCTGCTTACTTGTGCATGTGACTAACACACAGTCCTCTAAGAGATTCTTATGGTGTTGTGTGAACATGTCCAGTCTATCATAAACCAAAAGTTCTTTGGGAAAAGGAGAGGTGTGTGTCTACTTTTGATTGTCAAGCTTCTACATTTATTAAACTAGGTTTTCTCCTGTAATATGTTTGGAGATTTAAAGCAACCACCAAATAAGTCAAGATCAAATGGCCGTATTACTAACTATTCTAAATGAGAACTATATTGGCATACTATATGTGCAATACTTGGTCTTTTTGTCTACTCTGAAAATATCTGAAATTTCATTGACGCATTTATGCTTAAAATATGCTTGATAAGGAAATTATTTTATCATAAGCAGGTCATCAGCTCTTGAAATATATTTTTCATATTCACATATATATGAACACATGTATTCATATATATGTATATATATATATACATATATACATACATATATATGAATCTTGTCACCAAGGAAATGGTTTAATAATCTGTCTATTTGATTACCAAATAAAAAATTCTGGCTTCAACTAGTTATCTTTGTTTCATAATGACTTTCATTTTTTCCTTGTTCATTTATTTATTACATGTCTACTATACAGTGCACATTTCATGTGGAGGGGGAAGCAACAGCCTAAGTGATTATGCAAACCTTAAATATAACTACATGTTTGTGTGTGTTCATATGCTTTTTAAAAGAGCACGTCTGTGACAGGGAGTGACGGATAGCATTGTCAGGGGAAAAATTAAAGAGACACTATGTAATTATCCAAGCTGGAATTAAGCCAATTAATAACCTGTGTGCTAACACCACCCTCAAAGTGCTAAAAATACCATCAGTTACTTAAATGCCCTGGGTGGCCATAGTCAGCAGTCTTCGCCTCACCCAGTCTCAGCACTGTGCCAGGGCATGTGCCCCCGGCTTCTGTATCAAGGGCTGTGCCCGAGAGGCACCGACCACATAGTCCAAGCTCAGGGTCCTCTAAAGTGGTGATGATGAGACTTACATTGTTTCTAATGACATTTCTAGATGTGTTTTACTCATTTGCTGTTCATTTAACCAACTGGTTCGTGAAACCTACTGGGTGCCAGGCTAGTACTGTTGCTGAGAATGCAGGCTTAGGGTCATGTTGCCTGTGTTTAATTCCTGCTCTGTTTACAGCTCTGTAACTTAGCAAATTCCATGACCTCACGGTACTTGAGTCTCCTCTGCTATGAAGTGGAGGCACTGGAGTACCTAACTCATAGTGTTGCTGTGACAGTAATTCATAATAGAGTGCTAAATCCAAAGCAACTGTCCTAGAATATACCAGCTATCGTCTTTATTGTGAGCCAGGAAATATTTCTTGAATTTGGGAATACTGAGATTTCCTGGCCTTCAGATAACCTAGCACATTGCAAGTATTTTAGAAATGTGGGGTTCTAAACTTCATTAATCTCTATTGCCAGCCCTTTCTAATAAACGTCTGCATGCATCTTCAAACTTACCTTTCTTGTCTGGTCTTATGTCCTGAACTGTCAGACTTTGAATAGAAAACACCCCGTACATCCACAGTTCATAATGTTACTTCTTAGTCTTTCTCAATAACTTCCAGGTAGTTACAGATCTGTGTTCATTGCTTCTATTAATCTCTGCCACACAGAACTGGGCCAGGAACATCACATTTTACAGATGGGAAAACTGAGGCTCAGAGCAAAGCTGTGTCTCATGAAATGTTATAAAGCTGTGCTTGCTGTGCAGCTTGTGGCCCTAACATGCAGCATGCCTGCAATCGTTTGTAAACACCTCCCTTCCCTGCTTTGGGCTTCTCCTAACATATACTTTGAGACCTGCCGGAGTATCAGCCAATGGCAAAATCAGTCCTTTCTCTCTATCACCTCCAAACTGGCTGTGGATCTTGTATTTCTAACTAGTCGCAGCAGCCATTGGTAAAGAGGTCAGTGTGCAAATGAACTAAATCACTTTGGCTAGGACTTCTTTCCGATGCCTTGCTCTTGAGTGGGTTCCAGGTGCCTGACATTTCTTTCGGTTCACCCTAAGTAGAGCCGTCTTTACTGAAGCATGACTGACAGTTTTGCTTTTATACACATCATGATTCTTGTTTTAGGACAAGAGGCTTAATCTCTCCAGTAACATCTGATGGCACTGTTCTTTTTATAAGCACCTCCTCCTTTTAAAACACGCACCCTCGATTTTCTGTTGTCAAGAGAGAGCTCTGTACAAAGTGTGATCCTGTGTCCCCAAAAAGATACAATCAAATTTATGAGCAAATAATACAATTGCCCCTTTTATTTTAGTGCCTTATTTCCTATTGAAATTTATCAGAAAAGTTGCCCATAGCTAATCTTCTAGGTAGAAAATCTCATTAGTAATTTAAAACTATAATAAACTGAAAGACCCAATCTCTTTCACCCACACTGTGCCCGTATTTTAGAAATGTGTTATATGAAAAACCCACATCTTTTTACCTGGTAGCATATGATTTTCACCAAGGAGGTTGTAAACTCTGGGCGAGGTCTTTGCAGATCAATCCACTGACTGTGTTAGCTTGAAAATATAGCACAAGCTATACCTTGCTCAGCAGGGACCCTCCCCCATAATGTCACATTTCTCTGTCTTCTCTGAATGAATGGAGAACTTCACTCCCTTAGGCTTATCATTCAAACTGAACCAAAAGATTATTTCCCCTTGGATATAGACCTTTGGATAAGGGAGATTTTTCACTAATTGTTTAGATGGAGGAATCTTACTACTTTGGAGGCAAGAGTGATTTTCATATCTGTTGAGCCAGAATATTCAAGGAATTCTAGTGGTTCAGTGATTTGTGAAACAGCTTACCAGGCTTCTAGAACTCTGGGGTTCTAGTGTTAACACAGTTATTGCCTTTTTGTGATTTATTGCTCCGAGTTCCTGAGCCTCAGTTTCCTCCCTCGCTGAACTAGGGTTGGGAGAGGCTCATCTCTAGGTCTTTTTCCAGCTTTGTATTCTCTGGGTCTGCAAATCCCCTTCAGTGTCTGCCGTAGTCTGCCTTGCCAGCTCTGTTTGTCACAAAGATTAATCCATTTTAACTGTACCTTGGAGTGCACCGGGGAGAAGAGGATGGATGGATTGTTTTGCACCTATTATTGCATCAGAACTTTTGCCTTTTTAGACAAGATTGTGCCGTGCCTACAATCTGTCTGCTGTCTGCCCACTGACTTTGTCTGTGCTCATCTCTTGCCATGGTGCCTCTTTTTGCCAGCATCCATCTCCCTCCAAGATCTAGATTCGGCATCTGACTATACCTGTCTTGTTCTCTGCAGCATCTGTCTGCTACACTCCTAGACCATCGTTAATAAACTTTCACACATGACACACAAACCCTCAACATGCCGGCACCTGCTTACAAATATCTACATTTTCTAAAACTAGGGGAGAAAACTGCATTTTTTTTTTTTAAAAAAAAAGACCTCTATCTAGTGCCATTTGTATCTGCACTTTTTGTTTAGTTGTAAGTTTTAATAGTTCCCCCTTTGAGGGTTTGTCAGTACGAGCAGTATTGCTTATCAGAACACACCAACAGTCTTTTTGTAATATTCGCTTTCCCCTCTGGTTCAGCCGAGCCTGCTGACAGATCATTCAAATTCAATTGTTTTATGTCTAAGCCGAACAGCTAATTAAAGTAGGGATGATTAACCTGACTGGCAGTGTCGCTCTCCCTCTTGCGCTCTCTCTCTCCCTCTCCCTTTCTCTCTCTCCCTCCCTCCTGTTCCAATCAGTCTTTTTCTCACACTCTCTCTCCTCTCGGTGTGTCTCTGTCTCTCCCTCTCTCTCCTCCCTCTCTCTTCCTCTCTCTCA
The DNA here is from genome assembly GCF_004785775.1 of Grammomys surdaster. Classification (NCBI taxonomy): domain Eukaryota; kingdom Metazoa; phylum Chordata; class Mammalia; order Rodentia; family Muridae; genus Grammomys; species Grammomys surdaster. The sequence continues at coordinate 1,169,642 of NW_021620725.1, read as the reverse complement.
GTCTCTCTCTCCCTCCCTCGTTTGCGCTCTCTCTCTCTCTCTCTCTCTCTCTCTCTCTCTCTCTCTCTCTCTCTGTCTCTTGCTCTACTGTTTTTTTCCCTCTCTCTCTCTCTCTCTCTCTCTCTCTCTCTCCTAAACGTGGTCTGCTTGCTGATGGCAGAATGGCACTCGGAGATTTGTGCATTGTGTCTGGTTTCCTACGGGCAGGCTGACCCAGTGCCTCCAGGGACTTATCAATAGACCACTCAGAAGAGACACAGACAGGAGAGAGGAGGAGGGGTGGGGGGAGAGAGAGAGAATCAATATCAAGAATAGAAGGAGCTCCGAAGCCATTTTTTTTTTAAAGAAGTATCGGGACTTGGGAGAGGGTGACAAAGAAGGTTTTTCAAAGAGGCAGTGGAGGAGGTTCTAATAAATTTGGAAGGAAACAGTTCCCTGTCTTGGGAAAAGGAGAACTCCTGACTGATTAGCATTCACACCAGGTATGAGATGTTCTACCCCTTATCACTGTGTCGCAACCGAGGTGGAAAGGCTTTTTTTTTTTTTTAAGGAGACTGAGGGAGCATGTATTTTGCTGTGTTTGTTGTTGGGGGGTAAGAGGGGCGGCGTGAAAAGCTGTGGGCATTTGTGTATGGGAGCAGGGAGAATGGAAGCAGTACACGGGGGTGGGAGAGCGTATGGAGTGTGTTACTGTCTTCCCTGTCTTTGTGCACCCCTGGGGGGTACCCAAGTTCATTTCTAGCAGGTGGATTTAGACGGGAGTTACTTAACGCTTGACCGCCAGTTTTGAAAAAATAAAAAGAAAGAAAGAAAGAAAAAGAAAAAACGCTGCTTCCTATGTCTGTTAAAAGGAAGCTCTAATCTCTCTCTCTCTCTCTCTCTCTCTCTCTCTCTCTCTCTCTCTCTCTCTCTCTCTCTCTCTCTCTCTCTCCCCCTCTCCCCCTCTCTCTCTCCCTCTCTGTCTCTCCCTCTCCCCCATCCGTCTTCCCCTCTCTCTTCTTTTTTTCCTCTTCTAACCAGACAGCGGGAGGGTTCCTGGCTCCCAGCCAGCCCAAAGCCTCTAAGTGTTTTGCACTTGTTTCAGGGAGTAGCTGCCCGGGGATTTTTCAGCATTTTCACTGGAGAACAAAGAGTTCTTTACAAAGGGAAGGGGGGGCTTAATGTCTGATATATGTTTTTCTATTTTTATTAGTTTTTTTTCCTTAAAAAAGAAAGAGACAGGAACAGAACATTACTCTATAAAGACAAAAAGACATTCAAAAGAAACCTAGTTATCTTTTCTCTCCATCACCCCTACATATATACATGAAAAATTAAAAGGAATGACTAATTAAGTTGGCTGTGTTGCTCTTTTCTCCTCTTCTAGTCTTTCTAAATTCAACTGTTCCTCTGCCCGCTTTGCTGTTCTTTCCCTACTCACAGTAAAACTTGCTCAGGGTGCATCTTCTCTTAGCATGTCTGTACCATTTTTGTGTCCATGAAATCTTGTCGAAGAAAGAATGAGAGTCCATCAAATAATTAATTTAGTGGCAAGAACATCCTCTACTCTTGCCACTTGGGTAAAAAGTTAATTATGGAATTTGAGCTCCCAAAATACCAATGGGGTGCATCAGCTCATTTGATCTCCTAAGTTTTTGCATCCATCTGTGTAAAGGGCATCTCTTGTGTCACTTGTCAGTTATAAAGAAAAGGTAGTAAGGGAGTAGATGTTTATCGCTTATATTTTGCTTCTATGATATAAATTACCAAACCCCCAGAGAGATTACTTGTTCCATCTATGATGTATTAGTTCAAGCAAAATATAGTCTAGACGGAGGTTTTTTTCAACAATTCTGATTGTCACATAGCTTTGTATTCTGCTCGATGTTTTGCCTATGTGTGTGTGTTTCCACTATGAATTTGTGTTTGTAGCAAACATTCCAGAATGCTTATCACTTTCAAATTAATCCTCTAACAAAAGAAAAGAGAAATCAGGATGTGAACTGTATGTGCAAAGTATAGTAAACAGTTCTATCTTTTAATACATGCTGTACATTTTATATTTTAATACTAATATCTTTGACTTATAATCCCAGGGAAATGCTTTCTTTCCGAAAGTTCTACTCTGAATGTGTTTATATTCTGAGTGTCGTTTGGTAATCTTCTGAGGTACATAATGGACACTAAGCTGAGCAGAGGGGAAATAGCTACAAGCGCCACCACAAAACCCCGAAAATACAGACTAGGCTGAGCACCCACCTAACTGTGGCTCAGAGGGAAACACTATAACAGTTGTTCACAAGTCAGAAACTCTCTCCCCCTCTTCCTCCCATTTATGGAAAAATAAAACGTATTCATTATCCCTGAAGCTGGACACTATAAGCAAAACTACAGGCATGTATATTTTGCCATATGTATGAATTGTGCGTCTATCTGTGTTTCTAAAGGGCACAGTGCTTATGGGGTAGAGGGCAACGCCTTACTAGTCAGCCCTCCTGGCTGGGAGGTCTGAGTGCCTTGTGTTTGAAGTAACTTGATAACAAGGAGTCTTTTCGGGAACCCTTCTATGTGTATGCTCCTTCAGTAATGACCCTCAAATTAAACCTGGCACTGGGTGGCCGAGCTAGCACTTGACCTCACGGAAAGATACTAGAAGTAAGAGAAGTTTGGACAAATCCAAAATTTCTAGGGTAGGTCACTTGTCACAGTTACATGTTTTCCTGAGGAAAATTCTTGAATTACACTCAAATGTCTATATTTTTGTAGAATTTGTAATGCTTTTAATGGTGCTTAGGAGCAAACGATCCTAAAATGAAAGTCAGTCACCAAAAATAAAAGAAACTAAGTCTTTAAAAAGTTTTAGCTTGGAGGCAAGAGGCTTGGGGATTTTTTCTGCCCTTGCGCCCCACCCCCACCCCCACCCCCACCACACACACACACACACACACACAGACTTTGCTTGGTTTCTTTTTCTTCTCTTCTCTTTTTTCCCCCTCTCCTGAATCCTTTTGTTGCTGCAACTGTTGTACCTGAACATTTTGGTTTGTGTGTGTGAGTGTCCTCTCCTCCCCCTTCATCTCTCTCCCTCTCTGCTGCTTGGGGGTGGCCAGAGGATTTTCTGAGAGGGACAGAGGGAGGACTGGGAAGAGGAAGAGGCTGTTGCTCATTGCAGCCTTCCCCCACCCCCCACCCCCCAATCCAACTCAGGCAGCTCAGGCAGCTAGCTGTGTGTCCTGAGAGTACAGTGAGAGGTGATAGCTGTCATTCTGGGACTCTTCGTAGGTCTGACCTGAGAGTAACACACTCACAGTGGAGGAGAAAGGGGAAAATAGAGGAGGAAGAAAGAAAAGGTCTTTGAGCTGGAATACACTGGCCCTTTCTTCCTGGAGGCAATCCGCTCTGGCTCTTGGCGACGCGTCCTGCACTATCAGATATCATATGACTTTTTATTTAGATTTCTTTTTGGAGAATGGCCTGTTAGGACTCTGTTTGTTTTCTTTTATTTAATTTCCTTCTCCCTTCACCCGCTAGTTTTGTGTATCTGTGTGTCAGAGTGTGTGCATGCATGCATATGTGTGTGCAATTTTTATCTTTGTTTTTGTTCTGTTGATCTGATGCTTTATTTAAGGACAAAGCTTTAATTATTTCGGTATAGTGGTTTAATCATTTGCCAAAAAGAAACCTCATTCCAGACTTTTGGGGGTTGGGGGTCCATTTTTAAACACATCCATTAACACAGGAGGCTGCAGCTCCTAATGCTTGCTGGTCAGACCTTGGCCCACTCCCCCACCTTCATTTACCCCTCCTCCTCGGCAGCATGCACAGCAGTGTGAGGTAGGAAACACCTGTGCGGAGTTGTGAGGGAAATAAAAGTAGAGGCAACTTCTTCAAATCTGGGCTCCTGCTTTCACTTTAATAAACTTTTTTTCCGATCCTTGATTTTTTTTTTTTCTTTTTGGCACCCTCCGTTGAGCTTGAAAACATCAGAGATAGTTAAGGGTATGTCTGTGGAGCTTTTGTGAGGCCAGCTGAGCACCACTGGAAAGTGGAGCAGGAGTTGCAATCCATTCAGAGACTTAAGATTAAGTAAGAGGTTTAAATAAGGTCTTTGAGATCTGTGGGCTGTTCGTTCAGGGTTTGGTGATAGGTGGTAAATGGGGTATTTAGGGTATTCAAGGCAGGGAAAGAGAAATTCCCAAACAGGAAAGAGACGGGCAGTTCTGCTGCAATTAGTACTTTAAAACCTTAACTCAATCGAATTTTTATTTTATATATCTCAAAATTTAGCTGACCAATGTATGATCAGGTATCTTTCCACGCTTGCTGTGCAAAACAATTATGCTGACAATTATTGCTGAATTTACCCTACAATTTGATGTATTTCTTTTTTAGTTTTGAAGAGTTCGGATTTTAGTTAGAAAGAAAGTATAACTTCTCTCGATATGCCTAATGTTGTCTATACATTATTCTTGTCATACCGAACATATTAGATTCTGATTGTGTCTGTATGTTTTTGTGTTACAACACACAAGACTGCCTTAAAGATTCAGGTGATTGCTACATCCTTCAGACCTGTAGATTTTAGCTTCTTGTTACTTGTTCTGAAATTATTTTTTCATGGACCTTTAATGTGCAATGTATTTTTTATAACCAATGGTGAGTTTTGTTGAAACTTGAAGAGAAATTTATTCCACCCCTTTAAGAGTACCCAAAAGGGAAGGGAGAACTATTCTCTTTCGGCTCAAAAAAAAAATTTTTTTAAAACCTTTTTCCCCCAACGGAAAACTCCAAAACAGCTCTGTCTCAGAACGTAAAACTTGGCATGGGTAAGAAATGTAGTTTTGCTTTGTTTGAGGAAATTTGTTTTTGAGACAACAATGTTATAAATATTTTTAAATTGCCTGCTGAGCATGCGCTGTCTCTGACTTTATTCATAGTTTTAAATACACACCAATGCAATCTTCTGAATGGCCACAGGTAAGGCTGTCGGTTTGTGGGATTCTTCTCTGAGGCACCTTCAGTGAGTCTCCTCAATTTTCCAGAAGGGAAAAGGGCAGGAGCTGAGTTCAGACCTGGATACCCTTCTAACTATCATAGAGAAAAAGTGAATTGCCCACTAAAGGCTTGCACACTGTACTTAGGGTAAGTACTATTCAACTTTTCTTTCCTGTATGAGTTGCCTGCCTTAACTTTCTGGCTTATTACTAGCAGAGTAAATGGAGGAAAAAATTTAACTCAAGGAAGAATTTGACTAAAACAGAAGATTTGCAGATTTAAGGGCATCTATTGTGCATAAATTTAGGGATCCGCGAATTTGCCAGTAAAATGCTAGCAGCTCAGTGCTTACTTACAGAGCAAAGATGTGCTAGTCTGAACATGTCTGATCTCATCTGGAATCGAAAGCTAAATCTAGGTGGGCCTGTTACAATACCAGAAAAGGAACACATGTGTCCTTTATACAGGCTTTTTTTTTTAAGCCAGTCTTCCAAAGGCAAGTGACAAAAGAATTGGACTAGCCTCTTGCTCAGTTGGTCTTATACTTTTCTACTGCAGATACACACCCAGGTGCTCTTGCTTGTTCTGTGTGTTGTCATAGCTGCTGAAGTGCAGTCTGTCCAGTCAGTGGTGGAAACTCTCCCTATTTCCAGAACGCTTTATCTCCATCCTCGGTGTGATGTTGTCTCATGTAGTCCTCTTCTGAGGTCTGTCGCTCTCAAGCCTCACAGTGCTCACTGATTCCTGCTCGAGTGTCGGTCTTCACCAGCTCTGTTCTAGTCATGGTGGAGATCTTTTCTTTCATTTTGGGAGGCCTTTTTAACAATTCAAACAAGTTACCCTCAAAGGTGAAATTTCTCATAATTGTGACACAGAAGAGAACTTATCTTGAAAAGATTTGTAAAACAAATCTAATTAGCCATTTGAATTTTGTTGTGGTGGTGGTGGTAGTTGTTGTTGTTTTGTTTTGTATTTTTATTTTATGAATTTTAAACATTATAATAAATGTAAATGATCAGTTTTTAACAAAATATATTTTGCTATGCAATGCTTTTCTATTTCTGTCTTTGTGCGCTTTAAAATCAAATTTGAAAATTCAGAGTGTTAAAAAGAAATAGTAAGAAGCCTATTGATATTTTCAATACCCACTTTGATGTAATTCAGAGTTTGACTTTCTTTCAACATCCTACCTTTCACTGCCAATCAGTATTACTTTAAGCAGGTGTGTGTGTGTGTGTGTGTGTGTGTGTGTGTTCACACGCATGTGTATCTGTGTATAGGTATATATAAACATATATGAATGCATACTTTCATATACAACAAAAGATACACACTCAATGTTTATGTTAATTCTATTTTTACATAAAAGCAAATGAATCAGTGAACTTTTATCATTTTATCATTTTTTCTGTAATCTTAAAATCCAATAAACTGTTAGTTCTGATTATTATGTGTTTATAAACATGTATTTATATTCTTGTAAGTTACCTTAATTTATATTTCATAGATCTTACACACTCCTGCATTTTATGCAGATATATTAATGCTGACATTTGTTCAAACACCACTTGCTGTGTTCCATATCTATTAGTGTGTTAACAAGTGGTTTGAGGGTTTTTGTTTTTTTGTTTGTTTGGTTGGTTGGTTTTGGTTTTGGTTTTGGTTTGCTGTTTACTTTGATTTATTCTTTTCTAATCTAGAGAAAGTATATGTTTCTATATGTCACTAGTATTCTGAGAAAGAAACTTCTAAAGCTGTGATTACCTAGAAAGCTTTCATGTAATCAGGAGATATACTGTTTTAGCTTGCTTCTCCTGGATCCATTTGTCCATGCTGTGCCATCAGCAACCCTGAGAAAAACAGTGCTAGTAAGTATGACCCACTGATTTTTCTGATCATAGACCTAGGAACTACCAAAGAAAACTATGGCATATGGAGGAAAATGCCAAGATCTTCTCCAATAAAATCAGCTGGTTTATGCTTTTTTTTTTTTTTGGTCCTTTGAATTTTTGTTTGTGACTTTTTTTGGCTTGCTGGAGCGTTTCCCTATAATCTTAGGAAGCCACAGCAAATTCTCAATGCCACAGCAACACTGTGCAGCCAAGGAGGGGCCCAGAGAGCTGATCCTGGGGCTGGAGCCTCTCTCAGCAATCATACAAGGTAGGGAAAGTAAGGAGGCTACCTTTTCTCTCCATTTTCCTAGTTTATTATGTCTGCCAGGGACAGAGATTTTCTTCGCGTATCTTTCCTTCACCTACTTGGGGCTTTCCCTTCAATGCCAATGGCTTTCTATTGCTTCTGAGAGATGGTTCCCATAGCAGAGCACCCGTTTCTCTTCTATATTGAAACATGGAAAGCTTTGAAAACTGGGAAGGACAAAGGAAAGGGGTCTTAGGGCATCTGGGAAATATCAAAAAGAGCATTAGGCTCACAGCTAGTTTTTTCGATGGTGGTCATGTCTGTAACTTGTATGTTTTCTCCTGGGTTTCTCAGTGTTAAAGTACTGCAGCAGATAACTATAGGGTGCAAACTAGGATCTAACTGATTCAGTAGATGGAGCTCTTCCCCCTAAGTCTGTATTTAAATTAACATCCCACTACAGTTGCTGGGACTCTCTGTTTTAAGGTGTGTCATGATACACACATAAAACCAAAGCTTGTGTAGCTGCAGGAAGAGATTTCCTGGCCCTTTTTAAAGTCTTGGAGCATGAGTTCGGAAACACAAACTGCAGGGGAGCAGTAAGGGTAGGGTGAGAAGTGAAGTTTACCTATCTAGACTTCTCCCTGTGGGTCTGAATACTTCTCTCAGTGTTAAGCGAAACTTGAACAGTTTTCATACAGGGGACTGGTACTTTATAGACTGGTACTACAAACCTAGAAAAACAGATATTGTGTACAGGGTTTGGCTGTGTTCGTGACAAGCCTTTCAAGCTATTTGAACTGTACGGCTCTCCTTTCATTTGACTCCCGCAAAGGACTCTCACTGCTGAAATGCAATTGTTTCATCTAGTTAGTCTAGAGAGTCTGAAGAAAATGCCACGATTCTGGATTGTGACAATACTATGGACGGCAGAGCAGATTTGTAAGGTGCTTTTATAGGAGTAGAAATACCTTCAACAGTGACTAAAAATGTATCTTTAGTGTCTGCTTTAGTATAGGAAAAAAAACACTTATTTATCAATTTTTAAATTAATCAAAACAAGTAATTGCCATAGCATTCTTGTCAGTCTGTATTATCTTCAGTACCAATACGAAGTTTGATCATTGCCCCTCCTTGGTACCAGGAAGGAAAGTAGATGTACGCAAGATGGAATAAGTTATCATCCTAGGTCTAATGTCTTCTCACAGATTGGAGATATTATTGAGAATCTCTTGTTAAATCTTGATAAGATCATTTGGCCAAAATAGAACTGGCAATGGCCATACTACCAAAAGAAATAACATTTTTAAAGGACTTGGATTTCCTTTGCACACCACGTGTCTGAGTTTGATACAGTCCAGGAAAATAGAGAGGATGAGACAAAATTATTCCTAAGCAGCCGTAGGCCAAACACTGAAACAGTGCCAATCCGGACCAATCAGGCGGGCTTCTCAGAAGATACATGCTTTTGCTGAGCACTTCTCTGAAGAGAACAGGGAGGAAGCCCTTGCAACTGCATTAGGATGAATGAGTCTTCACTAATTTCAGCAAAGTCTATGGGAGTGATTTTGGTAACTTTCTGCTTCCATAAAGTAGACATCTGAGGTTCCTAGGCCAGCTGAGACTCCCTTGCAGTTGGACTGACACATCTTTTGAACAAAAGTATCTTTCTGAGTTTAAACAAGTGAAAAACTTCTCACAGAGAGCAAAGAGTAAAATTAATGGAAACTCAAAATCAATTCCAAACCCATTTCTGGCATGATGAGAGTAACATTTGTGCTGTGTTTAAAGCAGTTTAACACAAGAAAATGATAAAATGATCAATATACTTAAAGCCAAAATTAACCAGGAGAGAACAATCTGCAATCCATTCCCAGTCCCGAAACTCTACACTTTAGATTAAACATGAAAATAAATGAATATATCTTTTATAGAGTGGTACTATAAGCCTTATAACATAAACAGCAATGATGAAATGCCAGCTAGCCAGTGTACTATTTAAGCTATGTTTTAGAGCTTGGGATAAACATTTCTGGAGCTACAGTACTGTGCATTTATTTATATGCATGCACATACCATGACCATAAAAAGAACAAAAGTTAAAAGGTATGTGCATTGTCAGTACAGTACATTGCCTCTCTACAGCCTTCATGCTATAAAAGAAAAAAAAAATGAGGCTCTAAGTAAAGCAAAAGAGTGTTTTAGGCTACATCAGAAAGTCAATGAATGGCCAGTGTGGACCAGCTTTAATAATTATTTTAAAAATACTTAGATTCTTTTTTAATTCATTAAAGTTAATAAATATATAGATACATATTATACATATTTTATATCTATTGCTTTAATAGATTACTCTGAAGGACTAAGTTAACATTAATAAATTTTGAACCTGTGGATTCATAGTCAATGAAATGCCACTATCTGGATTTATAAAATTCTCTCTAATCTTCAGATTTTGTTCCCAATTAGCAATCTTTTATTACTATATAGGAGTCATTTGGCTGACAGGGTATTTATTGATCACATAAAATAACACATGTAGTTGAAACCTAGCTGAAGAAATAAAGACAAGTAAGTGCAAACACATTGACTCTGTTGACTAAGGTGCAGTAGGAATGATGATAATTCTGACAAGCAGCATGACAAATGTAACCACAGTGAAGCATGTGTGATTACATCCATCAGACTGAACTCCATGAGCAAGATCGAAAGAGGGAGACTCGGGAGCTAGGACGGGGTGGGACTAATCATTACTTATTGGAGACGTTTAAAGCTTGTGGCTGGGTACAGAATTAATAGATATGGAAAAGAAGAGTCAGTCAATTTCAAAAGTGGGAAAGAGGCAGTCTTTTTCCTATAGGGTATAATCAACAGAATTCAACTCTTCCAGGGAATTACAGTAACATCGTAAGCTTTGGTTGTCCAAGATAATGGTTGTAAAGAGCTGTTGTGCACATCTGCTTAAACAGTGTAACTGCTAGAACAAGTTGTTGTGCTACTGACCAATTTAAAAAATCTCAGCTTTAAATGTCCACAAAGCAAATATCAACATCGCAGAATCAGAATCATTGTATCTCAAAGAAAGGAGAAACCTAAAGTATCTCAATGAAAGAATGTTGGGCTGTCTGATGTAAGACCACATAAATTTAATTCTTGTTTACATGCATACATACACCTGTGTGTGTGTGTGTCTCTGTCTGTGTGTGTGTGTGTGTGTGTGTGTGTGTGTGTGTGTGTGTGTGTGTGATTTGTATTTGGAAAACAATTTAACAGGAAATCTTAAAACATAGAAAGTGAAGCTGCATTGATCTCTCTGGACCAGGGGTGCTATACACTGGTTCCTGTGAACATGAGTTCTAAAGAGGGAAGAGCTGCAGGTTCCTTGGAGAACCTAACAGAGTGATTGCATCTGGAATTAAACCATTAACTATTCCAATTAGAAAACTTGCACAGGGCAAAATGGAAGCTTGTTCTCAGAATGAGAAAGGTAAAAGTGAGATGTGAAGTAAAGTTCCCTGACCACTGTGCACTCTTGCCCCAAATGGACCTACAGAACTAGACAGGGCCAGTACTCCAGATGTAACTGAAGAAGAGACCAAAGGCTTCAGATTCCTGTCTTGGTACCAATTACCTCACCATAGATAAAGATTAGGGACAGGGCTGGGTGGTGAGGGTACCTCTGTGTTCTGGAAAATGATTAAAAAGCACCATGCACATCCTAGAGGCTCTCTGAAGTTTACACTACTCCCTTGATCCCGAAAAAACAAGAAAAGGAGAAGAAGAGGGAGAGGAGGAAAGAACTTTGTAGTCACAACCTTCTTTTCAAAAGAAGTCAACCTTCTTCCCTAGGAATCTGCTGTGCACCTCATGCATTTGCTTACCAGAGTCTGAGTTCTAATCAGGCAGTGCTGACTCGACGAGCTGACACACAATGCAAGCTGGACCCTCCTTATCTCCTCAGCATTCTCCACATCTTCTCATCCCTTTCTCCAAAGAGTCGCAGATAGGAGCAAATCCTCCTTCCTTAATTTTTATGGTACTTTGTATATTTTACTGACTCTTGACAGGTTCTGTTTCATAGACTAGTTGCTAGTTTGTGTGTAAAGTAAAAAACAATTCTATATAATTTTGCATATTTATAAACAGGAAAATAGTGGTCACCTTGCTTGGGTAGTATAGAGACCCTAGCAAATGTCATCTATAAAGTGATTAGCATAATGAGTAACACAGTTACCACTCAATATCAGTTTTATTAGTACTATAACTAATATTCTCCTACTTCTAGGTTTTTCCCTATTAATATAATTCTTAAACCCATAAATTGAGTTTGGCATCTTACTGATCAATGTACACTATGATTTTTACATAATAGGATCTGGATAAAAGTGTATAGACTCTCCTTATAGAAGCCTGTATTGCATCTATTCTTCCCTCCCAACCTTAAATTCTCTCAGGAGCTTTAGCCAGTGGTGGTCATGGCCAGTACCAGCCCCCAGTACACCATAGAAGGCATCAGTGTTACTCACTGTGGACTCTCAACACCACGTTATGTTTCAGGTTCCCCATAGACCCTCAAAAACTTAAAATGACTCTTTTTAACATCCCCAAAGTGTCTGCTTGTATTCCTGGTTTACGTGATTAATGAGCTTGTTATAGCTCTGTCTGTAGTGTGAACTAGAAACTTTCAAGTTGGAGAGCAGGTCAAGATCTCAAATTTCATTTTGGTTGCATCTGTTATAAGCCAATTGTGTATTCATTACATTTATAGATTCCCTCTTCAGCCATATATTTTCATGGTCGTTGAGAACACCTGACTCTGTACTGAATGTCCCTAGATTTTACTTTGGAGACCTGAAAATATAGCAGTGAGGCTTGGTGAAGGCTAGCTATCATCTTTGGCATTTTCTTCCCTTAATGGCCTAATCTCAGCTAAAATTGAAGAGGAGACAAGTAGGGAAGTTTTAGTTGTCCAAAGTATGGCATTGTAATTCTCTATTAATGAGATTTATGGTCATTATAGTTTTTGTACACATTGTTGGTTTTCCAAAGATGTAATCACACATTGTGCAAGGGGGAAAACTACTAAAACCATGGAAATGATTTCTTTAATTGAAGCATGTAAAGACAAAGATAGAACTAACGTTGAATGCAAGGGTTCAGCTGTAGGCCGGGTAGCACACAAAGGAAACAGAGTGCATTTGGATGTTGGTCCTTCCAGGTGTTGGTGAGAAAATGAAGTAGACAATGTGGTCACACAAAGGATGGGCTGACATCATGGCATTCTCAAGTCAGGAAGAAAGCTGCCTTTTAATCTGCCAGCATTCCACTTATGTGACTTGTATTAGTGAGGGAAACAAGGTCACATTTTGGAGAGCTGGTAATTCAATGAAGGATTTCTACTTTGCCAGAGTAATAGTGTTGGCATCAAAAGAAAAAAGTTTTGCAGATTTTTGTGTGTGCACTTGCTGTTACTGGTGTTCCTGGTGGGTGGCTGAATCATCCTGATGGCATTCAACAGGAACCAGCTGCTGAGAATATGAAAATGCATGCATTTATTCCTCTAGAGAGACAGGAGCATCTGCAAAGTCTGCCTGTCCCGATAGTGCAGATAATCCCAGGGAGCACTCTCTAGTAGTTTTAACTCTCTATTCATTCATCCATCTTTTCCTCATCCCTTTCATTGGAACCCTGAGTCCTAACTACAGTTATCTGGAGTATTTGAGTCTTAAATCTACACCAGGTTGCCGAGTCAGACAGTGAGCACTTGGACAAGAACTCAGGCTTTGCCTTGAATTCCAAGCTCAAGGGAGAAAGTGGCACTCCCCTCTCTTGGACTGCCTGGCTTGTGAAGAGTCAGGCACACTCAGGCTTCTGCCTGTGTAAAGACAGCAACTCCGCCCATCCCATACCCTGGCCAGAATGTAGGCTTTTGAATTTTCCTTTCTACTTATAAAACCTGTAGATCCTCTGCTTTCCTTGTGTGTTTGATGTTTTCTTTTCTTTTGTAATTATTGGTGGATTTTAGCTTAGGTTTTAGTTTTAGTTTTGGTTTTGGTTTTAGTTTTGGTTTTAGTTTTGGTTTTGGTTTTTGAGCTAGCATCAACACCTGAGGAAAAGGAAAGTACAAAGAGGAGATCTGCACTCCAGAACCTATCCAGTCTTCCCATCTCTAATATTTATGAATAATGTATTGAACTGATGGAAAAATGTTGAATATGTTCATTATGAATTATATTCATCAGTGTGTTGCCTCGAATATAAAAGAGCAAAGCAGTTGCAGTGTTACTACTTCCTTACAATATATGCACTGGTACAACAGAGCTCTGCGTCCACTCCTAGTCCACTGTGTGCCATCCCCAAAAGTGCACGCTGCATATCTGAGTAGTAACTGCAGAGGAGGATATGATGGGATGACAGACAGCCAAGGCTCAACTGCATTCAGAGTAGGCTCTGGCTCCTATACAGCAGCAGCCATGGAGGGGGATTGATGATGCAGTGTCCTTTAAAAGGAGTCACGTCACAGAGCAGACATTACTCAAATATGTCATGGTGCAGAGAATGTCACAGGTCCTACCATCAAAAATGACATTCACAATCTTTATCCTGATTCTTTTCCAGATTAATATAAATAACTAATTTGTTCCCATTTGAAAGTAAACAAGAACGAAAGAAAATTCATAATTAAATATTTATAAGGAGTAGCTTCAAAATTCATTCTATGTTTTTTCTCTATGGTTTTCCTTCATTATTTCATTATGTTTAGGATTTGTTAGTTTTGGGGGTTTTTTGGATTTTTTTTAAGTTGTATTTCCTAAGCACTCACTAGATGTCATTAGTAGACACTAACCAGAAACATGACAACAGGAGAGAAATTTGGGGTGTTTTTAGGTAGATAATCAACAGAAGAGATAACAGAGTTAATATAATTTAAAAATAGTCTATTTCTACCCTCATGAGAATAGAGGCAAGATAGACCATATAAGGTCAGGGACTAATTGGGCACACCCAGTTGAGGACATTTCCGAGTTAAAGCAGTTTGTTGGAAAGATAGGACACATCCTGGGCTCTCCGAAGAACAGTGGGTATTGATGAGCACAGCCTGCCTCAGAGAAGTCTTTTCCTTCTCTTTTCTCACCTCAGAGCCCATAGACTCAGAGTCCAATGCATCACTGGAACCAGTATCAGCGTTACAGAGATCATTACCTCAAACAAAATGTCCCAGCATTATTTATAGTTACACATTTTAGAGATGTTCTTTCTTTCCTATGGTCTTTTCAAAGGCTAAAATTCATAATACCTCATAAAAAAACAAGCATACATTTAAAAACAAATACAATAACCAATCGTTTATAAAACCACAAAGAGAGAGAAAGAAAGAGGGGTGAGAAAAACATGCTTGAAGAAAAATTACACTGTCCAACATTTACATCAGGTCAGGAGAAACAATAATGGTGTTCCAGTTCCGGAGCAGCATGACAGAAGAGACCGTGTGGTAAGATTTACCTAGACTTGCCCTTCCTGTCCATGTCAAACCAATAGAAAGCCATCTATCCCCGTCTGCCTCACAGCAGTATTGCTAAAGCTGGTGGTGCACACATAGAAATGTACATATTAGAGCTTTCTGTTTACAGCAGAGGAGAATCATTTTAAAATAAATGACTGATAGTTTTGAGTATGTATCTGTTATGAAGGTCAGACACTTTTTTAGACCTTCTCTGCTAATTACTAACTGTTAAAATGCTTTAAAATGATGAGTGAGCCTCTCTCACCTCAACAAAGCAGGTTTTTAAAAGTAGGGGTCAGTATAGAGATCCAAACATATCTCCCTAAACTGAAAAATCATAGTAGCCTTAATGAACACACTACGAAGCCATTTAGGCAAAATAAAAGACAAGCTTTGCCAACAGATAGCTTTGAAAATGCTAAGCCCTAGATATGGCCTTAGATTTGTCACCAAAGTATAATTGTGGCTGTAGGAGTAAGCTAATTGTGATATGCTATAGGGCAGGCATAGTATGACCTATGCCTTCCTGACCTCTCAGAAACTGTGATGATTACCCACAAAAGACCTGCACAAGATTAGGACCACTGACTATACATCATCGAGGGGAGGAGAAATTCATAATGCTGCCCTTCTCCCCAAGGATTGGTGGACAACTGATAGTTATGTGCATTCCATCCCTTCCTGAGAGGGTTTAGACAGTCATGAGTTGTTGGGAATTAGGCATTTTCTTTAGTAAAGTAGCTATTTCAAAGTTGCCTATGCTTCTGTAAGTAACCCTAATTAAACATATCCACATACAAGGATTAAGTGAAATGTGTTCTTTGATTTGTCATTGGTGCCCTATCTTAGGTGACTAGACATTTGATCATCTCCCCCAGGAAAAGTTCATATAACATGTTTTAGAAAATGAGACAAAGGCATACATACAAAGAACAAGGGTAGTCATCAGTGCCTACCAACATCTGTCCAGTCCATGGGACTGTCTCAACAGCAATCAGGCTCAGTGTATAGAAGACCCCTAAGATGACTGGGAAAGAGGCTGTGGTCATCATACTCTGTTCTACAATTATTCTTTTGATGTTAGTCTTGGCTCTCTAATGTCTCTTTTTCCCATTCAGCCCTCACTGGAATGATAATGACATGAGGGCAGGTGAAGATAAATAAATGTGATTTTTTTATATGACTGCTACCCTCTAATAGCATGTTCTCTGGCCTCTGCTAAGCATCTGGGAAAGAGAAACTGACTTCCATGGAGAATGAAGTAATAGCTCCAACTTAACCTAAGCAGAGGAGAGTGGAGGAGGAGTAAGCGTACTGTTAGTGAAACAAGTGAGTTTCTACTGGGCTGGGACCAAGTTCTCATATTTCCTCTATGTTTCCAAACTGAAAAGAGTTATTGTGGGGACTCACCTGTGCTTCTGAACCCGTATACATATGCCTAAGACCTGATCTAGGGAAGGCCAGAAAGAAATCAGGACTTGCATCCAGGAAAGGCCAGAAAGAAATCAGGGCTTACATCCAGGAAACCCAGCTCCTTTGTAATAACTTCTGCCTGTTTTGGTTTGTGTTTTGACAAAATGTACTTCAGTTCCTAGTCAGTGATGTCCTGGATATCCTTAGGCCATGACAAAGTAGGGATCGGTGGATGCATCAAAAACAGCAGAGTCCAGCGCATTCTGGTCTACTTTGTATAATCTATCTGAGTCACTACCCTAAGAAAGCAGAGTCAACTGAGATCTGTGAGAGCATGAGACAGGACTTTATGATTGAATCTTGGTGCCAATGGGGCAAGAATGCTTTGCTAAAAAATGGTAACAAGCCAGGGCCAGCTACATGAGTGTCCAGTGTGTATCACTGCACAAAGTCCCAGCTTAGAAGGGCTCGATGCTCAACCTAAAGCTTCACTGTGGCTGTCTTAAAGTTCTTAATAATTTCCAATAAAAGGCCGCACATTTTTGCGTTTAGCCCTGAGAACTACAACTTATGTAGCAGGTTCTGCCTGCCTGGAATTTATCATTCTCTGGCATGCCAACTGAAGGTATCAGTCACCTGTCTTCCTTTACTGAAAATGATCCCCTGTTTTGATTCCTCAGAAGCTTATTCTCCTGTTAAAACTCTTTGAAGATTTCTCTCCAAGTTAGGTGGCTCAAAGAATCCATCTTCCTTCTTTCCTCCAAATACTTCAAGATGATCATGATTAAGGTGCTCTTATTTTATAAGCAAAAACTCTGTAGCTGTCTCAGCCACCTTGTTTGTTTGGTTTGATTAGTTGTTTTGAGATTTGATGTATTTGGTTGTTTGTTTTACTAAAGGCTAACACCAAGAGAAATAGTTGTATCTTGTAGTAAAGTGTTTGCTGTGTATTGCTATCAAAATACGTACTGGCCATCAGACTGAAGAACTGCATCTAGCATTTTGGTTATCTTACCTGTGGTGTTTCTTAGTTGTCATATAATCAAATACATGAGTCTAATGAAAACAAGTTGATCTTCTAGTCCTGACCTTGGGCTTCAGCCCTCCACCTCCGTGCCACCACTGGTTGTGTGTCCTGTGCCACCCTCATCATCCTGTCCCTCACCAGTTACTAACCCCTTGTCATTCTCACTAAAACAGCAATAATGGTGTTATTAAGGTGGGTCTTTCCATGGTCTAATGAGAATCACTGTTTCTGAGTGTGACACATTTACAGTAATCCCTGCCTCTACCTTGGTATGTGTGAGTTACATAATCACATGGTTTGGAGCAGACTCAGCCAGTTGCAAGAGCCTTTGCACAGTATCAGCCTTCTCAGAATAATCCAGGCTCCTAACTTCCAGTGAAGTAGGGGAAGGAAAGGCAGGTTATCCACATTCCTGAAACATAAAGTACACATGCCTGGCTCCTAACCAGTCTCCAAACATCCGTAGCTGAGAGGAGAAGAAAGAACTTTTATCGAACCTGGGGAAAAGATCATACTCTGACAAAAGAAGCCTCCGAAGCAGGTCTGTCTTACTAATGCCCAGCACTGGAGAGTGGAGCTGACCTAACACAGAGCTTGCTTCACTGACTTCAAAGCTAAGCAGAGCTGCCCCTCCCCCTTCCACATCGCCTCTTCACACAATGCTCCCCTCCCTCTAAAGGGAAAGAAAACAGAGGAATCTAATAGAGGGATGCCGAGCTGGGTAGGGTTTTTTGGTTTTGTTTTCTAGTTCAAATGAAAGGAAATTGGGTTTACCTGCCCTTCCCTGAAGTTTACAAGCTTTTCCAGGATTTCTAGCATCCTGGCTAAGAACAACACAACCAAGTCAACACTAGAGCCCAAAGACTGAGCTGATAAATAAACCGGGGCTTCCCTCAGTGAGGCTTTCCAAGGCTCACCAGATTCAAGCCCCCCACCAAAACCGCAAAGAGTATTCCAGTACTTTCTGGTCTTGACCACCTCTGTCACCCTCTCCTTTGCCAGCAGAGCCCAGGGTCCTGTGTTAATCTGATTCCCTCCCTCAACTTTCCTTATCCCCAAATTGTCTCTATCCCTCTTCCCAGCTTAAATTCAAAACTTCCTTCCACTGCTGTAATTGTTGGGGTTGAAGTGGTCAAAGCATCAAGACACGAGTGGCTTAACCACAGGATGAGATGTTTGCATTTCAAAAGTGCTGCAAATTAAAATGTATTTCACTAACAAGGGGCATCTCGGGCATCTTGCCTACAGTGGGTGGTTATTCCTTCTGAGCCAAACCAGACTGCCTAGAATTAGCCATATTCCTCAATGGAGCAGATGTGCTCACCTTGGCCATTTCACTATAGACACAGATTGGAAGCAAACTCAGAAAAGCAAGCTGTTCTCAGGAAGAGAGAAGGAGGAAATGTAGGTTTCCGTGGTAAATAATCAGCCCCAGCCTGGTTGCTGAGGGTCTCCCATGAAAAATAGGTCACAATACTACTTTTTGGCTTTACATGAAAATAAGTTTGTAGTTTAGAATCAATTCCCTAGTAGGGTAAGGCTATATAAAGAGTGCAAATACGTTTTAAACCTGAATACTTGGTCAAGACTTTGGCCTCCAGTGAACAGTGAGCATTTCACAAATTTGAAAAGTCAACTTGCTTGTTGGGGATCTTATTTACATTTTTCTTCAAGGTCATCAAACTTAGCAGTAAAACTGAGTTTGGGGCCCATGGGCTCCTTAAACCATCTGGATTTTCTCCACTGTTACAAGCACTGCTAGGAGAAGGCCCACCTTTCCTTCTTGTCTTTTCTCTGTGTTTGTTGTTTCTATAATTCCAGAGAAAATGTTAGCACAAGAATTAAAGCGAGACTCTGATGCATTAGGGGAACATTAGGAACTATTGAAAAGACATTTTGACCTATTTCTATAGTTATCAATGTAATAGTATTTGTTGCCAGGAAATGCACCATTGACGGCTAGGAGGTTGGATTGCACTAGCAGCCTGTTCTCAGGGGCCTTCCAGTTACAGGAGGTGGTAATTCTAGTTAATAAAAGGGTGAACTTCAAACACATTCTAACCAAATCAAATTGTAGCAGGAAATATCATATTACTGACGTGCAGGCCGACCCACAGCTGGTAACATTAGTCACTATATAGGCCCAAATACTGACTTTTCAGCATTTTCAGATGCATTTCTAGCTGCCAGAGAGTTCCCCAGGCACATTGTTATGAAGGAATAGGAGATTTTTAACTAACATAGAAGCTAGAATAAATAAAAAAAAATTTTTGTTCTCATTAGACTTTTTATAAGATTGTCAGATATTCAAATATGTAACCAAGCCAAACTTCAGGTTGTCGATAGTAGATTTAGAGACAGGAGGGTTTTTTTTTTAATTTGTTTTGTTTTTTTTTTCCATGACATGTTGGCAAATGATAAAAGCGATTCACTCTGCTAACCAGAGATGCTGGGCAGAATTCCCCCAACACTGATTTCATGCCATGAAAAGCACATGGAGTCTGGCCTGGCAAGGCACAATGTGCAGCACAGGCTTTGTGTCCTGTGGCTCGAATTTGAATCCTAGCTTAGCCCCTCCAGGGCCTGTGACCAAGGAAGGTCACCTAAGCTGTGAACCTTAGGATTGCTGTATAGAAAGTGACACTATATCCATCATTCATCGGTTAGGAGGGCCAAATATGGTGACAGGTGGAAATGCGTATAAGGAAACAGTGCCAGGCAGATGCTGAAGTGTTCAAAGGTGTTGTTAGTTATCGTCTTCCTTATTGCTTTTAAAACTGTTATTTTAAAAGTTATTTTTCAAAAAAAACTCTGTATTTTACTATGATAAAATTACTGCTGCCTACCCTGAAGACTGATCAGGTCAGTCCGGTGAGTAAATAGCTCTTGATACCCCTTAGCCATAGTGAGTTCAGCCTGCATCCCCTTCAGTGGTCTGTACTGGGTTCCTGCAGTCAGAACAGGGGAAATTATAATCACAGCACCTAGGCCCCTGAGAGCACAGCCCCACACTGCATCTAAGCATCTAAGTCCCTGGAGCCTCACGTTTGTTCCTTGTCCTGGTCCATGGAATGAGACCTGTCAGACACCTTTCTACAGATTGTCTACTGCCTGGATTTTTTATTTCTAAACTTTTTCTATGTACCTGTGTCTCCATTCTCACAGAGATTAATTCTGATTTGGTTCGCCTACACTTTTGATGCTTTAAAAGCTTTCCATTGTGGGCAGATTGTCTCAAATTCTGTATTTGAGGGTGGAAAAGAAAATTCTGCCCAAATGTAAGCACCACAGAATCAAAGAAACAGTAGTTTTTTTTTTCAATTGCATTCTTTGAGGATGTAGACAACCTTGAATTCTTTACAAAGCACATCAGTAATGCCATCCTCCCTCCTCTCACACATGCACACACCAGGGCGGGGGGGGAGGGGGATATTCTTCAAGATGTGAGGAGACAAAATGTTCAAAAGGAATAAAAATTGAAAGATAGGGTTATTCTATTAAAAAAACAAAACTAGAAGTCAGGATATCTGAATTCTGTTTCTTTCTCCCCTTCTTGTTTGGATCTCAACCTGTTCCTCTCCATAACCTGCTGACATTACCTCCAGGGAACATGGAGTCTCACTCATTCTCTTGGGGAGGAATTCATGTGTAACTGTTTTTAAAGACATTTTGATACTTGTATCAAGGGCACTTTACGTGGGCAAAGTATTTGCCTCATTTGAAAAGATGAAGACCTGAATTATGCCTCCCATCACTCTTCAGTGGGTAAAAGAATGAACTTTTCACACTAGCACAGGAAGAAAACGATGTCATTAGAATGCCAGCTTGTAACATGGTATTAATAATCATATAAATATCTATACTTGATGCAGAAACACTGGACTTGGCTGGCCTTCAAGTGACTTTGACTTTACATTCGTGCCTTTGGTAAACATTAACCCTGGAACAGCACACTCTGAGAGGTTCTTGGGTGCAGTGTGTCTCTCCTGTAAAGCCAACCATGTGCACTGATGGTTACTTAGTGAAAAGTCTGATGTGGTGCCTTCCTTTGTTATGCATTGACCCATTTAGTGTGTCTGCCAGCGGGCTTTGCATAACCAGGAGGGCTTACTTCTGAACAGTTAATGTCCTGATTTATACGTCACACTCAACACTGCTTGTTCCCTGTTCTATCAATGTTCGGTGAACATTTGAATCTATTGTGTACCTCATAAACATATTGTAATTCCCTAGAATGTAGCATAAAATTAAAAGGTAAGGACTGGAGATATCATTGGTTAAGAGCACATGGTACTCTTGCAGAGGACTCAAGTTCAGATCCCA
Organism: Grammomys surdaster; assembly: GCF_004785775.1. Classification (NCBI taxonomy): domain Eukaryota; kingdom Metazoa; phylum Chordata; class Mammalia; order Rodentia; family Muridae; genus Grammomys; species Grammomys surdaster. The sequence goes on along the minus strand of NW_021620725.1, from coordinate 1,148,262 downwards.
GCACCTATGTCAGGCAGTTCACAACTATCTATAACTCCAACTCTAGGAGATCAAAAGCATCTGCAGGCACACACACACATGCATACACTAATAAAGATTATTTTTTAAATAAGTAAAAGATGTATTGTGAATGTTGCAATTTAAATAAATGAAATTAATAATGACATGTGAATTTTGGGCAACAAATTCCGAACTCCATAAATGAAGCTATCCACAGAGATCATCCTTCATTTGTATCTGTAAAGTGTAAGGACTTCTTAATCTCCATTTCACTTCCAATTTATAGCATATAGATGTCATTTCTTTTCACCACCACATACATTGTTTCTGTTTTGCCTTGGGTTAGCTATGTTGCTGAAATTAGTCTTAAATACCTAGACTCATGCAATTTTCCTGCCTCATCCTCCTGAGTCCTAGAGCACCCTTCTCCACTCTTGATATTTCCACATTTCTAGGCTTATAAGTGAATGGGTGTTTATTTATTAATTAACATAATAAATTAGAGATTTTTCTTTATAATGTAGTCATATTAAGTTTCAGTTACCTCTTTACTTCAGACTTAGTTTATCCCATAACACGGACATACTAGGATTTTACTTTGAGCTCAAAAAATCATCTTGAATTATAATTTGGCCTCCTCCTCTGGGTTCACACAAGACAGATGGAAAATTACTTTTTCTTTGTGAGATGAGGTGTCTTCTCTTTTTCATAGGACTCTTATATAGTTGAATGACATAGCTCTCTGGATAAAAACCTTTTAATTCCTAGAAAAAAAAAAACACATCAGACTCATAACTCCAGATTGAGGAAGCTTTGGCATCCCCGCACAAATAATTTTATACATCCTACAGTTCACATTTACAGGTGAAGGTTTTATCCCTCCAGGCTTTTAGGATGGGTGCAGACAATCTGTACTGCCAACCATTAACTGTGACCTCAGTCCAAATGAAGCAGATGATTTAAACGCAGACGCTTCACTGTTCCTCTCCAGCCTGTCTGAATTTCATTTGCACAAAGTGATCTGAAGCTAGTACCCTGATACTGGGTCACAGGAAACGATCCAGCAAAGAATTTCCAAACAGACACATTATTCTACTCTGTCTTAGGTTCTTCCTCCACAAGCCTGTCTTGCAGCAAGCTAGCAAAGCCAGTCTCTCTTCAGCTAGCATTCTGTTGAGTCATGTTTACTGTCCCCCCTCAAAAAGGTTCCAAAAGCAAATGCAAGAGGTTGCCGAATGCAGGGCCATGTGGCGTACGCAATACTAAGTGAGAGGCATAGCATGCACCTGCCTTGTGGCTGTGGCGGGCCATCTTGACTGCGCCATGCCACAAGTTAGCATTTTGGATGAGCAATTGCCATTCTGTTGTTTTCTTCTCAACACATGGTGTTCAAAAACAGTTAAAAGAAAACTGTACCCATTTGCTCATCCCAGAAATCTAAAATTTCAAAGATGCATGCCAAACTAATTTTCACATAATATTTTCCAAGCTTTTTCTTTGCACTGAGAAATGATATTTCACTTTTTGAACTCCTGGTATCCTGGCCTGAGGTAAGTGGGTGCAGTTTCTCTTTAAATGGCATCAAACATATCAAAGCAGGATTATATCTGTCACTGTCTTTTTTTTTTTTTTTTCTAATGGAATCAAAATCCTTCAGGGAGTGTCCCAAATCCACATTAATGTCTTTGAGTGCTAATGTCTCCACTGGGACTTTCACGTTAGTAAAATAACAAGTGTGTGGTTCCCCTGTGCTGTCTGTGTTAGGACAAGATGAACCACACATCCCTGATTCGCCATGGCCTTCAGCTAGAAGATGAGTTCAGGGTCTGGGTGTTGTTGATTCCTTTTTGGCCACTTCTCTCTCTTGTGCAGCTTGCCCAAAAAGCTTCTGTGAGAGCTATTTCTAACATGGGTGAAGCTATGGAGTGCCAGCCTTGAATTTAATCAAACAGGCCAAGCTGCGTATCTACCGGTCTTGTTTTTCTCTCTGTTCTGAATGTAGGAAAATTGTGCAAATACCCAGAGTCATAGGACATGGCTGTTGATAGTTTTGTCAATGCTATTAGAGTATTGGCCATGTGTCCCTTTGATTGCTAGAGAAGTATCATGCCCAATAATTTTACTCCCTCTTTTTGTCTCTAGCAAAGTAATTGGGATGATTCCTTTTTTTATTTTTTTATTTATTTTTGTCAACTTCTAATTATCAAGTATCAGTGCCCCATCATGATGTCACAGATAATAGTTATAAAGAGTAGATTCTAATGTACTAACAAATAATAAATAGCTAATATTTAATCTTAAAATGGACCTTTTATATGCGTTTAATGATGTTCTGGAAATTTGTAGTATTTCTTTGTTGTTATTGTTTTGGTTTTGGTTTTGGTTTTGGTTTTTTGAGGCAGGGATACTCTACAAATCCCTGACTTGCCTTGAATTTACTATGTAGCCCAGGATAGCATTGAATTCACAGCAGTCCTTCTGCCACAACCTTCCACATGACTCATCCACAGGCATATACCTCCACGCTCAGCCATGACTGAGCCCCTTAGATGTTTGTTTTCATTTGTGTAGAGAATGGACTGGATGGCTCTTTAGAACCAGCCTCCATCCCCTGCCCCATTTCCTTCTTTTTGCCCACAGAGGGCTCGGTTGTAGCCCTGAGCAGGACAGCGTCAAGTTTTGAGGCCCAGGGTACCATGGTCAAGGCTGCTAGGAAGTGTTTGTTTTTTCCATCTTCTCCAGTTCTGGAGCATTCTGAGAACTACCCTTTTTTCTTTTGTTTCCATCCTTTTTTTATCCTTTCCATTTTCTTCTTCTATATCTTTTCGGGTTTTTTCCTTCCCTTCCTTTCCTACAAGGAACTAGATGAGGACTTTGAAACTGGCAATGTTTATATGTGTGGAGGGGCTCATAGGAGAGTGCAGTCTCTGAGTGGCCAGCCTGCCTGCCACTAAGCAGGGGTCAAAGGTTATCTTCGATGACTTCTCTCGGAAGGCCTTCACGTGTGGAAGAAAACTCAGACATTTTTTTCTTTTCTCCACTTTAAAAAAGATAGGGTAAGTAGATGAAGTAAAAATATCAGGATAGCGCCAGCCATGTGCTCACCTTTAAATGTTTTTGAGACCCTATTTACTGGGATTGAATACAGAATTAACTGGGGCAGATTTGGTGTGGTTGGCACAGATTTTCTGGTACAAGTTTTGGGGAGTTATTTACCTGGTTTTTTGTTTTTGGTTTTGGGGGGGGGGTTGGTTGGTTGGTTGGTTAGTTGGGTTTTGGTTTTTGGTTTTTGTTTTTTTTGCTTGTTTTTAAGCATTGATTCCATGATAACTTTGCAGTGTCAGATAAATTATCTAATGGAATTGGAAAAACTTCCTTTTAAACATAAGTCACTTGAATTTCTTCACCACTACTTAAGTGGGTAGGTCTAATGTTAGTGTGTTCATACTAGCAGGTTTAAATGGTAAGATGCCTGGAAACAAGTCTCTATGCTTATGCTAACTTCTGCACTAAATTAACATTGTGAAATAGACGATCACTAGTGGTACTTATATTGTTTTCATCTTTGGGCTTCCTCTTTAGTAGAGTTTGGCAGAGAATATAAGCTGTATAGATCAAATGGTGATCCAATCAAAGTGCAGTATCACTCAGCCGTGGTTTCTTTGCCTGAAGGAAGGGAAGCAAGCATTGTTGCTCTAAAGGTCTTTATGAAGATTAAATAAGACAGCTTGTATACAGCCTACAGCACCTGAGACATGGTGGGCACTCACAAGCTGTTCTGTCCTTTCTTCCCTTGAGGGATCCTTGGGATATGTGCTCGTGCCTTTGATCTCAAGTTTACCACTAGTAATTTTTCTCATTAACTAGATCGAGTTAATGATACTCGTTAGATTTTAGCCACTTTTGTTTATCACAAGGAAGCCATTGTGTAGTGGGAAGGAGACTGGCTTAGAGACTGCCTGCAGACCAGTTCCTTATCATCCCCAGTTCTCACCTTGACCTACATTCCCAGTACTGAAGAGCAGCAAAGCAGCAAGTCCCAGAAGTCTCTGTTCTGGAGCTCCTGGAGGAGGGCAGTGGATCTGGGATAGATTCTTAGGTACATCCAAATACTCAGAGCAGCTGAGAACAGCAGCTTATCCTGAGGTTCCAGGGACTTCCCTGATCATTTCCAGTGTCAGAGTCAAATACAAGCACAGTTTATACCTCTTCTCATGAGTCAAAAGTAATGGTCATGACCAGTATTAATCCAGTAGTAATTAATTGTCTATAGCTATTTGAGGTAGTTATAGTGCAGATATAAAACGAGTATATTATAAAATCTGATTGGATAAAATAAAATTTGTCTAATTATGTGTTTTTGCTTTCATAATACTTGCACAAGTTATGGCTCAACAAATGTTTATTGAATGTACAAATTTATTCAGTCAGCAGTTCCTGGCCTTGATAGTGACAGTTAAAACTTAGGTTCCATTGTTTACTTCCCCAGAATATACCTTATACATATATATCTTTATCCACATACTTCTTCCTCTCTACATATTTCTGTATGTGTGTATGTATGTATGTATGTATGTATGTATGATTATATTATGTATGCATACTGTTCAAATAAGAGGCCTTATAAGATGCAAGATATTGTTTTTAAAATGAGGTCATATGAGATTCAATTGAACCAGATCTCTGATAACTTCAAATCTGACTTTAAACTCATGGTTGCTGAGATCGACAGCTGTGTAGTTACCTCTCTGACCATTAGTAGGTCCTCAGTTTCCTCATTACAGAATAGCTAAATGATCACTGCTTCCAACTCCAGAATTCTATCCATTCTCCCTAGTGAGAAATGGTATGTACTAAGAAAAGTGTGCTGTTGAGGAACATGGTGCAAGTTTTTTCTTTCTGTGTTGGGAACTTACACCACTTTTATGGGGTGTGTGTGTGTGTGTGTGTGTGTGTGTGTGTATCTGTGTCTATGTGCAGTATATACGTTTATATATTTGGGGGCATGCAAGAGTACATATGATGTTATCAGTTATCCTCTTTGATTTCTTTCCACCTTCTTTTTTTAGACAGAGATTCTCACTAATCCTAGAATTGACCCATTAGGCTAGGCTAGCTTTTCAGCTCTGGGTTCCAGATGTGCTACTGCACATGGCTTTTACATGAGTACTGGTGATCTGAACTTACCTTACTGACTGAGTCATATCCCCAGCTGCAGGTACTTACTTGTCTGTGTGTGTGGAGGGCTGCATGTGCATGTACAGTGTATGCACATGTATATCCAGGGCCACTCACGTGTGCTTATTGAGGTCACAGGTTATCATCATGTGTCTTCCATTGTACTTCACATTTATTTATTTATTTATTTATTTATTTATTTATTTATTTATTTGGGAGGGCACCTGTGCCAGCGTGTAGGAGTGGTGATCAGAAGACAACTTCTGAGAGTTGGTTCTTTCCTTCTGCCATATGGGTCTCAGATCAAACTCAGGTCATCAGACTTCTCTGAGTCTGGCCAACTCCACCTCATTTTTGAGACAAGTTCCCTTGAAATTTTCATTTTTGTAGCTAGCCAGCAAACCCTTAGAGTCCTCCTTGTCAGCCCCCAGCCCCAGAGCTGAGGTTATAGGTGCATGCTGCAAAAAGAGACTAAGCCACAACCAGGTTCCTTCCTTGCTCTGTGTTGTACTGGGGTAGTGCTTCTTTTGTAGAACTGGTTGCAGTCCCTGTCTAGCTTGTGGACATCTAGGTATACGATATGCTGATGACCGTGGGTTTCAGTCTCCTCACCATGTCCAGAGTCATTTCTTTCTGGTGGTTTGCCTTTTCCCTTTTGATGCCTGCATATTTAATGCTGGGGCTGATAGAGCCTGATTGTCTCCATCATGAAAAGGTTTTTATGTCATTAATATGCTGATTTGGTTCATGAAATAGAGAGTAAACTGCCACTGTGGTTCAGTGCTGGGGTGGCTCCTTTTTCTCTTCTTTTACAAGGAGAAAAAAAGACTCTAAATTGTGCTATTTGAATTATCTTTTTCTCCTTTTACATTTGACTTTGAAAATCTGCCTTAAAGGAACAATTCTGAAAGTTTCCATTCCAACATCTGCCTTTGGATATAATCCTTTGAGTGTATGTACTCCCTGTGCTAGATGGCTTTATGGCTTTGGATACCTCTTCCTTTTAGTTGTCATGAGCATGCCATGCCCTGGCCATCCCTCAGAGTCACTTGGGCATCTAAAGGACAGTGACTGCCCTAGATGGTGCTTTTTGGTACTCAGATGAGCCCTCTGCCTCCATTGCCTTCCCTCTCTCCCAGCTGCTCCTCCCACTCCATTCCTGAAGAAAAAGTCTTAACATTTAATTTCTTTATGATAAAATTCAATAAATATCCAACCACTAGATTCTGATGAATGCTAAGGGGAAGACTCAGAAAACACACACCCAGTCTCATTTTGGAGACCACTTTTCAACATAAACGGACAGCGCTTGGGGGAAGCCAGCCTCCCACATGTGAATGGAAAAGAAACAGAGGTGTTGCCTCCTCTGCGTCAGGACCTCCTCCTCCCTGGGCTACAGTGCAATCCTGCTCTTGCTTAATTAATCCATTAAGGTCTATCTTGACCCTACTCGGTAATGATCGAGGGGCTCACCGGAGCCATCTAGAAGGGGAGAAATTAGATGGATAATGATTTCTGTGCAGATGATGTGTTCTGTCTTTTTATATAGTTGGTCCCATGAGGGACATATTTCTTTGGTGTATTCCTGATGATGTTCTCAAGACAGATATATTACAGAGGAATAAATCAGGCTATTAGACATTGCTAGTGTCTAATTCTTCATGTGTAAATTCGGTGTTTTAAAAATCAAAGCTTTATAAGAGGTATTTTTTTCAATGTAATGGTAAGTAAGGTAGTAAGCTAAGTTTGAGAAATTTCATTTCAGTACAGTTTTTCCTTCAATCAGGTTATTATGGACTATTTATGTTAACCGCCTTGTTCTGATTGCTCCTTCTGACATCAGTCAGTAAACTGTTTAAGAGGATTCCTACTCAATCCAACTCAACAAGTGTTGACTGATAACTGAAGTGAGCATAACAGTTGACAATTCTAAAAAATCATAAGGCTTAAATGCTTTCTACAGCTTAAAGTATTAAAATAGGACAAGTTGTTGTATGTTTTAAACAGTAAGTTGAAATCAAGGCTAAAGTTGAGGTCAGTAACTGAATGATATTGAGGACCAACTAAATGTTTCCCTACCTTCATTAACTAACTTATAAGCAACTCGAATATATATTTAAAATGCACTGAATACTTTGTAAATGCTGTGTAGAAGGGCAGGTGGAGTAGTTCTTACCTTGATTTAGAGAGCTGGCAGTAATCACGGAAATCTCTGTGCACAAGTGCAGTTTGAGTTGTAATTTGAATGAAGGGAAGATGTTCTTCAGTGATAAGGGATTATTCCATAGATGTGGGCTCATGTGAGAAAAGTTTAGAGGAGGAGAGAAAAGACAACTCTCAGAGGGGAGAAGCCAAAGGCAGCAATGACTTACGTATTGTATTAAGGTGGGCCCAGGTGGCACCAGTTGTTGACAGGTTAGAGAACAAACAAGCTTGTAGGGGACCTTAGTGCCGGGCACCTAGAATTCACAACTGAGATGAAATAGCCTAACAAGCCACTAGAAGACTGAAAACAGAGTGTCAGTAGTCAGACTTGGAGAACACATTTAGGGTGAGGAGGCACTTCTCATATCCTAGATAGAGTATAATCAGAGCCAGCCAAAGATAGCAGGGGAAGGCTATACTTCAGTTAAAATCAATCTAGGAAATTTTCTAGATTTTATAGCTAGCTATATAGAAGATAATATCTTAAAAATGTGAATCTTTAGCAAAAGACTAGGCCGTTGGGTGTGACATGGACTATGGTTATACATAATGTAACTAGCAGAATAATTTAAATGAAGACAGCATGATCCTTGTTATGTAGAATTTGAGGTACTAGCAGAACAGAACAGCCATTCTGAAAAGGAGGCTTTAACCAAGTTATCTTAGTTCAGTAACCTAGGCTATGACAAAGGATGAAGTAAAATGGATCTCTTGAATGTATAAACCAAAGAAGAAAAACCCATGGTCCTGAAATGGTGCTGTGAGTGACAGCCTATCCAGGAGATGCCAAAGGGGATATTGGGGAATCTTGGAAAGGTTTGAGCCAAGAGTTTAAACTTCAGAAGCCAAGGACAGGGAGAGAAGCCATTTTAAGTTTTTTTAGAAGGAAAAGTGAAGAAGAGAAAGAAGAGAAGAGAGCGGGGAGGGAGGGGTGGGAAGGGATGAAGGGAAGGAAGGAAAGGGGGAAGGAGGAAGGGAGGGAGGAAAGGATGGAAGAAAAAGAGGGAGGGAGGAACAGAATGTGTAGTAAGGATTTTATAGGATCAACTCATCTACCACCTGAACTATATATGGGAGAAAAGGAAGCCTACAAAGGAGGTGGTGGCTTGGTCCAAGAAAGTAGAACAGCTTTCAAAGAAGCAAAGATGTAAGCTCAGGGCCTTGATCATAGCTAAGTGCTCCTTCCTTCTACTGTGCTTTCCTGCCTCAGTCAAGAACTCCAGAAACTGTTCCTGCACATCACAAGTAAGGCAAAGGACTAAATCTGAGTAGAAAGAGCCAGCACAATGTAGTAGAGCTGTCTCTGCCCCTCTGGTCTCCTCTAAGGAGCCGTTCACTATGCTTATAGCTACTTGTCTCTCCACATCTCTCCCTCTCCTGAATCCATTGCTGAGAGACAGGGAGGGGTATTAACATCCCTGCCACTGTGGGCACATGATTAGCCGTGGAATAAACGGTTTCAAGTAAGTCAGAGATTCCTTTCTTGCTACTGTCTGAAGCACGTGTGCAAGAGAACACTCACAGACACAGCCATATAGTCTTGCAACTGTTTTCAACTTAATATCAGAAAAACACAAGAGTGCTTGTTGAATAAAAATAATTTAAAGTGAGATTACACTTGGTGGATTTAAAAGAAGAAAGAATGAAACTTAAGGCGCCCTCACTGTAATCAAAACTGAGAAACTGGTTTGCTTTGGACCTTAACTGCCTTTCTTCAGCACCACAAATCGAGGATTTGGCTAGCCTGTGGTCTAGAAAATGTGCCATGCTTTGCTTGCTAACTATCATTAAATTGGTCCCTTTGCTTCAGGAAGACCTCCTAGGTTTGCCTGGTAAGAGCCATAAACTTGAGCCCAGACTAACTGTAACTGCAAGATCTTGCAGGGGATGGGAGAGATGCTGTGCAATTGTGACATGTTGAAGGGGGCTCCCCTGCATAATGTGATCCCTGTCTTTAGGAATAGAGTCTTGCTCCCATGTTAATACATTCTGGAAATTGCTCAAGAGGCAGCTTTGGCATTAGAATAGCAACTTTCAAAGCAGTGAACGTCAGCACTTCTATTTCTCCTTCTTCTTGGCGTGCATTACGTGGAGTTGGAAGGACTAATTGGCTAAATGAAGGGACTCAGTGTGGCAGAGTTGAAATTCTGGCATGTAAATGGAGAGGTGGGGAGAGACTTAGCATGCATATCTATATGGCCTCTCTTTGTGAATTATCATAATAGAAATGGTTCTGCCCCTTCTGTAGTTTCCCTGCGAGATGAGTTGGGGTGTGAAGTGCATGGCACAGGAATTCAGGTCGCTTTGTATCTGTGATTACTTGTCTCTGTGGGCACCGTTTCCACTCCTAAATTGCATGTTTACCTAAGGTTGCTGAATAATACATTGTTTTTAAAGATGTGTCCCTGAATTAAGGTTTTTATATTACAATTAGAATATAGCTGCATACAGCTGACAGCTGTTTTTTAAAAATCAGTAACTATCACTTGCAAAAGCAAACAGAGAAATCTCATACCTGTTTCATAGATGTTCGGTTTGCTTCCTTGACCTCTACCAAGCACGTTGAAAGTATGATCAATAAAGAGACCAGGCAGTTAATAGGACACTGACTCCCTGTGACAGCAGTCAATGTAGCATGTGGGGTGTAGCAATCCTAGAATCTTCCACAGGCTTTTCAAGAGAAGCTCCTCAGTTCATTCTTCAAGCTTTTTGTGTAAAACCACAGTCTAGAACTCAGTTGGCTCATCGACCCTGACATCTTGCAGCACTTGACTAAAATTTTCACAGGTAAATGGGGACCAAATATATTTTCATAAAATCCACAGTGAAGCATCACAGTGTTTTGTATGGTTTGACTTCTAAAGTTTGATCTGACCTATGTGTAAGAAGAGTATGGTAGATAGCCCATCAACTCACTGATGGCCATTACCAAATTACCTCTTAACATATGAGGCAAGGCAGAAAAATTCTTTGGTCTTTGCTCTCTACTAATCTTTTTTTTATGAGTTATGGCACTTTGAATACCAAGGTTGATATCAAAGAGGAAGTGGATTTAAGTTATACATTCTTCATTTAGTTTGGCCTTAAAAAAATAAATCAAAACAAAAACCCAACATCTTACTATGTCGCTCTGGCCTGGAACTCACTCTGTAAACCAGGCTGGCCTCAAACTCAAAGACTCACCTGCCTTTGCCTCTGTAGTGCTCAGATTAAAGGTGTTACACCTCATCATTTTAATTTTAAACAGTTTTGTACTTAGTGATATTTGTGAAAACCCAAGCTCACTGGAGTAATGGTCCACAGTGTAAGTACCTTCCAGGCTGGTTCTTTTCACATACACCATTGATCACTGAAGGAATAATTTGTAGTCTCTAGGTACCACAGTATGAAATGTTTGGGTTAAACTATTCTATGGAAGTGTGGTACTAAAAAGGGACTTTAGGGGTTCATTTATAAGCTAAGAGAATATTAGCTGCTTTGATCAAATTTGAGGTACTGGATTTGGTTTAAAGATTCAATATTAAAATCCCATCCTTTGTCTTTAAACCATGGTGGGGGTAGATTTGCCTAGAAAATAACATTGGTATGGTTAAGCCACAACTGCCAAATGATAGAAATGACCTTTCTACATTGGATTCTATCCAAATACACTCCTGATTCTGCCATTGGTTAAAAGTCAAGGAGACTGACCCAACATAAGTACTACCATTTTTTTAGTGGCTTATGCCATAATTTTATCACTTCCTCAGTAAGTAAATTAGAATGTCCAGAGATCATTCTCCCCAAAGGAGAAATGAGGGATTCTGAGGCTATGAAAGGCCTGAGTACCTTGCTTAGAGCCATCTATATAATCACAGCAAGAACTAGAAGCAGAGACGGTTGGTGACCAGGGCTAGGAAGAACAAGTTATATTCACATTAACTCTAATGTGGTTTAGACTCTAGAAAAAAACACTTCACAAATATGTGGTTGTTTCATGTTCTCTGTAGGAAGAGAGTTGCAATTGAGAGCGAAATGTTTTGCACTTATAATCTTATCAGCTAAGCTACCAGAAAATTCATATTTCATGTCAAACTCAGATATAGTAAGTAGCATCAACTAGAAGTTGTTCATAAAGTGAATCCTCTTGCTGTGTTGTGTGTTCCTCACATGTCAGACTAAAAGGGCTTCTGTAAGCTCTTAGAGATTACTGCATAAGGGCCTACTTTACAGCCACAGGTTTATAGTTCTTTGACACTTGGGAGGTAACAGCAGCTATGCAAAGGAGCCTCTGCTTTTTTTTTTTTCTCTTGTGTACAGCTTTCAAATGAGCTTTGTACCCATTGCAAGAAACCCTCAACCCCCAGCATTAAGACAAGTGGGAAACTCATATCATGTTTCAAGCAGAAGTTTGAGATGTCTAAGTAAGATCTCTCCCTTCTAGAGCCTGTTATTGTGGCTGGGGGAGAGAGAACTGATTCCAAGAACTGAGATTCCCAAAATCTTGTCAGCTTGAACATTCACCCAGGCTGGTAAGAGGCTCAATTCATGCCTTACTGTAGAGTGGGCTTCAGCCACTTCAAAAATGTACACTAAGATTGGGCAAGAAACAAAGAAGGCTAAAAGCAGGATATGTCAGCAAGATGGTGGGCTTTAGAAGACAGGAGTATTTTCCCTGAGTCAATATTCTACAAGACTCAAGGAGATTTTAACACACACACACACACACAAAATAGTTTTAAAGTGACTTTTATGTCTTATTCTTTTCTTCTCCAAGAAATTAGCATTCAGAGAGCTGCGTTCCGACTGTGGCCTGATGTGTGTCTTGATCAGGAGTGCATCTTTATGACTGGGTTATAAACGGTCATAATAGTGAGAGGTTGGGATGGAATGCCTTCAAAAGATAACCTAGACCTACTACAGGCTTGAAACTCTATTAGCCTAGCTATTAAAACCAGGAGGACAAACTGTTTCTTCCCTGGATACAAAAGCTGTTAGGCTACGGCATGACCCAGTACAAACTTTTCTGAATCTCTCTCCACTTTACAAAACGTCAGCTCATTGCTGCCGTCTGCAGTGAGGCTGTTTACAGCTCTGTGCTAAGTGGAAAGTTCAAATCAATTATTGTCCATTAGAGTTTAGGTATAACTGATGAAATATCCCCAGAGGAGTATTGTAAATGTATCAAGATGTCCTTCCCCATTATAGAAATGGGGACGCATAGTGAATTACTTACCTTCTCTCTTGCCCTTAATGCCTCTGAAAGGCTGCTGGGCAGACAGAGCTCCTCTTGTCTTGCTGGGGTTTTGAGTGAGGACTTCACCATTTGGTGAACATGTGCTTTGAGCTGGCAAACGTCTAGACTCCAGCTTACTTTCTACTCTTGGTAAACTTTCATGTGGATATAAGAAGCTAGAAAAATAAAAGATTGAGAGACCGTAAAAATTGATGGTAAAGTAAGCACCCAGCAATCAAGTTCCTTTTGAATGATTACTATCTCGATGACAATCAAGTGAGCAAAGCTTTGACTCAGGTTTTAGCAAGTGACACTGAGAATCAATGCTGTGGGACTGTGCTTGTTAGAAGCTTTTGAGAAGCTTGTTTCTCACAATGGTTCTTTCCCTCAGTTGTCTACAGGACAGAAAGGGAGATTCACTCACAGCTAAGCTGAAAGGTAGGGACTGGATCCCCAGATTCTGCTATGTAGCTTCAGGATCTAACAGTGATTTTTCACCCTATAAAGCTAGAACCCAGTGGAAACAAAGATCTATTTGCAATCTGCTCTAATGTGACTTGCTTTGGAAGTTGTTTCTGCTTATTGTCTTTCTTCTTGGTGTCCTGAGCCATCTCTATGCCCCAGAGATCCCACAGCTGCAATGTATGGACTCTTCTTCTCATGCAAAAGGCTGGGTGTTCTTCTCTAGAGGGCTGTGATTTTTTTTAAACACCAGAGAAGTAATAGAGGAAGGTCAAAGAGACATCATTCTCCTGGTTAAGCATTCTCTCCTGTCCCCATGTGCACCGGTAGAGATACACCTTTTTATTCTGCAGTAGTCCTATTTGGCTCCAATGGGCTTCCTGTGAGAAGGCAGCAGAACACAATTCTATCCTGGCTACAGTTATGATGGAGATAAGATTCCTATTTAAAACGCAGCACTGATTTCCCTTCATTGAACACCAAGGAGAACTCCAAAACGTCTCCCTGCTCCCAGCTCTGTCTGCCACACTTAGCAGGAAATAGGCTCTGTTTCCTCCTTGTCACCAATAGTATTTACCCTCAGCTCTCATGGGCCTTCCATTCATCTCACTGTAGAACCAGCAATAACTAAACAGTAAATCTGACTAAGATGAAACTAGAGCATTTAGAACAATTATCAGGTCATAGTATCTTAGGTTATGTTATACCATTTTCTTAGTCTATTGTTTTCCTCTCTTTTTGATTTTTACATTTATTCATTCACTTTATATAAGTATGTACTTACATGTCCATGTATATATGTTAGCCATGGTATGCATGTGGAAGTCAGAGGAAAACTTGCAGGATGTTGGTTCTTTCCTATCGTGTAGGTTCTAGGGATCAAACTCTGGTTGTCAAGATCATCAATGGGCACCTTTACTGGATAAGTCAGCCGCCTTGCTGGTCCTGGTTTCTTTGCAGTGGGCCAGGGATCCTTAGACTCTGATTTGGATTTGCTAAACCATTGCTTCTTTACCAAATCACAGACTGTGAAAGTGGTCACTTGCTCAAAGGGAGCCATGTGGTGTGTGCCCGCGTAGATGCTCTCCCCTGAGATGTGCAAGTCACTCCCACATTCACCGGCTTCTAATAATTCCTGACACTTAAAGAGTGAGTCCATTTCATCCATTTCTTTCCACATATTTGTGGAAAGAGCCACTGGTTTGCAGCACTCAGGAGGCCCAGGATGTGTGTCTCTTTATTTGAACCGTGTTCATTCTGCCCAGTTTACTGGTTATTTGTTTTCTCTTAGGATTTTAGGAGATTTCTTTAACATGCTAAGTATGGGGCTAAAAATAGTGACTAAACTGTAAATCATTTTGGAAAAAACTAATATGATACAAAGAGAACTACCTTCCTGTCTACCCTGTGTTATAATGACAAAATGCTAAATGACTCTGCAGTCTGTACCCCTCTTCACTGGAGGTGAGGCTTCTGGATTCTATACTGACAAACAGCCTAAATGTGAAAGCATTAAATACAGGCTGAAGTACCAAGTGTGGGTTTGGATTTATTTTTCCTGCCCCATTTCTATGAAAGCATGTTTACTCAGCCTTCCCTTCAAGCAGCTTCCCTGTGCCGAAGCCCATTCTGCCGGCCCACTTCTGAGTAACAGCCAGCACACCCCATAGATCACTGATGGGCTTGCTCAAATTTAAGGAGCAGGACTGATTTTCAAGTTTCTTCTAGCCATTATTTGTGTTCCAAATTATCTTCCTGCATCCGTATTAATTTTCTGTTTCCAAAAGTAAGCTCCATGTATTTCAAGGCAGCACAGTTGCTTTTTCACATTTTCCAGGGAACTGGTGTTTTTAATGTCATGTGAGGACAACATTACACAATGGCTCTTTGGCAGGGACACACAGAAATGAATACCGTGTGCGAACAAACATTAAATGGCAGTCTTAATTACAGAGTTTGACTCTGTTGTTTTTAATGCCCTTCAATTTTATAATTTGATGGAAAATGCATCAACACAGCTATTTTCCTTCTACCCTAAATGATTAAGGATTGATATACCCCCAAACTGCAGTAGCTCCTTAGATCAGCTAATCAGGTAGGCCTTACATTTTATCCGCTAGAGGGCAGTAGGGATACACAGCCACTCCAACCAATATGTGCAACATATGGTCGACGTGGAAACATAGTAGCCATAGCTTTCATGTGTATGAAAAATTCCCATTGCAGTGTTGCTTCACTTATAATTATATTGAAAGTAAACACTAATTCACAGACAGACTACGCATATTTCAACATATCCCTCTAGTGTTTTGTCTATTCTAGTTTAAAATGCCCTGAGTAATGAAACTTCTACCACTTCCCTTAGGAAGCTGTATTAAAACCCACTTGTTTTAGATGCCTGTTATTTTACAAACACACACTCAAGATCTATTAGTCTTCCTTCAAGTTCATTTAGAACTCTGTTGCGTACCCCATTTTCCCTTACAGCAAAGCTAGTTCCATTCTGCAAAGAATTTTTACTGAGTACCCATTGTGTGGAGAACATAGTTAAGGGATGGCCACAACGGGTGAGCATTGCAAGGCTCAGGCAGAATGATTTTCATGACTCCAAGCTACAGAAGAAGCTCTTCCAAATCAAACATCAGAAGATGATGTTGGCCTAAGTTCTAAAATGAGTGACATCCATAAAACTGTCATAACAGGAAAAGGCTTAGTTGCACGTAGATTTTCTGTATTGAAATCCATAGTGCTTGTATAGCATAGTGACATCCAGTGTCACCTGAAAACCTGTAAGCTCTACAGCTGACATAGTGGCAAGCTCATGCCAAGGAGAAGATCTGGATTCTCACCAGTGAAGGGTGATCCTTTTGGAGATTGGCCAGATTAGCCGAGAAGCTTAGAATCAATTTGGGGGTTCGTTATATCTATTTATAAAGCAGAGGATATGGTTTGTAAATCGCACCAACAATGTTCCATAGTCTGTTTGTTTTTTATCATTGACTCACTGGGTTCAGTACCAGTGCTGATACACACATTGCATGATGGGAAAGTAACCAAGATCACATGCTGTACTTTGGTTTACATCACCAGTCTCTTACATATACTTTGATTCTATGTATCTGAAAGGGAGGGAGGGGAAAAAAATCCAAGCCAAGAAAATTCCTTTAAGGCTAGAACTCATAGTTACACTACGACTAGAATGTTTCCCCATTTACATTAGAGACAGAACAAGATTATTTGCTCTGTTGGGTCTTTTTCTCAGAAGCATTTCCATAAGGCTATCCAGATCTCCAAGGACATCCCAGGTAGACATGTATGCAGGCAAGAATGTTCGGCCTCCAAGTGCAGAATGAAATGTTGCAGAAGTTCTAGGGATGATATGTACTTCTCTGTGCTCTTTCACATCCTCTGAGCCAATGTAGAACATAACCTATTCTCCAGGGTCTTTAAAGGCCTTTCTTTTGCCAATTAGGAGGGCAAGCATGTGCTTGGATAGGCTGGCTTTCTTTAGAAAAAGAGAAGGGAAGGATACAGAATCTTCATGGGAATCTACACAACAGTAGTCCAGACTTTCTATCACACTCAGAGCTTACATCTGTGTCACCTGTAATGAAATGCACAGGAGTATTTCATATGGAAGTAATTAAGTGCAAATGTACAACAGCCATTTTTGTGTTTTTGTTTGTTTCAAAATACCAGAGGTGATTAGGCCATATTATGAACTAATTGCTTACTTAATTTATTTAAGTTGAAATGAGTTCTTGAGTTATACAAGACCCAAAACACGAACTCATTACTCCATTCTGCACACCACTGAAAAGAACAAAACAAAGACGTTAGTGCTTTTATTTCATTATGTTACAACACACCAACATTTTGAGCACTGATGAGGACCCAAATGGTCAGAACATCTGTATTTGCTAAGAAAATAAAACAAATAAATGTTTGCCCCATCATTTAGTTCTTCCATTGATGTGCTGAAATTCAAAATGAATGGCCAAAGGTAATAAAATGGCATGCCTTTTTTAGTACACTTTCCTATGGAAAGTTTAAACGACTCTTCAAACATATTTGAAAACAGTAAATAAATAACCTACAAAATTCAATATTTTCTTAAATTTGGAAGTAAACCACAGTAATTCCTGGGCTTGAGTCTCTGTACACCAAGTTTCAAACCAAAGCATATTTTGGTATTTTGATGATTGAGTTATAACCCCCTGAAAAGAGGACCTGATTGTGTACAGTGAGGACAGCTGCCCCTGGAACAACATCTAGGCTACTAAAATAAAACACTGGCGATTACTAGTCATTTCTGAACAGAAGACTTGAGAGGCAGTAGTCTGCTCTATAGGCAGTGAGGGAGCTCTGTCAGCACTCCATGCTTGCTTGCCTTGGCCAGATTCTAGACGAGGAAAAAAAGAGAAAACAGTACACTCCAAAGCCAAAACAAAACTCCAGATGTTAAAAGCAATTGAAGATGCCAAAAGTCTTCCAGATTCTAGTCCTGTTCAGTATTTTAAGGTACTACTAAGGAATTCTAGTTAAGGTATGTCTGACCATGTTAGCTAGGTAGTTGGTATTGTTAAGCATCTCTATAGGTTTACATGTTCCTTTACTGCATGATTGTGATTATCTCAAGCAAAATTCATGGGTTTATTGACACTTTAATCACTGTGCATCCCACACATTGGCAAAATATATGCCGATGTTATGTTATACAAAGACATAGTGGATCAAGCTATAGTAGTAATGGACCTAATTGTTTCCCACCCCTCAAAAGAATTGGAGGTGACTGCAGTAGGAACAAATTTCTGTTCACCCATGTGAAAAGTAAAGAAAATGAATCTGTCATTTTCATACTCCAGCTAGATACTGTGAGCATTTGATGGGCTGGTAATATATTCTTAACAAACTCAAGGAGTTTGCTGGTGATTAATTATGTCTTTTTGGAAGAGGATGCTAGGAGGAGCACTCTCTCCTGATGTGAAAAATACCGAATGGTCATTGTCTTGTCCTGTGACATAGCTGCTTTTACTAATACCACAACCTCAACATGAGTGAGATTCATGTCTTAAATTATTTTGCTCATGGGCTCAGACACCTTAATACTGATACCCAGTGTTCTTTTTGGCAGCTATCTATTTTAATCAAAATTAGAACCTGTGACTATGAAATGAATTTTTTTCACTATCCCAAGACATTTACTCACTGAATAAATATTTATTGAGAAGGTACTAAGTAAAAAATATTGTACTGAGCCATATGATTTGCTTAGGAACTGGATCTGTGGTGTTAACCACATTAAATCCATGGTGTAACCAAGTAAACCATCCAGACAACATTCACAAAACTGGAACTTTCTATTTGAAAGGAGCTCCTCAGTACACAGATGAGGGTGTTTGGAACTAGTCAGTTCCATCGCTTCCTCCCACTCTGCACATGTAGTTCATATAGAGCTCCAGACATGGAGCCCAAAGCCCCTGGTCACAGTATGTGCTGAGTTCTACCCTTAGCATGCCAGTTTATCAAGTTCTTCTCAGAGATGCTGTAGGCAGTCAGCTCTGACATTTTCCCTGCACTATCTTTTCTCCTTTAATGCTGATCAGTTAATCAGTGGCATGGCTTTTCTGCGTTCAGTAATGACACATCCCCAGGCTGTGTGTGTAGTCCTGTCAGCACATTGGTGTTGAAGGAATGTAAGCCCTTATATGGACACACTCTTAACGAATAAAAGCATTTTGCAAAGATGGATTCTCTTTTTTAATGATATCAAACTATATTAACTTTTTCCCCCATTGGCCACTGGTAGACATTCTCTGAGAGGTGTGCCTCCAAGGGAACGTTTATGAGAATTGCAAGTTGCCCCACAGCATTCTGAGAACCTACTGCATGTCTGGACAAATCCTGAAGGAAATGGAAGGAATATATACAAGTAAACATATATGAGGAAAGAGGCCCTGGAAAATGGTTAGAAATGACGTTGTTAGTAACTGGATCTTTAATGATAGATCCTAATTAGTTGTAAGCATATAATAATTCTAAATATTTCCAGGTGGTGGAGGTACATGCCTTTAATCCCAACACACCAGCAGAGGCAAGTGGATCTCTGAGTTCAAGGCTAGCCTGGTCTCCAGAACAAGTTCCAGGACAGCCTGCGGCTCCGCAAAGAAACCCTATCTCAATAAAGCCAAAAATATAATATAATAATAATAATAATAATTCTGAATATTGGAAAATAAACTGTTTTTTCAGGAATGAAAATTAAGATACAGATAATTCAGTAACATAATGTTTAAAAGCTCACTAAATGTTCCAACAACATAGTGTCATTGCTTTGGGTTCACAGCATCCTTGCAATGCAACCACCTACAGCCAAACTGCACTATCTTCAAAACAGAAGAAAAGCAAACTCATTCGGATGGACCCGGTTACTCTTGTGGAGTAAATTCTGAACTTTTCTCTTCTGCCGTCTCCCCATCCCAATACCTATCGTTTTTCAACTTCAATTTGAAAACCCATTGACCATTAGAATTATAAACACAAAAAAACCTGCAGTCTGATATTCACTTTTTAGATATTCTATTCAACTATGTGAGTTTCGGTTCAAAAAACTATGAACGATTAGGAAGTAGAGAACACTTGCCATTGATATGCATAGGCTGCTAGACTTTACTGTAATCCCTAGCCGTGAGTGTTAGGAGCTGTTTGCCCTTCTCTTTTCGTCATCTGCTTGCTCCTCTTGTTCCTTCTTAATGAGCTCTAGAGCTATCGTTACTGTAAGATGTACATATACACATGGTTTGCTAACAGAAAGCTACTGAGTGCTGTTTAGATAAAGGGAAAATGAAGAAAAGGACCAGATAGCTCTGAAAGATCAAACTAGTACCAGTTGTTGATACTTGAAGCCACTGAACAATAGGACAGCCAGAAGGCTGGGCCCATGAGAGCAGTTTCTGGGAAGCACAGCAGCATACGTGTTTATACATGTATATGCAAAGACACAGAGATATACAGAGAAAGAGACTAAATTAGTATATATAGAATAATGGGTATTTGTTTTAACATTTTAAAGCCACAAGAGGTGATTTTTAGAAGCAACTCTTCCTGAGTTCGAATCTCAGATCTGCCACTTGTGAGCCATGTGACCTGCACTTTGCTTCTCCTCTCTGAAGGTCTCTGATGCACACTTTTCTCACCTGAATCAGGGAGGTGGTTACTGCACAGAGAGTGATGTGGTGTGGCTCAGGTGGAAGGGTGTAGATGACTGCAGGTCTGTAGACATCCTGCCCTCCTGTGCCTGCTTTTAGCATCATAATTGCCGCATAGGATCTTGGGAGCCTGTGGTTTTATGAAAACTCCATTGGGTCAGGCTCAAGTCCTTTCAGGTCTGCATTAAGTTTCTGACCACAGGACCAGGAACTGTTACATAAGTCACAACTGTCCTTGTCGATGACTTCAGGAGTTAGTTACTTGCCTTCACATATCCTAGTTTCTCTGAATAACTCTGGACTTATTATCCATGAATTTAGCTAAACTTAGTGATACTATTTCTGTGATCAGTTTGTAATGAATTTTGTTTTCAACCTTGTACTTAAAGTGGTTCTTTGGTTAAAGATCAGGAAGATTTTCATCCTCATATAATAGAACGTAATAAGAAAATCCATTTTCCCATTCCCCAGCTTTTCATCCCTTTATATACATTATCAGATCCCTGTCTAGATTTGACCATCTAAATAGAAAGCTTCATTGGTCAGAATCATTGTGATTTAACCCTTCCCTTCCCCTGTCAAAATTAAGTTCTAAGTATACTCCAGACTCTAAGCAGAATGGTCTTAGTATGAATGCAAGTGCGTCTGAGCCAAGGTTCAGCTTAGAGACAGCTGGCAAAATGTTCAACAAACTGGACCAAAGAGGAAGAATCATAACAAAAACATGATCTGTCTGTAGCAAAGTGAAAAACTTGCCTTAAGGAAAAACAAGAGGCATTTCCCCTGCTGTAGGAGAGACTAAATAAAGGCTACAGAGCAATTTTCCAGTGCCTGGTTCCTTTAGGCTTAGAGTGCCAGGAGTGCCCAGAACCACAGTGAGGACAGACTCAATACACTGATGCAGTCAGAGACTGATGCTGCCAGTGTAACAAGGCAGCACCAGTGTGGGACTAAAGAGCCTCCTCACGTTAGTATCCTCACTCCACACAAAGATCTGAACTCAAAGTGACTCACTGTGAGTGGGTGGCAACCTACTGTGGAGATATTCTGTGAACCCAAGGTCAGTTTCTAAGGAGAAAAATACCTTCAGGTAGTAAATGATGCAGACAGGCAGCTCTGAGCCTGGTCCTCCTCAGTCTTGTCAGGGCCTTTGACACACCAGCTCAGCCATGGCACCGCTGTCTCTAGAATTAAACATCCTATTTGTCCCAAGCTTCATAGAACCCGTAGACAAGGTATTCCATTCAGTTTTTTCTCTTTGTGAGCTATTGCTTTCTCATGGATTTCCCATGGATGAGAGAAGCTAAATCACATGAAGAAGTATAGCTGAACACTATGGAGAGGGGAATAAAAGGCAAGTGCCATGATATGTTCGAGCCTTTAGTCAGAACCTTATGTCCTTGCCATGTTGCCACCATAAAAATAGCAAGGTCATTTTCAGACAGTGTCCTGAAGTACAAGATATGAGGACTCCTGAGATCTGAGACTTGACTTTTTTCAAATGCTAATGACACAGACTTCCTTAGCCTGCTCACATGGAGAATGCTCAGTAAACCTAGCCCCAGCCTTGTGTCTGGACAGACAGACCATTAAAGAAGTCTTTAATGAGGCCTTTTTTTGCTGATTTGTTTTAGCTTTCTTTCCAGATAGTCTTCACACTCCTTAATTCAAAAGTGCCTCATATTATTTTAATAAGCTATACCCTACATCTCTCTGGGCCCTTCTCTTCCTCCCTGAATGATCCTGGTAAGTTCTGAAAAGCCTTTGCCAGACAGATAATGGGTGAAGATCATTGTATTTCGGCTCCCTGATCCATTACACTCCTGCCTTTCACCAGCATGCAGGGTGTTGTGTTGGTTTTTTTTTTTCTAACAGAATAAATTAAATATGAAAGGGAAGGACTAATGTAATTCAAATAAACATGTTAATGACCCTATTTTTCCATTTGGTAACTAGACCGGATGTGGTGGAATGCCAGTTTTTTACTGAGCCTGTAATTTCAAACTTTGAACAAGGACACTTTTTTCCCCCTTTCATTTCCATCCTCCATTCCCAACCTCTTTTCTTCTTACAGACACTTCTTACTGTCCAATTAGTTTGGGAACATGAAAACTGTCCTCATTGCTGCCTGGAGCCGTGGGCGACTCCACGGGTGGGTTATCTCTGTGGGGTGGCTCATGAGTGTGCAGTTGGACTGATGGTTGAGCTCTGTACCTCTTCCAGGGCATGAGGGAAAAGGCCACTAGCATGCCACGCACCTCGTGGGCCTTGCAGCCTGGTTTGCAAATTTGACATGTGCGTGCTTGAGCTCTAGATAGTACTTCAGCACAGAGATGTGGAGACAGATGAGCCCTTAACCTGGGAACTAGCCATGCACTCCAGCTACATTTTAGTCAGTTAGCTCCGCGTCTTAAGAACATTTTATTACTCCAACTAAAACCCTAGCTAATTCCATGTACCCTCAAATAACCTCTATCCTCCATTCCCCCACTGCCTCTCCTGTCTCCCTGTACCCAGAGCAACCACATTCCACAACACCCTCACCCAACACATACACACACACACACACACACACACAGATCACACACACACCTCATAGCACACACACACACACCTCACACCACACACACTGGATAGCTAAATGCAAAGCCGCTCCTATCCCACATGCCTCCATTGTACCACCTGTCTGCTGAAGTTTACACTAGTGAGCTCAGGATCCTGAATTTCTCCACCCTGTGCGTGTGTAATCTATTCCTCATCCACCCCTGGAATGCACTGTCCCCTTGGCATTTTACAGGCTAGAAGCCGTTATCTCTTGTTTCTTTTACTTTAGTCACTCTCCAGTGTTTGAAGGGAAACTTTTTGATGTGCGCATATTCTGGTTCTTTTTTTTTTTTTCCTAACTGACGCTGGCGGAGGAATGAAGGGGAGAGGGGGCTCTGGCCCCGCTACTTCCTGTTTGTTTTTGTTCCGGAGAATGCAGACCATCTGTGTCTCTCCCTCCAATGCTTTTCTTCTACAGCCACTGTTCTCATTCGGGTAGTTAATGTTCTTAGTTTTCCTCAGTTCTCACTAAACAATTTCCTATTTCTCTTCCAGAAACTCCTAAGCCCCTCATTAAATCTTTCTTCCTGAAATTTCTTATCTTAATAGTACCTCTGGATACAGTTTGGTCCCCATTAAGGCCAGGATACAAATTAAGTAAATGATAATGGGAGAGAGGAAAAGGGAGAGAGGGAGAAAGGAAGCTGTAAATGAGGGGAAAATTAGACACGCTTTTGAAAATGGAGTCCGAGAATTCTCAGACCCAGGTCCCAAGTCCTAGAATACAATGCTGACTAGATACTCTCTGTCAGGTGGATTGGAGCATTTCTGTATATTGTGGGCATCTGTGGAAACTGGATGTTCCTAAGCATGGCAGGGATCTTCCTCCCAGGCTTACTTGTGTGGCATCATATAATGGTTAACATTAGCCTTTCTTATGGCAATCAAATGTACTTTCTCATAGTTACCAGAATTTGTGGAGATACATTTTTCTAGGAAATGCCCACAAACAAGTCCTACATCTGTCAGGATGTTTTGTCTTGTTTTTCCGAGTAGTTTCGCTATACAAGGTCGCTAAGCTACTCCAGCCTCTATACCTTTTGGAAATCTGCCTTTCTATACAACTTAAGAAAGCTGTTTGCTGAGTTCCATCTTCATGTCAGATGCCATTGCATTTTAGAACATAAGACTTTCCCCATTCATGTTTTAAAACAAAAATCAACCCTCCCCTTCAGTTCTTAAGGTCAAGATTTAAAAACTAAATGACTCCTAGGGTTCTGCCTCCCAGAATTACGTCAGCCAGTTTGAGCCTAACATGTGTTCCCAACAGTCCACTGGAAAGCGAGGAGTAGCTGTGGCCTTACTGGAGTGCCAGACAAACACTGGTCACTGGTGTCCTTCTGCTTGTCCCTGCTGTAGTGCCTTCAGCCAAGCACATAGCATTTAATCAGTGATGTATTAAAATAGGCCTAGTGTAGTCGGCAATAGCTAGGCCAAAATCGATTGGCTATTTTTACAAAGAAAAAAGAGGAGAGAAAATTGGTCTTTTAATCTGGGCAAATCAAATCGTGCCTGCTTGCCTTCCACCTGTAGCTATGTGTGGGCAAGAGCAGTCTACTTAAAGGCAGTGCTTTCTTATACTTCTTTATTCACGCTTATCCACGTGGGGTCGGAGCACCAGGGTATCTTCAAAGCTGAGCTTTCCCATTCACATGAGAAAATGTGAGTTCTGTTCCTCTCAGGGGAAACTACAAGAAAAACAGACCTTCTCTTTGCCCCTCTTAGAAGATTTGAATAAGAACATAATACACACGGCCTCTTCTGCCATTTAGTTTTTTCTCTGCCAAGAAATCATATCTGAGTATGACATCACAGTGTGCTGCTCCAGGCTGCTGGGTGATGTATGAAGGCGAGGACCTTAATTGGGTTAACAGGGCACACCAGGGGCGCAGGGTGGAGGGTGAGTTCTGCTCTCCCAGTTAGAGCTGCTCTAGGCAGTGTGAAAGAAACACAGTCAGGCTAGGGAGGGGCTCCTCTCCCCAGGGATTATGAACACCGGTGCTCTGTCTTCCTTTCATATATTACCAACCAATGAAACTAATCTTTTGAAAAGGAAAAATGTAAACTGTGCTTTGTTTTTAATCTGCAAGAGAGTTGGGGGTGGGTTGTGCTGGCAGGTTTGTTCTGTAGCATTGATTTGTGACCAACAAAGGAAATGTCTACTTATGAGACACAAATCAATGCCACCAGACTGTGAAAGTGCAAACAGAGATGTGAGAGAATTACTCAATCGTTAGTCTTCTGTGGAATCTAAAACAGTCCTTCAGTTGTTCCAAAACCCACCTACACCCACCACCATCCTGGGGGATGGGGGATGGGGGAGAGAGAGAGAGAGAGAGAGAGAGAGAGAGAGAGAGAGAGAGAGAGGAGAGAGAAGAGAAGTGGGGAGGACCTCTTGTGATTTTTATGAAGGGAAGACAAGACTTGAATGAATTTCAGAGCCCGTTAGCCATGTCCTCAGATGCTGTGGATCACCAAGTTGTAAGACATGGTGGATCAGTTTCAGCCCAAGCTTCTGCTTTGGTTGGCAGTAGCTTCGGCTACTCTAAAGTTGACAGCTTCTTGCAAACTCTGCTTATTTTAAAGTAATCCACAGAACTTAGTTTTGTTTTTTTTTTTTTTATTAACAAAAGTTAACATACAAAGATGTAGGCAAAAGGCTAAAAAGATACTTTGTGAAGTCACCAATTTATAACAACTGGGAAAGGGACAACTGACCAGATTTAGCAGAAAGTATGACTCCTGTCATGTCTATGTAGTTTGAAATTTCATGTGTGTTAACAAGTGAATCTCTTGAGCACTGACTTCAAAATAAAGATCACAACGAGCAAACCTGATAGCTGTTGGCTAAATGTGGCTCTGTGTCCTCCCCACACAAACTAACATTACTATTTTCCTTAAAAATCCTATTTCCAGAGATAGCAAAAGGCAAATTGCAATACTATTCCTATTCTAACTATCACAGATTATAACTTATGCTAATGTCCCTTCAGGGAGCTAGAAGAAAAGATGGTCAGATGGTACACCACTGAATAATTTTTATAATAGTTTCTTAGTCTCTTTAGGTTTGTCAGTGTCCAGATAGGCCAGAATCTTGTACAAAGCCTCAGAAAACATTGGAAGCCCAAAAATGCTTTCTACCATGGCTCTTCCATTCTTTTCTGCTTCTGCTTCCCTGATGAAGTCAGTCCCTCCTGACTCTTTCACCTGATCCAACAAAAGCACGCTTACTTCTCCTTGGCATCATGTTAGTCAGCTGCCTAAAGAAAGCAAGAGACTGAATTGAAGGATCAAGCCCACTGAAAATAACCCTTCAATAAAAGCACACAATTATTAAACTGTGTTATATTCTAATACCTCACAATCCAATTCTGGCAGTGTACACCTCTGACTTACACCCATAAGTCAGCATAAACAAGGGCCTTCAAATGTCTAAATGGGTCACCACCAAGTCTCCACCAACTCCTGCATTCAAAAGTACTGTTATCTCTGTAGACCTCATGTATCTGGTTTTTCCAATCCAAAGCCATTTAGAGAATACACTTAGCATAGAACACTGGGAGGAGATGGCTCTGAAAAGCTGAGAGCAATAGTGTAGCTTTGCCAGTGGAGAGTCCACTACACACAGTTCAGTCTGTGGCGGCAAGATTGAACTGTGGACAAGAGGGTGATTCTCCAGAGAAATAGGAAAAATCTGTCTATGACAAGCAGGAATGATGAGTATTCACAAGGATAACCCTTCATCATAAGAAATCTTAAATGGTACCAGTGTACTCCAATAAGAACAGGAAAATCTGAAGGACCTCTGTCTTACAGAAGTTTAGCTTGTGTATTAGTGCTTATCATTTATGTCATTAATATTTAAGTGGAGCATTTTGAATATACACCACTTTTATTTGTTTAGCTTTTTTTTTAATTTGAAAAATGCAGAGATGGTTTTGTGTGGTGCTGGAAAACAAGCTTGCCAAAACTACTTAGCAAGGACACCTTGAAAGGCTGTTTACTCCTGAGTGGTTTAAGTCCAGGTCTCTGACAAGAGGGCCCTTCCCTTCCATTGACCTGAGGGAAATAACGTGTGTTGTCATCTGGAGGAAGGTACACTTGCTCACATTTAGCTGGTTTGCTTTGTTAATGTGTCACTATAACTGACCAGAAACATGGTACAGGGAGTTGTTTGTGTGTTTGTTCTTTGCTTATGCAACTTTCCAAGCAGAAAATGTTCTTGAGACCAGATGGTAACGAACAGTCAACTGCAAGTTCTACTCTGCAGACGTATTGATGTTTCGTGTCTTCTTGAAGCCAGCTCAAATACATTTTTGAATTCAAGTCCTGATTTTAGTAACTCTTGTATTTCCGTGAGGTCCTGTTTAACTAACAAGAGAAGGGTCTGGAATATTTACTTCCGTGGTCTCTGAGGAATGGAATGTCAATGCCACAGCCATATGGTATTCAACCTTCAACCAGATAAACGGCTAGCACGTGTTATTTTGGACACAGTGGATCACCAGGCCACAGTGAACATCTTGTGTCAGTCAGAAACACAAACCTATTTTCAACATTGTTGTTTTCAACAGCATACTTTCTTAGTGCTTTTCTTTCATTTTATTTTTTATTTTATCTATTCAGCATTTCAGTTTGGCATATGTTTGTTGTTTTGTTGTTGTGGTTGTTGTTGTTGTTGTTTATCTGCTCAGCAATTTGGAAGTTTACTTGGAACACAGATGAGTTAAGATAAAAAGCTGTTTTTCAAAAAAAAATGCCTCTAGTAAGTAAAAATGAAGATGCTATATCTGAATGAATGTGGAAAGTTGTCCCTCTGTATATTTTTAAAGCTTCTCAAACTATCCCCAGTTCTCAGCCAAATGCAGCCTATCCAGATTGTCTTTAGGAAAGTAGCAATTCACAGGGATTTGCAGTTAGCTGCATATCAAAGCACACTCTCTCTTCAGTCCCTGCTCATAGCTCCACCATTTTAGAATATGGTGAGAGATGCCAGAGACCTACCATCTGTTTAATGGGCTAATTATGTTTAGCACATGCCTACTTCACAGTAATACCATGAGTGAGGTTGCCAAACATCATACAAATGTATATGTTTGTATATATTGATATATAAATACACACATAAATAAAGTCGGATACGTATATAGTAACATTCAGTGTTTCTGCGCTTTATTCCAGGCTTTCCTTCTAAGATATATTATAGCTCTTCACTTGGGCATTGTTAGACTTTGTATGATGTATGAAGGGTGGGTCAGACTGAGAAGAACAGTGATGAATATATATATTTGCCTATTTATATATATTAAATATGTATTTTTTCCTATTTTAGCTCTACTCCATATTTTCCCTCTTAAAATTTTAATTTATCTCTATAGTCGGCACACCCAAACTTCATGACACTGTTTTTGTACCAAATATTTTAGCTCCTCCCTTTTAGATGTTGAGAATTACTGTTTCACTGAATCCCTTAAACATAAGACTACAGCTTCTCTCTTAGATACCATATCTTCTCTATTAAGTCTGTTCTTAAAGCTTGCATATTCTTTTCCTTTCACAATGATTGTGCAGCCCTTAACAATGTTTCTGGTGGTCTCAGAACACTTCCTAGGAGTGTGGTCTCAGGGACTCTCGTCATTACAATAACTAGCTGCCTGTGATACCCAAGGAAATTATCACTGGGTCCCAAGTTGGGTCAGCCTAAGCTGATTCTTAGACATGAGGCTCACAGACTGTGTACAGAGGGTTTCAGAAGTAAAAGAAACACAGAGGGCATTCCAGGTGAAGGGAATGAAACCAGCAAATGAATAGGGCAAAAATGGAAAGGAGCGAGTCATGGGTAACCAGAGTGCCTAGTCAGGATATGATATAAACCCTAGGTACGGAGCTTTCTGTGTGGCTCCTTTGTCTCTGTAAGGCTAGCCCTACAAAGCTCTGGACCTGCTTGGCTTTGAGGGTGCATTGGCCTCAGAACTATTGGGAGAAATATCCACGTCTGCATTCCAGACTATAAAACCAATCCGTAGCAAAAGATCACAACATAGGAAACTATCCTGGGTACATTTCATTTGTCCTTCCTAAGATGGAAGTGTCTTTGTAAAGCTTCCTGCACCCAGATCAGTAGAATGTTTTACTACACTGCTTTAACTAGAATAAATTCTTTAGAGCTTTTTTAACCTGTTTGTTTATTTTACTTTTGCAGATTCACACTTACCATGGATTTTTATAACCAAGTTAGATGGAGGGAATATAGCCAAGACATAAATAGTTCAATCAGATAGCTTGCATGAGCAAGGTAGGGGCTTTGTGAGAGAATAAGATTCCTAAGTACCAGAACGGTTGTTTTGATCTTAGGCATTGGTCTGATGTGAGAGGGGACACTGACAGACAAAGAAAGGCAGAGCTGTTACTTGTATTTTCCCTTGGATAGATGAAAAATGATCACCTTGATATTTGCTGTGTGACTTCTTAAGGTGAAAAACCCAACAAGTCATGCAAGGTACACAGACCCTGATCCGAGGAAAGCAATATTTATCTGAATAAGAAGGGTAATGCCTCTCCATCTCTTATGCAGCCCCGTCAAATGCCATGGCTGGAAGTATTCCTTAGAGCCAGCCCAGCTAACACCCCTGTTCCACATGTAGGACTATGCATCCATTCCTTGCCTGAGGCCTACAACAGTATAGACATGAATAGGGATCCAAAATCTTCTGAGACACTCAGGTAGCACTCAGTCAAACCATCCCATAGTTTCTCTTCAGTTCCTCTGTCATAGTTTTAGATAATTCTAACTTTTCTGCTTCTAGCAATACTGCTTTTTTATATCTTGATTACCTACTGGCTTCTCAATTAATTGCTTTGGAGACATTTATTTTATAATAATTAATTGCTGGGTTCCTATAAATGAGTCTAATAGTTAAGATAGGCTCTCTGATGTATCCTAATTACTACACAAATACAGTTAAGCTAACCAGATGGACATCTACATCTTCTTTCTGGATGCCTGCTGGAATACCTGTAGAACTGACTTGGATGCTATTAGACCTTTCAGATTTCTATGGCTCCAGACACTTGTTGGGAGGTATAAACCATACGGTCAAAGTTGCTTATTTGCCCTGTGTGAGCTGTGCCTAGGATGTGTTTAAACTGCTGTGCCTTTGTAAGGAAGAAATTCCCACTACCATCAATTTCCCCAGTTCCTGTCATCAGACCAGTTACTACAAATGGACTGCCTGTCAGCCTCAAAAACAGCTGGACATAGTGTTTTGCTGGTGTTTTGTTCAGTGTAAAGGAGAAAGAACGTAGTGAGTGTCTGGCATGACTAGGCTCCCTTTCATAGATAAAGAGTCTATCACTGAATAGGCATTCAATAAAAAGGACAGAAAAAAAAAGTATTTAAAAAAAAAACCTTCTGAATCACTTGAAGATATTAGCTCCAAGCTTCTGATACGGTGCCGTGTGGTTTGTTGCCCACATATGGTTATTATGATCTACTTGTCAGCAATGAGCCAGAAATACTCTTACTGTTGCAATGCAAAGTAACATAATAATCCATTTTTACACTGCAAATGCATGTGGCCCATCAAGTCCTTGCTCAGATGCCAAACTCACCACTGTGAAAGAACTGGCTGACTTAGTGCCCTAAAATTTCAGGTAACTATAGTCACCTCACACAGGCATGGAGTGAGCCTGGTTTTTAAAGCCAAGAGAAAGAGAAGCAAAACTCTGCTCTTCCCTAAATAAGAACCATTTGGCAATAGTCACAATAGTTAGAGGGAATAGCCTTTTGTGAAGAAAATTGTGGTGTCACAGGGCTGTTTTTATTAAAACATTTAGTCCACCAGAATACCAATTTTAAGAATAATTTAATTCACAAAGCATATGAAATAAACAGAAGAGTCTAGTCCCAACAGCTGCATCCCACCACTGTGATCCTGCTGTGATGCAGGGTGACTCAGTGGTCAAGATCCCTCCCCCACTGCTCTTCATTTGGATATTTGTGAGGGAAGAAAAAAAAAACAACCTAGAACTCATTTCCTTTAAAATCCATATGGCATGTAGCAAAACCACCAGAGAATACTAATCAAGTTTTTTTGTTTTTTTTTTGTTTTTTTTTTTTGGCCAATTCTAGCCAGATGTTCAGGTAACAATAATAGACATCTTCTCCTCCCTCTTATTTTTTTGTGTTTTCTTCTCCAATCTAATGCTTTCCTTCCTTTTATGGATTGGAATCACTCCTTAAAGGAAGTAAGCAAAGTTTATCCTATTTGTAAAAACCACACACTACTTTGACAGGTAACTGTCTCATTGTGCCTTTTTGTACCCTATGCAACTGAGGAGCACATGGAAGAGACAGACAGTAGTCCTCAGAGGGTGTTGTTTAGCTTACCTAGTGCAATCCACTGTTTCACACTACAGAACAATCAAAGGAGAGAAGAAAGTTTCTCTCTGTGGTCCTACCCCAAATGAGTAGCAAGATGTAACCTCACTGTGTCTATAATTTCTATAAAGTCCTCCATGATATCTGTGGGTACTGGCTCCTGGGGATGCAAGCTTTAAAAGTATGTCCTGGCAATGATTTCCCACAAGAGGGAAATGCGAGCTGGTGAAGAAATATAGACATAGATATATTTGTAATATTTTTCCTCATAAATATTTTAACTTGCTATTTGATCTTCAATCAAATGAGTGATTTAAAGAAAAAAATATCTTTGGGGGCTGGGGAGATGGCTCATTTAGTAAGATTGCTTGCTTTGCAATCATGAGAACTTGAGTTCAGAACCCCAGAACCCACATAAAATGCTGGACATGACAACATGTGCCTGTAATCCCAGCATTGGGAAGTAAGAGCCAGGCAGATCCCCAGGGTTCACTAACCATTCAGCCTTACCAGAACAGTGAAGTTCTAGTTCAGTGAGAAACCCTTTCTCAAAGAAACAAGGCAGAAATAGAGAGACAGCAACAGATCAGACATCCTTTTCTGGCTTCCATATATGAGGACCACTTACAAATAAGACATGCATGCATACACACACACTTTACCTTTGTAATTTTTGTAAGTCGTATTTTTGGTCTTTCCTTCCTATCGCTGGGATTTTGGGTAATCATCTTAACAGGTGGCTGGGAGGAAATCATGTGTGAAAAGTCCTCATAGCTTATAGCAAAACAGAAGATATGCTCAGGAGAGAAATGAAAATCCATAAATGCAGTTATCCCCCCACCACAAAGAGTGTAGTTCAGGGACACTGTGTGATGCTACATGGCCTGCATGGGGAGATGCTGAAGCCATGTTTTCAGTTGCTTTTCACTCCCTGGAAATTTATGCAATAAACAGAGCCAAGAAACTTTGGAATATACTCTGGTGAAACATAAAGGAGATGAGAAAAAAGTCCTATGAAACTCCAATTTAACCAGTGCATGCTAGCAGCCAATCCAGTGGTATAACTGCCTCCTTTGTCCTTTGGGTTTGACATTTCTGTACACTAGGAAAGAGTTAGAGAATGTATCTGACTAGTGTGTTTGGA
The DNA here is from genome assembly GCF_004785775.1 of Grammomys surdaster. NCBI lineage: Eukaryota > Metazoa > Chordata > Mammalia > Rodentia > Muridae > Grammomys > Grammomys surdaster. The sequence goes on along the minus strand of NW_021620725.1, from coordinate 1,115,866 downwards.
GCACTTGGCTGTTTCAAATACTTTTAAGATGAATATTTGTTTCCTGCATTTCCTTAAACAAGTTCAGTTGAATATATTGGTTATCCCACAATGCATGGTTAGTCAGTATATTGCAAAAGAAGAAGAAGGAGAAGGGGAAGGGAAGGGAAAGGGGAAGGGGAAGGGGCAGGGGAGGGTTAGGCTGAGGGAATCCTTCATGCTTGTCC
>NW_021620725.1:1092743-1115260 GCF_004785775.1 Grammomys surdaster | reverse complement strand
GGGGAAGGGGAGGAGGAGGAGGAGGAGGAGGAGGAGGAGGGGAAGGGGAGGAGGAGGAGGAGGAGGAGGAGGAGGAGGAGGAGGAGGAGGAGGAGGAGGAGAAGGAGGAGGAGAAATAATCAATTGGGCCCTTCCCTTTCTCCCCTTTCCCCCTCCTGTCTGTCACACTGTGTGAGGAGTTGAGAGTGTATGTGCATATGTGCATGTGTGTGCATGAGTGTGTCTGGGAGGTAGGCAGATTCCCTACCTGGAAATGGCTTGCTATTATTAGATGTTCAGTTACCAGGGGTTATGTAAGACAATTGAAGCTCTGTTTTTTAACAGAGACATGATTCATGCTGCTTGTAGTAACAGTAACCACCTCCGAACGAGACAGAAACCAGACACAGACAAAGGCTGGAGAAATCAATACCTACTCACTGCAGCCCCTCTCCTGATACCCTCTGCCTTTCAATCAGGGCACTTAGGTTATCAGGAAAAGAGGCTCCTGCTAATTCTGGGTCTGTTCTGTCTCCTGGGACTGCCAGATAAATTCATGTGTCTGGAGCTAGACACAGGAAAAAGTAGGCTTCTTCGGGAGCTGTGACATCTGAGCTCCCTCCCTAGGATCTCGCCAGTGTTCCCCACCTGGCAAGGAATGGGGCCTGCACCTGTGCTAGGCACAGAAGTCTCTGTGGTCTGTCTAGAAAACTTAAGGGCTTAAGTGTTGGGTTTACCCACTCTCAGAACTTCCCTCTGGTGATGTTTTCAGCTTGTCAAGAGAACAGAGTGGGGTGGTATTAGAGCCCCTTTAGTACAGCTTTTCCCAAAACTCCAGCAGACTCGGCTTGGCTGTCAGTTCTCACCCAGATCAAGACCCTTCTCTGAGCCCTTACCACACCAACTCCACAGTAGCCAAAGATGTGCACATGAGCCCCACAGCTGAGTAGGACAGGGAATGAGTCCCAGTCATGACTTTTCAGGTGAAAACGACCGTAATGTTCAACAGTGGTATTCTCTGTCTGTGATTTTATAGAGAGAAAAAAAATTGCAGCTGGGAAAGTTAGTGACCTGACCAGGGTCATGCAGCTCCTATCAGATGCAGAGGGACTATGATATCTGATTCTCTGATGATACAAAGTTTGGTGGTAACCAGAACATTTTTTGAGGGAAATTTTTAAAATTAAAAACAAAAAAGCATTTCCTCCTGAAAACTTTTAGAGTATACTGTATTCACTCAGCAGGCAACTCAAAATCTTCCCCTTCCCTCTCTCCTACCCCAGCCCCAAATGTTCCATCTGTGTGAATCATGATGGAAACTCACTCTTAGTGAAAGTATAAAGCAAACTCTCCTGTGTCTCTCCATGAAGTAGTAGCACATCCCTAGCAGCACCCTCCGCCCCTCCCAGTGGCACCCCAGAAAGATGTGGGTATCTTAGGCTTCCCCCAGAACCTGGAAACAAATGACTTCTGCTCCAAAATGAAGCTGATGCTTGACTCGAAGCTTCCATGACTCAGAAGATAGCTCTCCTGCCCCAGTTAATGTGCCCCACAGGCAGCCTGCCCCTTCACTCTCTCTCAAATGTGTAAACCACCCAGAAGAACAACTCTGAGTGTAGAGGGGACAGAAAAAGGTCTAGCCTTTTAGCTTCATCAAGTCAATAATCCCCTGCAATAAAATTTCATTTTTAAAAATAGTATTATTGATTATTAGTAATGATCAATATTTTGAAAGATTCTTAGGACTATTAACTATGGACTATATGATGTCCCTGCTAGTACACATGTTCTTTACTTTTCAAGGTAAAACATAAGTAAGTATTCTCATTTTTTATAAAATATTTTTAACTATGTCCTCTGTATACCATGTCTTTAATCGAGGACCGCAGTGAAATACTTCACAGACTACACTTTATGAGCATTTTCTTTTCTGCTAAAATATGAAAGTCTTCTGTTCCCACAGATGTAAGGAAGAAAGCTGTACTCTTCCTGCACACTGTAAAACCTCCTGCTCATGCACTCAGGGACTATACTTCTAACCCCAGTCTTAGCACAAACTCACTATTAGGAAATATGCTAAGTCTCTACTTCAGATAACATCTAATCTGCAGAACTCAAAGCCCTTTGATATCTGGCTGTTATGCACTGGCCTGAGAAGAACTGCCCTGGGCTTTCTGTGCTGTGGCAGTAACCAGTCTTATGGGGAAGATGTTGGGAGCTTTGTATTGTGCAAATGGCTGCCAGGCCTGCTTTAGCTTACACAACACAGTGTGTCTCCAGACGGATTGGAGATAGAGGCTGGAATATTGGTGAAAGGTGGTAGGGAATTCTACAGATATTTGCTGCATGCCCTGGGGATTTTCATCATGCTTCCATGATTTAATGATCACAACATTTTTTTCCTTGACAAAAGTGTGTTCCAGGACTTCTCTTCATGGACTGTTTGGTGTTCTTTATTCTTTTATCTTTCCCTCTGTTTGGTAAAAACTAAGCAGAGTCTTGCTTATAGGTAAGAACAGGACAGCCTTTGCTTTTCTTGGTTTAGTCTTATTTAAAAGCCTTAGATACACATGGTGGAATGTTGAGGTGATGGCAGTAGTAGTGGATGGTGGGTTTTCCAGCAATGTATCATACATTCTACCCTGACCTTTACCATCCTAACAGTCCCCTACAGAAATCAGAGTAGACTTTATCAGGCCTCTAATTACTATAGTAATCAATAACATCCCTACTGTGTGCAAAGGCCTGCAGTAGATGTTGATGTTTCTGTAAACTACTAGCCCTAGTCCTAGAGGACTGTGACCCACTCACTCCCAATGACACATAAAGCAGAGAGTAAGCAGTAACTGTTATCTAAATGCTAAGTCAATATCAGAGGTCAATGTCAACCAGAGCATTCTTCCCAACAGAGTTTCATGAGGAGTATGTTACTTCCTATGGGCCTTGTATGGGAACAAAATTTAGGTACCAATGAAAGGCAACAAAGATGGTATCCTGTTACTTTGAAAACAGTCTGTTCAAAAGCTTAGGGATACAACTGTATTTATCTTTCTGACCCCTAAAAGTAAATTTACTAAATAGAGTATTAACAGGAAGACCTTATTTTATAGACATTCAATGGCTTTCATCATAGACAAAACCAAAACAAACAACAAACACACAAGCTTTCCCTTGCTTTTCCTCAGGCATTTTCTTAGGTAAAATGATATTCCATTAATCCAATAAGCTTGGGCAAAGCATATAGGGCTTCCTAAATTTATTTAACCAAAAATATTTTAAGATTTATTTTTAAGCATTTATTTTGTGTGTCCTTGTGCAGGATTTGGGGCTGGGTGGAGACAGGGCAAGGACATATGGAGGTCAGACTTGTGGGAGTGGTCAGTTCTGTATTTCTAACTGACAGGTCCTCAGAATCACTCTCAGGCTTAACAGAGATGACCTTCACACAATGAGCCATCACACTGGCCCAACTTTTTATTAAAAACAATAGTTAAGGGCTAGAGAGATGGCTCAGCTGTTAAAGGCTAGGCTCACAACCAAAAACAATAATTTATGTATGTGGGAGTTTTGTCTGCCATGCATTTCTGCACACATATGCATGCCTTGTGCCAGGAGAGGTCAGAAAAGAGTGTTGGATCCCCTGGAACTGGAGCCCCAAAGGTTGTGATTTGACTTGTGTGAGCTGGGACTTAACAAGGGCTCTCTGTAAGAGCAGCTAGTGCTTTTAGCCATAGAGCCACCTTTCGATGCCTCCCCTCCCTCACCTCTTTTTTTATTATGATACTTTTTAAGGTACTAGTATCCTATAACCTGACTCTGAGATAAACCACCTTAAAGGAGTTGAAGGTCCAGAGTTGAAAATCATACTGTATTGTAATATTCAGTGCTGTTGACAATGAACGTACCACTAACTGCAGAGAAGTTTCAGAGATGAATCCAGTCTATACAGCTGGTGAGGACTAGAGAGGAGAGTGTCTTTTTTTTTTTTTTTTTTTTTTTTTTTTTTTAATTTTTTTATTGGATGTTTTATTTACATTTCATATGTTGTCCCCTTACCCCATCCCCCACCCACTCAGGAACCCCCAATCCCCTCACACCTCCTCCTTCTTCTTTGTGGATGTAACCTCTATCTACCCCCCCACTCCCACCTCCCCACCCTCAAAACTCCCACCCCCTGGGGCGTCCAGCCTTCATGAGGTCAAGGATCTCATCTTCCACCTGTGCCCAGCAGGGCCCTCCACTCTTATATATTCAGCTAAGGCCCTGGATCCCTCCATAAGTGCTCCCAGGCTGGTGGTTTAGACCCTGGGAGCTGTGGTTGGTTGGTATTGTTGCTCTCCTCATGGGGCCACAAATCCTTTCAGCTCCTTCAGTCTTCACTCTAACTCCTCCATTGAGAACCCCATAATCACTTCAATGGCTAGTTGTGAGCATCTGCCTCTGAATATGTCAGACTCTTGAAGACCTCTGAGGAGACATCCATATCAGGCTCTTATCAGCATGCACTTCCTGACTTCCACATCAGCATCTACCTTTGGTGACTGCACATGGGATGGATACTCAGGTGGAAAGGTCTTCAGACGGCCCCTCCTTCAGTTTTTGTCCCTCGCTTTGTCTCCATATTTGCTCCCTTGAGTATTTTGTTGCTCCTTCTAAGAAGGACCGAATCACCCCCACTTGGTCTTCCTTCTTTATGGACTTCATGTGGCCTGTGAGTTGCATCTTGGGCATTTTAAGGTTCTGGGCTAATATCCAATAATCAGTGAGTGAATACCATGTGTGTTCTTTTGTGATTGGCTTACCTCACTCAGTATGATAATTTCTAGTTCCATCCATTTACCTAGGAACCTCTCAAATTCATTGTTTTTAATAGCTGAGTAATACTCCATTGTGTAAATATACCACATTTTTTTAATCCATTCCTCAGTTGAAGGACATCTGGGTTCTTTCCAGCTCCTGGCTATTATAAATAAGGCTGCTATGAACATAGTTGAGCATATGTCCTTATTATATGTTCGAGCACCTTCTGGGTATATGCCTAGGAGTGGTATAGCTGGATCCTCGGGTAATGCTATGTCCAATTTTCTGAGGAACCGCCACACTGATTTCCAAAGTGGTTGCACCATCTTGCAGTCCCACCAACAATGGAGGAGTGTTCCTCTTTCTCCACACCCTCGCCAGCATCTACTATCACCTGAGTTTTTAATCTTAGCCATTCTGACTGGTGTGAGATGGAATCTCAGGGTTGTTTTGATTTGCATTTCCCTGACGACTAAGGATGCCGAGCATTTCTTTAGGTGCTTCTCGGCCATTCGAGTTTCTTCTGTTGAAAATTCTTTGTTAAGCTCTATACCCCATTTTTTAATAGGGTAATTTGGTTGCCTGGAGTCTAATTTCTTGAGTTCTTTGTATATATTGGATATTAGCCCTCTATCAGATGAAGGATTGGTAAAGATCTTTTCCCAATTTGTTGGTTGTCGTTTTGTCCTATTGACAGTGTCCTTTGCCTTACAGAAACTTTGCAATTTTATAAAGTCCCATTTGTCAATTCTCGATCTTAGAGCATATGCCATTGGAGTTCTGTTCAGGAACTTTTCCCCTGTGCCCAAGTATTCGAGGCTTTTCCCCACCTTCTCTTCTATTAGTTTCAGTGTATCTGGTTTTATGTGGAGGTCTTTTATCCACTTAGATTTGAGCTTTGTACAAGGGGATAAGAATGGATCAATTTTCATTCTTCTACATGTTGTCCTCCAGTTGAACCAGCACCATTTGTTGAAAATGCTGTCCTTTTTCCACTGGACAGTTTTAGCTCCTTTGTCAAAGATCAAGTGACCATAGGAGTGTGGGTTCATTTCTGGGTCTTCAATTCTATTCCATTGATCTTCCTGCCTGTCTCTGTACCAATACCAGGTAGTTTTTATCACTATTGCTCTGTAGTACAGCTTGAGGTCAGGGATGGTGATTCCTCCCGAAGTTCTTTTATTGTTGAGAATAGTTTTCGCTATCCTAGGTTTTTTGTTATTCCATATGAATTTGAGAATTTCCTTTTCTAACTCTGTGAAGAATTGAGTTGGGATTTTAATGGGGATTGCATTGAATCTGTAGATTGCTTTTGGCAAGATGGCCATTTTTATTATATTAATCCTGCCAATCCATGAGCATGGGAGATCTTTCCATCTTCTGAGATCTTCTTCAATTTCTTTCTTCAGAGACTTGAAGTTCTTGTCATACAGGTCTTTCACTTGCTTGGTTAGATTCACACCAAGGTATTTTATATTATTTGCAACTATTGTGAAGGGTGTCATTTCCCTAATTTCTTTTTCAGTCTGTTTATCTTTCATGTAGAGGAAGGCTACTGATTTGTTTGAGTTGATTTTATAACCAGCCACTTTGCTGAAGTTGTTTATCAGGTTTAGGAGTTCTCTGGTGGAAGTTTGGGGGTCACTTAAGTATACTATCATATCATCTGCAAATAGCGATATTTTGACTTCTTCCTTTCCTATTTGTATCCCTTTGACTTCTTTTTGTTGTCTAATTGCTCTGGCTAAGACTTCCAGTACTATATTGAATAGGTAGGGGGAGAGTGGGCAGCCTTGTCTAGTCCCTGATCTTAGTGGGATTGCTTCAAGTTTCTCTCCATTTAGCTTGATGTTGGCTACTGGTTTGCTGTAAATTGCTTTTACTATGTTTAGGTAGGGGCCTTGAATTCCTGATCTTTCCAAGACTTTTATCATGAAGGGATGTTGAATTTTGTCAAATGCTTTCTCAGCATCTAGTGAGATAATCATATGGTTTTTTTCTTTAAGTTTGTTTATATAGTGGATTACATTGATGGATTTCCGAATATTGAACCATCCCTGCATTCCTGGGATAAAACCTACTTGATCATGATGGATGATTGTTTTGATGTGGTCTTGGATTCGGTTTGCTAGAATTTTATTGAGTATTTTTGCATCGATGTTCATAAGGGAGATTGGTCTGAAGTTCTCTTTCTTTGTTGGGTCCTTGTGGGGTTTGGGAATGAGTGTAATTGTAGCTTCATAGAACGAATTGGGTAGTGTTCCTTCTGTCTCTATTTTGTGGAATAGTTTGAAGAGAATTGGTATTAGGTCTTCCTTGAAGGTTTGATAGAATTCAGCACTAAAACCATCTGGTCCTGGGCTTTTTTTAGTGGGGAGACTTTTAATGACTGCTGCTATTTCCTGAGGGGTTATGGGACTATTTAGATGGTTTATCTGCTCCTGGTTTAATTTTGGTACCTGGTATCTGTCTAGGAAATTGTCCATTTCATCCAGGTTTTCCAGTTTTGTTGAGTATAGGCCTTTGTAGTAGGATCTGATGATTTTTTTAATTTCTTCCGTTTCTGTTGTTATGTCTCCCTTTTCAGTTCTGATTTTATTAATTTGGATACTGTCTCTGTGCCCTCTGGTTAATCTGGCTAACGGTTTATCTATCTTGTTGATTTTCTCAAAGAACCAACTCCTGGTTTTATTGATATTTTGTATTGTTCTTTCAGTTTCTATTTGGTTGATTTCAGCCCTGAGTTTGATTATTTCCTGCCTTCTACTCCTCCTGGGTGTATTTGCTTCTTTTTGTTCTAGGGCTTTTAGTTGTGCAGTCAACTTGTTAGTGTGTGCTCTTTCCAGTTTCTTTTTGTAGGCACTTAGAGCTATGAGTTTTCCTCTTAGCACTGCCTTCATGGAGTCCCACAAGTTTTGGTATGATGTGTCCTCATTTTCATTGAAATCTAAAAAGTCTTTAATTTCTTTCTTTATTTCTTCCTTGACCAAGTCATCATTGAGTAGAGAGTTGTTCAGTTTCCATGTGCACATGGGTTTTCCATTGGTTTTGTCATTATTAAAGACCAGTCTTATTCCATGGTGATCTGATAAGAGGCAAGGGATTATTTCAATCTTTTTGTATCTGTAGAGGCTTGTTTTGTGACCAATTATATGGTCTATTTTGGAGAAGGTACCATGAGGTGCTGAGAAAAAGGTATATTCTTTTGTTTTAGGATGAAATGTTCTATAGATGTCTGTTAAGTCCATTCGGTTCATAACTTCTGTTAATGTCAAAGTGTCTCGGTTTAGTTTCTGTTTCCATGATCTGTCCATTGCTGAGAGTGGGGTGTTGAAATCCCCCACTATTATTGTGTGAGGTGTAATGTGTGTTTTGAGCTTTAGTAAAGTTTCTTTTATGTATGTAGGTGCCCTTGCATTTGGGGCATAGATGTTCAGAATTGAGAGTTCACCTTGGTAGCTTTTTCCTTTGATGAGTATGAAGTGTCCTTCCTTATCTTTTTTGATTAATTTTGGATGGAAGTCGATTTTATTTGATATTAGAATGGCTACTCCAGCTTGTTTCTTGGGACCATTGGCTTGGAAAATTGTTTTCCACCCTTTTATTCTGAGGTAGTGTCTGTCTTTGTCACTGAGGTGTGTTTCTTGTATGCAGCAAAATTCTGGGTCTTGTTTGTGTATCCAGTCTGCTAGTCTGCGTCTTTTTATTGGGGAATTGAGACCATTGATGTTAAGAGATATTAAGGAAAAATGATTGTGGCTTCCTGTTATTTTTGTTATTAGAGGTAAAGTTATGTTTGTATAGTTATCTTCTTTTGGGGTTGTTGGAAGATTACTTCCTTGCTTTTTCTAGGTTGTAGTTTCCCTCCTTGTGTTGGCGTTTTCCATCCATTATCCTTTGAAGTGCTGGGTTTGTGGGAAGATATTGTGCAAATTTGGTTTTGTCATGGAATATCTTGGTTTCACCATCTATATTGATTGAGAGTTTTGCTGGGTATAGTAATCTGGGCTGGCAATTGTGTTCTCTTAGGGTCTGTATGATGTCCGTCCAGGCTCTTCTGGCTTTTATAGTCTCTAGTGAGAAGTCTGGTGTAATTCTTATAGGTCTGCCTTTATATGTTACTTGACCTTTTTCCCTTACTGCTTTTAGTATTTTTTCTTTGTTTTGTGCATCTGATGTTTTGATTATTATGTGACGGGAGGTATTTCTTTTCTGGTCTAGTCTATTTGGTGTTCTGTAGGCTTCTTGTATGTTTATGGGCATCTTGTTCTTTAGGTTAGGGAAATTTTCCTCAATGATTTTGTTGAAGATATTTACTGGCCCTTTAAGTTGGGAATCTTCATTCTCATCTATACCTATTATCCTTAGGTTTGGTCTTCTCATTGTGTCCTGAATTTCCTGGATGTTTTGAGTTAGGAGTTTTTTACTTTTTTCATTTTCTTTGACAACTGTGTCAATATTTTCCACCGTATCTTCTGCATTTGAGATTCTCTCTTCTATCTCTTGTATTCGGTTGGTGATGCTTGCGTCTGTGACTCCTGATCTCTTTCTTAGGTTTTCTATCTCCATGGTTGTCTCCCTTTGAACTTTCTTTATTGTTTCTATTTCCAGTTTCAGATCCTGAATGTTTTTGTTTAATTCCTTCTTTGTGTTTTCTTGCATTTCTTTAAGGGATTTCTGTGATTCCTCTTTAAGGGCTTCTATCTGTTTACTTGTACTCTCCTGTATTTCTTTAAGGGAGTTACTTAATTCCTTCTTATAATCCTCTATCATCATCATGAGAAGTGATTTTAATTCTGAATCCTGCTTTTCAGGTGTGAAGGGGTGTTCAGGGCTTGCTATATTGGGAGAACTGGGCACTGATGATGCCAAGAAACTTTGGTTTCTGTTGCTTATGTTCTTGCGCTTGCCTTTCGCCATCTGGGTAACTCTAGTGGTACCTGCCCTCTCTGTGTAAGATTGGAATCTGTATTTCCAGTTATCTTGCTTATTGCAGAGCTCCTCGGAGTCCAGAGGTCTCTGTGGTCTTATGCCCCTAATCTCCCGGGTGGAAGAACTCCTGGGACTCAGGCCACCTCTTGGATCTGGTAATCCTTCTGTTCTGAGTGCAGTGGCTCCTCGGCTGCTCTGAGTGCAGTGAGTTCTCGATGACTCAGGATTCAGTTTCAGCTGCTCTGAGTGCAGTGGCTCCTAGATGACTCAGGATTCAGTTTCTCCACAGGACAGGAGCAGACCAACTCTGTGTCAGCTGCTCTGAGTGCAGTGGCTCCAGTTGCTCTGAGTGCAGTGGGTCCCTGATGACTCAGAATTCAGTTTCAGCTGCTCTGAGTGTAGTGACTTCTCGATGACTCAGGATTCAGTTTCTCCACAGGACAGGAGCCGACCTACTCTGTGTCTGCTCCAGTCCCAGGGACCAGGCAGGGGCCGAAGGGAAGTGGAATTCCGGAGGGGCAGGGTTTGGGTAGCTGCTGTGCCCTAGATGTCCCTGGCTCCCAGATGTATTTCTGGGGCCTAGGGAGTGAGATGGAGTTCTTACCAGCTGCTCTGAGTGCAGTGGCTCCTGGATGACTCAGGATTCAGTTTCTCCACAGGACAGGAGCAGACCGACTCTGTGCCTGCTCCAGTCCAAGGGACCAGGCAGGGGCCAAAGGCGAGAGGAGAGTGTCTTAAGGAAGAATCAAGTGTGGAGGGAACAAGAAAGAATAGTTCTATCTTGAGTAATGAAAATCAGAGGTGATTAAAGATTAGAGTCCATAAACTTACATGCTGCATGGCAGCTGTGTAGGAGCTATGCCTATCAACTGAAAAAGAAAACAGAGAAGAAACAGGACTTGGTAAAATACACCAAGGGTCACACATGGAAACAATAGGCAGGGTTGAAAGCCCAAGATGGGAACAGATAGAGGGCCTTACTTACACCAGGGGCAGCAATGGGCAACTTGTGGTCATATGGATTCATTGGTGAAGGCATTAAAGGGAAACCCTGAACATAAAAGTGAAGATGGAAAGGAAACCCAAAGGCTACCAAGGACAGAACTCCATTACAAGGTGCTATAGACCACACCTCAGGGCAGTGTGACTAAAACCTCATGTTCCGTCTACACTGCTCCATTCCTGCATCATGGCCTATGGCAAATAACTGTATCTTTCCTAAGGCATCTCAGCTGCCCTGTATATATGTAAAACACCATACATTTGAAGAGTAATCATAAGACATGAAGTTAAACAATAAAAGAAAAAGTCCATTTACCATATGCTAAGCATTTAGTTAGGGGTAGCTACAGTTGTCACTGAGGTGAGGGGACAGAAAAAAGAAAGTGAAATTCTCTCAGAGTGTGTTTTCTGGAGCAGAGCTACTGGGAAGCATCTTAGTACCTGTTTTGTTTTATTTTGTTTTTCAGTAGACCAAAAAATGGTTTGTACAGAAACTATAATGCAAGAGACAAAGTAAAAAACTGATATAACAGAAAACATTCTGGTCCACAAATCATGCACCAGTGGGACCATATTTCAGAATTTAAAGAGACCTTATAACCAGGGCCTGTGGCAGGCTTTCTGGACAGGAAGGTGTCCATTTGGAATGACTCGGAGTGGGTAAGATGAGGTGTCCTGTCACCACCATATATCTATCACCTGATCCCCAATTCTTTTAATTTAAATAAGAATCAACTACCTGAAACACTAAGGCTTTAGAGATATACGGTTCTTATTAACAGAGTTTGTGAATTGTCAAAAAGGAATCAGGGGTCTCTATGGAGAATATTAACATAAACTTACTGTGACAAACAGTTGCACCACGATTCCACTCTCTGTGGCAGGACTATCCCATGGGGTCTTTGAGCCATCAGAGGTATTTCTCCTGGACATGAGAATTAACTGGTGGTTAATTAACAAGCTCCATTTTAAAACTGGCAATGCTTCCCCCAGCGTGGAAAGGCTGAGGCTGAGCTCCTATCAGCCTGTCTGGCCATGCTGCCTCTCGTGCCTTCCTTGTTTTAATGGTTTCTCGCCAGTTTTCATCAGGTGGGATTAGTGATAGTGACTAGGGAATTCGTTTCAGGTAATTAGTTAAAAAGTTAAAAGTCAAATAGATTTCTTTAACGTGGTTAGTGGCTTCCCAGGTTGATGAGTTCTGTAATTCCCACAGTTTTCCTCTCAGGAGGCTATTACAATTTTAAAGGGATCTTAAAATCATAAAACTCATCCCTTCTTTTTTAACAAATGGAAAAGGTGATCCACTGAGAAGCCAAATGATTCACCTAAGGTCACCCAGACAGTCCTAGAATTTTCTTTCCCTTCTCTTAATCTTACTCTCTTGAGTTCTCTTTGAATTCTCTTTGTCCCCCGTCTTTTGTGTACACGTACACACACACACACACACACACACACACACACAGACACACACTCTCTCTCTCTCTCTCTCTATTCCCACAGTTACCTCACTACTGGCTGTTACTTTTCTTGCATTTGTCCCTCTCCTGTGAAATCTCTTACACTTCAGTTTATGAGCTAGTGGGTCTTTGGCAATTAGTAACCCCTCACCACTGACTCACTACTTCATTTAGAGTGAAGAAATGAGGGAAGTAGAACAATTTTAAATTTACTGTGATCTTCAAGACAGCTTTTTCTACACCTGGGAATTGCTGTTAGACAATTAAGGTTAGTAAAGCTCATTGAATTTCTCAGAGGAAAGGTGTTATTTAAATTATTACCAGATAATTATTTTTAAAAATAACAATAATGTAAAAATGGGACCTTGGCATGTTTGAGACATCATTCTTAGGTTACAGAAGTTGAGGGAAGTTATTGGAAATCTAGAAACAATACTTTGTTGTTGTTCACAACATACTCAATGTCAGAAACTCCTGGAACTCTGATGTCTGATGACTGGCCCAGAATCAGAAGCCATGTTATTCAGCTAAACTGCCCCTCCAAAAACAAACCCTTATTAGAAAAAAGAATGTCAGATGTAAGACAAGTGGTACCCAGACCTGTAGCATCAGCATCACTTGGGAACTTGCCAAAATGAAGACTTGTAGACTCCACCCAGACATGCTGATTCTGAAATACCAGTGATTTGAGTGTTGATTAGAACTTGAGACTGATATAAGACATTCTCTTTTCAATTAGAAAGGAATTACAAATAAACTATGTATACTGGCAATTTCAAGGCCAGTTCTTTCCCCATGACTCTGGACTCTCAAGAAAATGACTCTCTGTGGGACCATGGCAGGAGATAGTAATATACCCATGAGATGTAAGGATTGTTTTATTCACAGAATAAACACAGAAGATCTGCGTTTGAATTCTGTCTTCACTATCTTCAAGCTTTCTAATCACAGACTTTTCATGAGCTCTCTGAGTTTCTCCTCTGTACACTGGGCATAGTAATCAACATAGCTGAGAAGATTAAGTGAGAATCTTTTCACATATGTGAATCTGTGGTTCCTAATAAAATGTAGACATCCATAAATAGCAGCTCTTGTTTTCACTGTGCCTTTTCTGTGAGCTTCCACCCCAAAACATCCTCCCATTTTACACTGACTTGGCGATCTCTGAGAAGTGAGTAGCAAAGGCCACAATGAAGTCAGACCTCAGCCAACAGTTCCTCATGTGACTCGTGGCATTGTGTTCCTTAGCAGCTCAGCTCAACTGGCTTCCAAAGCAGGTGTGCAGAGACACCATCAAAGTAACAGGCAGAAGAGAAGTGACCCTGTGTCTGTTCTGCATCTGACACCCTGACACCACCATGGAACTTGCTGGGTTCTAAGGGCAGACTCTTTATTACAGTACTGATGTAAGAGGCAGGGGAAACAGCTGGATTTCCAGATATTGAGTAGAATTTGTGGCTCCAGCAGCCCTTCAAAATTACCCTTAACTTAAAAAACTTAGTACACTGGATATGGAAGACATTAAAGGGGAATAAATACAAAACTCGTGAGGTCATTTTCACTGAGTCTTTTTTTATCCTTTAAGCAATAAAACATGACGGACCATGCAGTAGCTCTGATTAGTAGACCCTCAGGTGTGTGCAGACACCTGAGAGGGCAAATAAGGAAATAGGGGTAGAAGATACTCTGCCAAAAAAGCTGGCAGATCATAGCAGCAGGATGTGAAGGAGAAGGCTTTCATTAAAGGACAGGAAGATTATGACTCTGTTTAACCACAAATTTCACACTTTTAGTAAACTATTATGTGCACTGAACATGTACAGTTACCTAATTACATGGAGAATATCTGTATATTGCCAGGTATCTATTCACTGTAATGTGGGAGAATATTGATCAGTGATTTTCTTTATTATCTTAATGTAGTTGCCAGGAGATAAAAAAGTTCATCGAGATGAAGAGTTAATAATCTCTAGCCATACAATGGATTAGAAAGAACAATGAATAATAGCTTGTGAGCCCAGTTTTGCTGGTTATGTGGCTGCTAAGGTAAACGGTTCAATGCATAGCACCTCTCCACCATACCAGCCAAAAATGTTTGATAAATATTACTATCTTCTTCTTCTGCTGGGTAACGATGAGTTGATGAGGTCTTTGGTACTGTAGACTAATATTTAAGAGGAAGCCTTCCTGGCCAATAATAAATGACCGATAGGCCCCGAAAGATCTGTTTTATTTGCTATGGTAAACACCACTATCCCAAGACAGTTGTTTTGGTTTTAGTTTTCATTTGGTTTGGGTTGTTTCTTTGTTCATTTGTTTTGTTTTAGCGTTTCATTTAGGACTAAGAAAAGATGAATCTGTTTGAGGTCAGAGGAGAAATGGAACAAATAATACTTCTTCCATCTTTGGAAGAAAACAAGGCAAAAAAATGAGAAGGGGCTTAGGGCAGCCACCTGCACATTTCTGAGTAAATCATTAAATAAGGAGAAAAATAAGTGCAAATTTAAGCTCACCCAGTACACAGAAAGTAAGCAAGCTTGCTGGGAAAAAAAGTGTTAATGCAGCAAGTCTGCCAAATGGCTATGATGGATTAACTGGAGTATTGATGTAGCCTGTTTTCACAAGGAACCATAGCTGAAGCCATGGCCTTTGCAAGTGTGAGGATCCTCATTCCAGTCTTCAGTCTTAGTTTGTCAGTCCAATGGTATTTTCAGTATTATCACAATTGTTACTGCTGGTAATGTTAGAAAATCTGCTTCTTTGCTGTTATGATCCACCCTCATTTTAAGGCATTTCAAAACATAAAGTGCTATTTATTCTCTCAGTCTGTTGAAGCTAATAAGTGAAACAAGTTTGTTATTTTTGAGACATAGTATACACCCAAACTCTCCCTGTCTCTGGTATGACCATTGCTCTTGGTGGTCTGGTGGCCTTATTGGTATTCAACAGGCACTGACCTATTTAAAGATACAAGGCATTTTCTATCAGTTGTCCTTGCTTAGTTACTAACAAGGATAGGACCTTGCGCAAGTTGGCTCCCTTAATACCCTGTCTGAACACAAAGACAGTGGGGTAGATGAGCTTCAAAGTTCTTTCAGTTCATCCTCAGTTTCTATGACTTCTAAGCAAGGTACTTTATTCCCTTGGAATTCCACCCAGCCAACCTCAGCTAAGCACACATCCATATGTTAGGCATTGCTTATGCAAAATGTTGTACTAGGGAGGCAGGAAAAGAGGTATGGTCCTGATTCTGCACACCATAAATGGACTTTGCCAACACCTCTGTAGCCAAAGACAGAGTCATAAGAGAAAAGCCCAAGAAATGCATTAGACACTAGAGACTTCAGGACGAAGACCCAAGATCCAGGGTTGCTGTCAGTGTTTAAGCTGGCTGGACAATGGACAGCTGTGTGGAAATATGATTGGTCGAAAGGAGTGTGACCTAATGATAGTAGACCGAGCATGGAAACCCAGCAAGTCCTGTCTGTTCAGATTCTTGCTGGCCTCTCTGTACAGCATTCCTTCTATCTGGGTATGAACAGGACCATTTCTTAACCTGGGGTCTTAAGATCTTCTCTTCCAAAGAAGGTATGTCAGAACATTTGTAGCCTTTTCCTACATAGAAAGGCACAGGAAGAATAGAACATCTTTAAGCTTCACGACCTGCTTTTAGGGATGGGGTTCTAATTTCTGTCTCCTGCTTTGCAGAAAAGAGTCTCTTGTTTCTGTGACTTGTCTTATGAAGAGAGGAGGCAAGAGAGAGGAGGCCAGGAGAGGGGCAGACAGAAAGGTTGGTTCTGAAGTCTCCACCCTAGGGCTTTATCTCTGCTCTCCAGAAGTAGGGGGACAAATGGTACAAGTGACTGGAGTTGGTAGAATGTGCCAAGGGATTCTGCAAATGAGGACATTTCCCTTTGAGAAATGCTTCCTAAATGAGACAGTGTTTAATGGCTCTTAAAGGCACTATGTAGACACTAGAAAGAGAGGAGAGTACTATGAACATGTATGTAAGAATGGGGCTCTGCTGGTATATAGAATGAACTAGAGGGTGAAGAATCAAAAATTGGATCAGGGCTACCTTATAACAGTACACAAGGAGTCATTGCTCAAAGGAGCATTACACAAAACGTTTAGGCTGGCATTTTAGAACACTAGTGTAACAATGGTAGAAAGGTTTAATGTTGGTATAAAGTAGAGAGAAACTACAAAAATAGAGGCAGTCAGAAGATGGTCTCAGATGTTCTGGCAGCAGGTGGTAAAGAGACAAGAGAGTCAAGAAAATTGGCCAGAGAAAGAATTACGGGTTTGGTGGCTGATTTCATATGGGAAGGCAAAAACATCAGGATAAACATCAGGATAACTGCTCAGCTACAGACAAGTTCCAGAGTAGAAACGGCAGCAAGAGTGAGGAAATGAAAATTCTGGGGAAACAACAGGTTTTGAGGAAAAGACAGCGAGGCCTATCTTTACTTTCTAATTTAAAAGAGTCTGGTACTATTCAATGGCGATGCAGTTCCGCAGTGTTAGAGACCCTGAATTGCTCATCTTCCAAAGGGTCTACTAGATACAGTGTGCACACTGGGTGAACAGATGGGGAGTGCACTGGTCACTGGCTGAATTCACAGTATAGATCTAGTGCACTGCAGAAAGCAAGAGCTACAGAGAGCAATGGAGACACTCTGAGAACATGCTTACTGAGGTCTAGGCAAGTTTTCTAGACAAACCCTTCAGCAAGAATGTTAAAGAACTTATGTATCAAGGAAAGAGGAGAAGGAAAACAAGCCAGTGCAGGGGACAGAGCAGCAGACAGCCAAGATAGTGTCTTGCCCCTATCACAAAGGTGGGTAAGTTTCAGGGACAAAATGGACCCTGAGCACGACCCAGAGAGCAGGGATGGGGTGGGGAAGACCTGTGAGCTGGGGGCCCCTAGAGACAGATCATAATCTACACTTTCTAAGGCTGTACTCCCTGGGGTTAAAAGATAAGAAAGGGAGAGTCTTCTGTTCTCCTGAAGGCAGGAATTCAAACCAGGTAAGTGGTTGTCTTCAGAAGAAGCAGTGACTGAGCAGTAGAGAGGCAGAGACAGAAGGGAATTAACTATAGCAGAACTGTGATACACATAGACACTGTGGAGTACTACTCAGCCTTGAAAAAGAAGGCAAGCTTGTCATTATACACCATGAGTGAACCTAGAAAGCCATTAGGTACAATAAGCCAGGCACAGAAAGATAGATATAGCATGCTCTCTCTTACATATGGAATCCAAAAAAAGTGGAACACTCAGAAACAGAGAATGAAATGGTGGCTAACGTAGGCTAGAGGGTTGTTGTTCAAAGAATGCAAAATTTCATTTAGATGTTTTTCTAGTCTAAACAAGAATTTTATTCGAGACAAGACAAATAAGTTCAAAGATTTTTTTTCTCCTTCTTTTCTCCGTTCTCTTCCTCCAGGCAGCTGCTGAGATTTACAGTTTGCCTGCCCTAGGATTTAAAATATTTTTTTTTAAAAAAAGTAATCATTATCACCACAAAACATAAATATATGAGGTCACAGATATACTAATTAGCTTGATTTGTCGATCCCACAGTGAATACAAATCTCAAAA
The DNA here is from genome assembly GCF_004785775.1 of Grammomys surdaster. Taxonomy (NCBI): domain Eukaryota; kingdom Metazoa; phylum Chordata; class Mammalia; order Rodentia; family Muridae; genus Grammomys; species Grammomys surdaster. The sequence continues at coordinate 1,097,485 of NW_021620725.1, read as the reverse complement.
TATTGCGCTAACGTTATATGTGCTACAAATTGGTATAATGTGTGTCGACTACCAACCAACCAGTACATAGAAAACATCATGGAATGATGCCACCCCCAGTGTCTCTGTTCTGATCCCTGCTCAGCTTCCCAAAGCCACTCTGTCTGTACTGCTGGGGTGCTCTGATGTCTGAGACCATCCCAAAAGTCAGCAGAGACACTACAGGCACAGAGCCCCATCTCTGTCTTGCCACCTTCTGAAGCAAAGATGTGGCACCAGCTGTAGTCACAGTCCTTATCTTGTGTCTCTTACAACACTGTTAAATACACGAACAAAGCATGCAGTAAAAAAAAAGCATTCTACTCAGTTCATGACCTTGTTTGTTTTGTTGTTTGTTTATGCTAGATGCAGCCATTCTCTGTCCCCTGCCCCAATGAACATCTGGACTAGGCCCAAGCCTTGGAGTGATTTACCTGAAGAGTGACACCAATTATCTGGAAACTACTGTAAGTATCTTATACCTCTAGTGAACTCATTTACTTTGTTTAATAAGTGGTGGTGGTGGTGGTGGTGGTGGTGGTGGTGGTAGTGGTGATGGTGGTGTGGTGATGGTGGTGGTGGTGGTAGTGATGAACCATGCAACTGGAAAAGCTGGAAAAATTTCACATAGCTTCACCTCTTAGGATCAGCAAAAGTGACCAGTCCCAATACCCACAGCAGAGTTCAGCTACCAGCACTCATTGCGTGCATACCTGGGTAGTATTCTCCCCCGCCCATCTCCTGTGGCTGTATCTCTGCACACGCGGCAGGGAGTAGAGCTGTTCTGCTTGGTCCTACGTGCCCCTCCCCAAGTTGGTTGTGGCTACTCTCCCTGTATATATAGCTCGTCAGCTGCTAGTCTACAGAACCTCATGCTTACTTGTCACTTCACATCACCCTGGTCAAATCCGAGAGCCAGCTCAGCTTTCCCATGCTTGCATGATCTCTGATCTCAGGCAACCATGCTGTTGCCTCCCTGCAAGTGTAAGGAGCCAAGGCTTGCCTTTGGGACCCTGGGCCCCTTCCACCATTATTTCCAGCCCATCCTGCCAGCTCTGCTGTGCCCACTGGATGCATGGCTCTGTGTAGCTGATTGGGTTCCTTATACACTGGGCATTTCTGTATAAATAGCCCTCACAAGAAAGTGTGCAGAAATAAGATAGGGCAGGAGGTTCAATATCCACAGGAAAATAATGAAAATTTATTAACTAATTATATTTAAACTAATAGATGAATATATGTTTTTTTATTCTAAAAAAGGCCAAAAATTTGAATTGTTTAGAAGCCATGCATGTAAAATAATTATGGATGAAATCTCATTTTAATTGTACTTACAAATTCTTCTGTACAGTATGAGGCAGGTAATGAGATGATGTATTTGTTTATTTGTTGTTTTTTTTTTTTTAACTGAAGTCTCTGTTACCAGAAAACACTAAATTAATAATCTTCTTAGGTGCCAGGTAGTACTTTCACATTCATATTACCCATGTCTTTAGCTGTTCTAGCGTACCTCAAAACCAAAGAAATGAAGCTAGAATTTTGTTTTGTGTCTTTTTACCTGTAGTGCATTTGGTCTTATGACAGTAATTGATGATGGCTAGTATGTAGGTGATGAACAGGCCTTGCTAGCCAAGATGGGGAAAGAAAAGCATTGAGAACTGGGATTGATGGCATGAGAGAAGACCATGCGTTGTTTCTTCAGTGTGTAAGCACATGGGGAACTTACTTTCATAGTTCATCCTTACACTCAAGTGCAAGAAGTGCACACTTCTCACACCTGAATAGTATCTCTCGCCTAAATTTTCCTTCAGCACAAAGTAAACCTGTGTCAGCAGTGCAGTCACGCTAGGGTGTGGAGTGATACTGAGGGGTGTATTGCTTGCAGCTCCTACATTCTTGTGTGCAGAGAACTCAGACCGAAGAACTGGGATCTGACCTTTTTGAAAATTGCAGGGAAATCTACAGTCACATGTTTTGTCACAGAAAAAATATTTCATCTTCTTCTGAGCTCCAGAGATTGGGGTAGACTGAGTTACAACCCCAATAGAAACTGCTTCCTTACACACACAAAGGAAATAACTCCTGATGTGGGAAAACTGTAAACATAGGACCTTTGAAGTAGTGTGCCCTTCCCGGGGCTGCCAGCACTGTGTACCTGTTCTCAGTGTTTGAGAGGTAATGGTGAAGCACTGCTGGATTTGAACACATTACCTACACACATGCTCAGGCTTGCCTGCTGACTCATTGTTGTGATAACTAAATGAGATGGTGTATATATAGGGTCTGGCATGGCAGAGATGACTATGTCTACTCAATCCACTAAGATTACTGAGTGTTCAGTGGGTGTCACTATTCTGGGCACAGCGATATGTAGCAAGGAACACAAACAAAGCCCCACTTACTCAGTTCCCCTGCTCTATAAATGGCAAACAGACAAAGTAGGTTCGTAGAAGCTAACAGAGAACTGATTTGATTTTATTTTGCTTTTTCCTTCCAGAAAGTATAATTGAGAGGAGCAGGGTGAAGGAAATGCAAATGCGAAAGGGAAGCAGTAGGTACGCTGAGGAATCTTGCCAACCCATCTCCCATCCCCTGTCCTAAAGCGTGACTCAGCGACCTCGACCTCTCGGGACTCCAGTGCCCAGGCTGTCCAAGTCAGACTGTAAGACCCCGCCCTAGGGCCATCCTGACTCCTTCAGAGAAAGTGCCCACTTTAGCTTAACTAATTCAAAGATGAGATCAACAACTCTCCATGGTCTCCCATGTCTAGTGCTTCACCGTGCCTTGAGCGTCCGTCCCTTAATCTCACCTTTCACACCTCAGATGAGGTCCCTCCATCCACCTCCCTTCAGTTAAAACCTTTGCATGTGCGTTACTTCCTTCCGGGATAATGACCACGGTGAGGGGGGAAAGACACTGGCACAATGATTGTAAATCAGCCCTGCCAAGAAGAAGGGGGAAAAGATTGAGATAATAAACTGCTCTAATCATGAAAACATTTTAAATTAATGTGAGAATACTGGGCCCTGTCATGAAAGGATAAATTGTAAGAAGGCGTGATAAAAAAGAGTCCCGTAGGTGGGTGTCCATGAATAGGCCACAGTGTTCTGGCTCATGGGCGGCTGCAGCTTGCTTGACCCTCAACTCTGAGGACCTCTCAGCACAGCCACAGCAATGACATCCATGTGAACAGAAGAGGGGCAGCTAACATTCCTTCTTCCTTCACGACAATTAACCCCTGACCCAGATACTCAAAATACTACTAAGATGACGGTGTCTTACTTACATAGCTAACATGAACACCACAAAACTAATATTTTTCAAAAAGCTCCATTATCCAGCACTTGGTTCTGGACCAGCACTGTACTAAGCACAACCCGCCTCATCTCCTTTATTCCTACCCACAGCCCATAGCTGGAAGGCATCACTGTTCCCATTTTACAGATGGGGAAGATAAGGGCTCCGACATGCAGAATAACCTGCCTTGGACACATGGCTGCTAGCTAGTAGAGCTCTGTTTTCCTAAATTCCTCTCTCCAGGTAGGAGGAGTACTGGTGGCTTTTTACTTCATCCCCTCTCCCATCCCCAGACACTCTACAGTTAAGGAACAGAGTAAGTAGGGAAATGGTTATGACTCCAGAAAGACCGGGAAAGGCATCACTGATCTAAATTATCTTGATCCAACGACTTCGTAATTATTTATCAAAGGGAGGTTCTGACTAATTCTTTCTATCCAACCATGCTGATCAGTGGAAAGCATGTTAATGTGCAGAAGAGGGTGGGAGCCCAGTGGAAGGAGAGAATTGGAGGAGAGAGAGAGAAAGATGAAGAGAGCACTCGCCTCTCAACAGACCCTGGAGACTGATAAGAGCTCACATGGATAAAATATTTATTTTTCCATATGTTGCAAAAAGCACTGCTGCCACTGTGTGTGTGCAATATGTGCGAAGGAGTGTGAACTATATACATCCAACACCACCGATCTGCCTAATTTCCGTGCATTTAACAGGCTCAATACCTAACAGCACATCCATATGTTTCAATGCATATTTCTCTGCACAAACAATATGGTCTAGTTCGGAAAGAGCCAACATCCTTCACAGCCTCACTCACTGCTATGTTTCAGCCCTAAACTTACTGTGGGGCCAGCACAGGGAGAGTTAAAAACCAGAAGGCTCTGCTGGCCAGCTCAGCTGCCCTTCACCTTAAACGCCTTCCTATTTCTTAAAGCAGCCTTTTTCTCATAACAAAAATGTTCACAGTGGGGAGATGAAAATGTTTTTGTTCTCTTTGGACAATTGGGACATGTTCAGTCAGAATGTCAGAACTGACCGTTGAAAGGCGGGTGCCTGCAGCCACACTTTTTTCTTTCTTTTTCTTTTTTTTTTTTTCTTTCTTTTTTTGAATGCAGAGCTGCACCAGTGTGGCGGGAGGAAGTGCACAATGATTGGCCTGTTGTTCTGTGGAAGTGTTCAGGGGACACCCAGTTTTGCTTTGCATATATTTACGAAACATCTGCCCTTTTCTTGTTCTGAAGTCTCTCTCCCTCACGGTCCCCTTTCTCCTTTCCCCCCGGGTTTTTCTTTGTTGTTGTTGTTGGCTTCTCTGACTTCTATGCTGAAGTTTTCATTTTCCGGTTGAGGGGCGACCTCATCAGAGTGTATTTTTTTTTTTTTGAGAGAGAGAGAGAGAGAGAGAGAGAGAGAGAGAGAGAGAGAGAGAG
>NW_021620725.1:1066596-1092733 GCF_004785775.1 Grammomys surdaster | reverse complement strand
GAGAGAGAGAGAGAGAGAGAGAGAGAGAGAGAGAGAGAGAGAGAGAGAGAGAGAGAGAAGAAGGAAGAAGAAGAGAAGAGATGAGATGCACAGCAGGCAGGGAGAGAACAAACTTGAAAGAGACTGAGAGGCCAGGCCAGAGAGAGCTTGGCAAACCAACCTTTGGCATGGTGACCAGGAGGAAGGTTCTGGTAGGAGTTTAGGCTCCGAAATGCTGCCTGGAGTAAGCCAGTGTGCTGCTGCCCTCTCCAGGCACCAGGGGATAGTGCAAGCTACTTAGGCTTGTACAGACATGTCCTCAGATGTGCCGCGTTTATACAGTCATTTTTATGCAACCAAAGAAGGCATTTTCAGTTAATTACAAGAGAGTTTGCTCTTTCCTCCTTAATAAACCACAAACTGAAAAAATGGGTCATAGAGCAGCACCTGTGCATGTCAGACAGACTGCTGTTTTGTGTTAATGCTTCTTGGCTTCAGAAAAAGGAATCCCAAAGAATTATGAAAGAGGTTGGGATGGGAGAGGAGATGCTCCAACGGACAGTGTGCAGTGCTCTTGTCTGTGAAGTTGGAAAGCTGCCATGGTAAAAGGAGAAACGAAGTGTCAGGAAGCAAGGCAGGGAAGGAGCCAGGTGGTTGGGGTTTGAATGTGTTCTACTCACAGAGGTGGCTACGATGCCCCTGTGCCATGGACAGCCTCCAAAGGTGGTCCTGGACATAAGGTGGGGCACAAAATATCAGGCAGGTATCAAAATGTAGATCAGGACAAGAAGAAAGGGCATAAACAGTGCAATTTCTCCAGGGTTAGCCCCCTGGGGGGCTTGGCAGTGCGCTGGTACCCATAATTCCCTGAGCCACAAGTCTAAAGCTAGCTGAAGCCCTGTCTGTAAGTATTAGAGACCATTTTCTTTTCTGCAACATGATAATGGCCATTGGTGTTTTGTCCCTATATTTAAGTGAATTACAAGGACCAGCCACTCTTATTAAATACTCTTCTTGTAATCAATGAAAAAGCAACCAATCCAGGTTGACTCCACTGCTGCATAAAATGAGGAAGCTTAACTGAGATTCAGACTGGGACTGGTCTCCAAGTATACTTAAATTTCAACTCTGTTTAATTCCATCAGCAAACAGCTCTTAACCTGCTGCTGGGTATATGGTGCCCCAGTTCACAGTATAGGATAGAGAGTAACTCCGGGAGGACAAGCTGAGATTGCTCAGCCTCTGTGGCACATCACAGCCACATAATATTTGTACAATGAATATGTGGATGAGTGAATAGGGGGAGGGGAGCAGAGAGGCAGAGTAAAGAAATGGATGAATACCAGAAACAAGACAACTGCTAAGACACTCCCCTTCCACAGAAAGCACGTAACCGTTATTGAAATCAGAGTTAGTAAGACAAGAAGGCTGCAACCACTGAGGAATCTCAGAGTGCTGCAGAGAGGAGCCGTCCTGTCTGAAAGAGGGGAGTCACAACAGTCCGGCATGGAGATGGCATTTAATAAGTGTGAAGGGTTCGTCTCATTTCGTCAGCAGAGATGAGAAAAGGCAGTTCAAAGCAGTAACAGTAATGAGTAAAGGTAAAGAGCCAAGAATGTACATTCCAGAACCCTGTGAATGATAAACAGATGCCAGGGTGGCCAATATATGGGGCCCTTGAGATAAGGTAGGGCAGATAAGGAGCTGTCCTCACATGCCAGGCTAACACAGTGCTGTGGGATTTAGTGACTGGAGAGCAGCAGAGCTAGGGCCTTGGGTGATGGAGAGCAAGTTAGGGGCAGCAGTGCAGTAGAAGCAGCAGGCTGGTGGGGACTGCAGGGTAAACTGGCCATAGGGCAGAGAGAGGTGAGCAACGGGCTTCCAGCCTGACAGCAGGCCACAGTGCCAGAAATAGACACCTCAGAGACAGCACTGGTTCTCTCAGGGGAAACAGACAGTGGGGAGGGGGCAGTTTGACAGTGGTGACTTTGATTTTGAATTCTTTCTTAATCTGTAAAACCAAAAGAGCAGATCCTTGGGGGTCCCCGATAGGCACAGGATTTGAGGGTTAGCCCCAGTCCCCCTTCAGCAATGGATACGGATGGCACTGCAGCTTGATTCTGGTATGTTGGCTTTATCCACACTGAGAAATACATCTGAAAGCCCCCCACCCCATTCTAATCTTTATCACGCTGTCTCTGCCTCATGCCCTCTAAAGAAACAGATTTGATTTCACAACCTGTTGGACTAAAAACACAGCATACTAATCATAACACCATATTCTGCGAGGGCAGATTTGACTACCCAGTACAACACATTTCAATATGAAATATTCTGTATACAAGTCCAAAGCCATGCTCATAGAAACAAGGAGAACATGGAAACAGAGACTTATAACAGATTATGTACCACACATAATCTCTCCAAATAGGAAAAAAAAACATACTCTGTGGTAGCATAGTGATAAAAAAGACAAAGTCACAGAAACTGGGGTGTGTTCAAGGAGGATCTCATCCCTTTGGGGGTGTCTGGTATCCATGTGCTATATTAATGCCGATTTACTAGTTACCATTGATTTCAGGGTCATGGGGAAAAGGATCCTGGGCTGACTGATAGCTGAACTATTTCACATTCTGTTCCTGGGCTAAATCACACCACCACCTTTCTACTCTCTATCAGCAATCTCTTTCTCTGGAGGCAAATAAATACCAGTCATGCTCCTAAACTCTGGAGTCTATACTAAACCAAAGAGCACAGAGAATCTTAGGCTGGGCTGGATAAAGAGAAGGGTGGGTATGTGTAAGACACCTTTCATCTTTGCCTCCTAGAGCCTACGCTGTCTTAATCGCTTTTCACTTCCTACTTTACAATCACCTCTACTGCTACCCCTCCCTCCAGACAGCCTGCAGATGGAGGTTGGGATTTGAAATTCTGTGTTGATTTCACATAAAACTAATAGTAACAGGAAAGTTGAATACTCCATAATGAGTTCCAAGAACAGGGATTTAAAGCTAAAAGGAGCCTGTAGGGCCTTCTAATCCGAGCCCTTTATTTTGCAGATGAGGAAACTGAAGCCCAGAGAGGTGAAGTGAGGTGCCCAAAGCCACACAGCAAGTTGCAGGCACAGCTAGTTCCGTAGCTCAAGTCTCCTGACTCCCAGTCCAGTGCTCTTCCCATTACTCCACGGGTCCTGTCTCTAAGCTTCCTGACAAATGCTAGAACGGTAAACCTCCACTAGTATTTTTCCAGACCATGTTAAAACTCTTTAAGGGGGGAAAGGATGCTTTCTTGGATAATGTCAGCCATACGTAGCTCAAGCTGTCTAAAGTTCTGGGACAGGGTCTTTTTATACAGCCAACAGAGTCCAAATGTGGTGCTGTTTGCTTGGCCCATATGCTTTCATGTGTTCCCAGTTAGGCCATTACTGGAGGGAAAAAAACAAGAATCAGCTTGTTTTAAAACAAGGGACATACTGGACTCCCTCCCATCCCCCTTCAGAAAAAAAAAATCAAGTTATCTTTAACAGATTCTAAAAATGCCTTTTCCCAAATATGCAGTCAGTTCCTTCAAAGGGCCCTTTGTTTATTCTCAGGAAGAAACCCAAGACAGCTGAAAACCAGAAGGCATCTGAGGAGAATGAGATTACTCAGCCGGGTGGATCCAGCGCCAAGCCGGGCCTTCCCTGCCTGAACTTTGAAGCTGTTTTGTCTCCAGACCCAGCCCTCATCCACTCAACACATTCACTGACAAACTCTCACGCTCACACCGGGTCATCTGATTGTGAGTACAGCAGCGAGGTGATGGTGTCTTCCCAAAGCTTGGCGCGGTGCTTCCCCCCCACCCCAGGGTTCTGGCTATTTTGCATTCAGAGCAAGCTGTTTCCATTTGGTCTTCCAAAGTAGCCAAAAGTAGCATGCCACCATTTTGATCCAACCAACATCTATATATTTTCAAAGCCAGAGAATATTTTAAAGCCAGGTAACCAGCCACTTGGTCTCAAATTGTTGATTAATTGCATGTGACCCCATTCTCTTTCGTAACATTAACTCAAGAAAAGAAGTGATACTGCTGCTTCCTGGTGTTCTTGCTCTCAGTAACAGCACTTCAACCGTTACTAAATGGAGTAACCAAATATGGACCTCAGAAGGCCAGTGAGACACAAGGAAACAGCCATTTCCAAATTACATAACCCAAGTCAGATTTGCATTAGTTATTGGAGTCTCATGTAGCTTGGCTGAATTTCGGTCTTTCCAGTTTTTAATTTATTTTGAAGTGGTTAAAGGATAGCATACATTTACAGAAGAAAAAAGAATGGCTTCCAAGAATTCAAAAGCCACCCAGACTTCGCACAGCCAATAAGAATGCAGGTTAAAAATATTTTTTAATTAAAAAAAACTGCCTACAGACTAAATTTGGAAAGGGGCACTTAATGTGAATCGTCACTATTGAAATCACTTCTTTGCTGTTTATTTTTGCCATCTTCTCACTAATGTAGAAGTCACTTCTTAAATTCTATTTTAAGAAAGTTGATAGATCACGTGAGGAGGCTGTTTCTCATTTCTGAAGTGTAACCCGGCACTTGAGAGAGGAGCACATGTTGACAATACCAAACGACAGAGCATTCCTGTTAGCTAAGATGCCCAGCAGCTCCAGGAACTGATCTCCCCACAGGGCGTCTGGTAACAGGCAGAGCCAGCACAGTGGAGGGAGTTAAATAGACCAGGAAAGCTAGGTTACCAAAAAGGACTCCATTTATCCTGCTCCTCAAAGACAAAATTAAAAAAAAAAAAAAAGAAGGAAGATAAGGAAAGGGATGGTAAAAGGAAAAGAAGAAATCTCCATTAGGAAATGAGATTCCAAGTCGCTTGCTGTTATTTTCTAGAAGAAGAAATATAAAATTCTGCAAGGAGGACAAAGGTGAGTGAGTCTGGGAGACCCCTCCCCCACTCACTTTGCAATGGTAGGCTCTAGACAGGGGGTGTGAGCTGGGCCGGGGCTGGGCTGTGGCCACACTCAGCTGTCACTAGAGAATGGGAGCAAAGTGAGATCCAAGTCACTAAGGCCATGTGACCTGTGCCCATCAGACTTGCAGCTTCTATTTAGATAGAGGGACGGAAGCAGGGACTTTGTTCCCTGGACCATCTTCCTAGTCACATCCTTGGGCTTTCTTGCCTGGAAGTCTCCAGGCTAATAGTAATGACAGGAAGAAGTTGAAATAGCATGGCACAGTGCCTATAGACGTGTGCATACCACGATGCTCCTGCCTACCAGAAAGGTAGCCTTTCAGTCTGGTAAAAGGCCTGGAGTCTCAGTGTGCACACCTTCCTCACCTGGGTTTCTGCCATACCTATGGGGAAGATTGCATAGAATGGCCCTAGCCCAGAAATCTGGTACAAACCAAATGAATGTTTTTCCGAGTGGAAAAAGCACTATGCTTCATGTACTGTACGGCAGCATCCTCTGGCCAGGCCTTACTTGCTCTACTAGCCTGGCATATGTAGAAGGAACAGCAGGACAATGCTGTCATGGCAGACCTTTTGGAAGCCAGAAGAGCAGAGCTCAATGGGGTGTCTGAATGCAGTTGGAAAGAGACCCAACCAGGAGGAGCAACCTAATCTCCAGCTGTCTAGAAAGTCACTTTGATTTTGCCATTAAGATGTGTAAGTCTCTGCACCAACCTGTTGTTGAAATTGGTTACACTTCTCTCCAAACATATTTGGATTGTAGTTTGTCCTGATTTGAGCCTACACTGAGGGGGAAATTGTTTTTAGGAAAGATTCACAGAAATCTGTCCATTTGGAGGTTGCTTGAGAGAAGACAGGAAAGGAGTTTATTTTAAGCTGTTAAATTTTTTGGATGCTCTTCTTGCATTCAAGAAGATTTTTTTTTTTTTTACTTTCAAATGTCATTCTTACCATAGATTAATTTAAAAGCCTAATTCCTTTAAGGTAAAATATTCAGTTCCTATTTAGAATGAACAGATTTGGGGCACTTAAAAATAGTGCCCTTGACTTGTTAGTCCCTTTAACTTCAAGAACATTCTACCAGTATGTGGTGTTCCAAGATTTCATAAGCTTGAATTTCCATAGCACCTTTTTATTTTGTTGAGTGCTTAGAAAAATTATTCTTAGTCGTGACTTAATGCCCACTTCCCATCCATCAGCATGATTCTTCCCAATTTACAGATGAGACAGTGGAGAAACCTGACACCTGACATAGGAAGGACTTGCCTGCAGTGCACTCACATGGGTGCCAACAAGTGTTTATGAATTTGCTCTCCTGAGTATCCAGAACTCTAGGCTCAATGCACAAAGATGGTATGCCTTCTATACATCCAGGCACCTTGAATATGTGTGGCTACTCATCATGGTGATACAGTCACAAAAACACACTAGATAAATCATACCCACAGACGAGAAGTGAGCTGTGCTGTAACTAGGAAAGGTGACAAGCCATGGGCCTTCCCTATGCACCAGAGTAAAGATGGCCAGTCCAACAGCATAAATGGTCTTAATGATCAGTTGGTGGTGTATCCTGCTGTGCTGCGGCTCTTCCCCCTTGCCCAAAGATCTAGTGATACTCAAAAGCGGAAGTAGCTTTACTGAGATGCTACTGTTATCTTGCCATATTAAAGTATGTTGTTTGATGGTGCACTTCCCAACACAATTTCCTCTCAGTGATACTCTACCATTTCCATGGAGCTTGTCACCTCTCCACCATTTCTGAAAGCGTAGTGGCAAGCAAACTCAGATGACGATAATCAAAGACATTACGGTGAATTTGGGAATAGAAAGCGTGCAAGTACCCTAGGTGTTTGACAGAGCAGTTAACTCACCAAACAGGCAGAGTATGCACGGAGCCAAGCTCTCCCTTCAAGGGCTTAAACAGAACCAAGTAGAGTCAGGAGAGCAGACGAAGCCCTTCTTATGAGAAGCCTGTCCTGACAACTACCAAGCTGCTGTAGCACATCACAGTCATGTTCATGTGATAGACGCAGCAACCAGAACGTTTATTTGCATATTCCTTCCATTCTGTCCCCTGTTCCCCCCAGTGAGGCTCCCATGGAAGGAGGAAGAGCTTCTCCCTTTAGCAGCCCTCTCTACTGTAGATCTGCGTTGGTTGGTTTCTGTCATCAGAAGCTGGAAGCTGACATCCATGGTCACTTACCTTCCAGTGTTTCTGTGCTGGACTCGTCAGACTGTCTGGTTTTTCTGTCCTTGCCAAGATGCATTTACACATTAACAGTTTTTATTTATTTTTAATTTAACCTTTACACAGTAGCAAACTGTTGTGTGGGTGGGTTTAAGTTTAGCTGTGTAGGTAGCATGGTGCTGATGGGGCTGCCTGCTGTCGAGGAGACTATGGGCTCTTCCTTTCCTATCTCCTGCCTGCTCTCCTCCCTGACCTTCCCCTTCCTCCCCCCTCTTTCTCTCCCTCCCTCCTTCCCTCCCTCTCTCCCTCCCTCCCTCTTCTTTTCCCTTCACTCATCCAGGCCCTGTGATTAAATTTTTAGTACACTTGGATCATTTTGAACTTTTAAGCAATTTCTGAGAGAACAAAACAAAGAGGATTTTTATGGCAAACTCCATTAATGCCACATTAAGGCTGACATTTTAATTACCCCCAAGTCAGGAAATGCAAAGTTCAGGTTCCCACAGCAACAGAAACTGTCCCCTTGAGTGCTGAGCAGAGCATCCCAGCCGATTCTTTCATCCCGTGCTTACACAACACCACACCGGCATGAGGACATTGTTTTTAGCCATGTGGAAAGGAGCAGCCTTTATCCTTTGTGTCTCTTCAGGAACCACAGTTGAGGATATGAGGCTTTAGCAGCCCTCCCCAAACCATCTCTATGTATTATCCCGTAACGGAAGACATGCTCTACATGTGCACACAGACAGGATTAAAGTTGCTGTGGGGACATTAACTCTGGTTTCCGGACTTCCGTGCCAGTCACATTTAGACCATAATGTTGTAATTTTTGGCATGTAATAAATGTGCATTTCATGTACACAGACAGAAAGAAGCATAAAATGTATTTTAAAGAGCAATTAATTACTAACTTTGTGATTAAAAAACATTTGGTGCATGTTCCTTCCCATTTAGCATCAGCTGCTGGTCTTAGCCAGGCCTAATAGATGACATACTGTGTCCCATCCTGGATCTCAGATGTACTTACTGTATGTTCCTGTTCCTCTAGATAATTAATTCCTTAGTAACGCTGTAGGGGGAAAACAAAATGGAAGGAATATGCAAGCATGTAAATAGGGTAAGGGAGACTTTGAAGGAAATGATTCATTCCTGCAAATAAACCTCTGAGTCCCTGATAAAGAGCCAGAAATCTGCTAAGTGGGTGTAGACAAAGGTTTCTGGCCACCTTGGAGCATCTGGTCCTGGGCCGTAAGAACAACTTGAAAGCAGATTTTCCCCCCCATGAATTCCAGGCTTGCCCAGTGGAGGAGTGATTTCCTAACTCTTTAGGCTTCAGAAATTAAAGGTTAGTTTATTCTCTAATGACTGGCATTTGTTTTCAAACTGGGGTGTAGGAGGCAGTTGTAGAAAGCTCAGGTAAAAGGTGGGCTTTGCAAAAGAACCCCTCATGCAGATGATAGTGTTTTCTTCCTCTACACGTTAATCTCATTGACCCATTTGTGTTAGGAAGGGCAGGTCTCAAAATAACGGAACAGGTTTCTGAGTAAACGGAATCATTTGCAATACGTTATGGCATAGTGTTTGAAAATGCAAGGGCTTAGGTATGTAATGGAAATTAGGAAACATAAAAGTTGCCCTGGAAAGGTATGTGGCTTAAGCCCCGGCACAGCCTCTAGCTGGCATGCTCAATGAGGATACTCCTGCTATTTGCTCACTGTTCCCTGTCATGCATTCCTTCTTGCTCAGTTTGCTTGCATATGGTATTTAACCTTTAAGAAAGAAACTTCAGTTTTCCAGAGCTCTGACTTGCTGTACTTGGGCTGTCTCTAAGTGTGAATGTATGTCTTTGTGAGTGAAAACTGCTCAAGTAGTTTGAAGGTCTCTCTGGCAAATTTGACTGCATGTTCAGAAAGTTTCCAATCAGAAAGCTGATTCAGTATAAAACCTTCCAAAAACTTCCTGAGGCACCTGTTCACATGGAAAGATTGGGTTTCTGTTGGAGGTGCTCAGAAGGCAATGTTTGTAACTGAAGAACTCTGTTTGGTGTGCCAGAAAAATGAAAAACATTTTGGCCCCAAAAAACTCTCTATAAATGTTCAAAATGTATAATCAAACAAAGACTTCATTTGGATTCCAATGCATGTATCTCAGCAGATGTGTCTAAACTAACTGGAATCCCACAGGGGCAGCTGAACTGGATTTTGGTATGTCTTGATAACTGAAAGAGTTATTCTTAGACCTTGCAAGGACAAAAATGGTCCATCTGTGAAGAACCGTAATAGAGACATGGCAAAAAAACAGCATCCTCTGAAAGAGTTATTTATGGAATTTAGGACAAGTTGGACAATCCTGAAAACATTTTGGGGTCACACTAATTTGCAGGAGAAATGCGACCAAAATGGGAAGAGGGGTAACAAGCACAGATAGTTACTATCCTATGGCCTGGATAATTAATTTTCTAATAAATTATGTATCAATTAAGTAGTAAATAGGGCATCTGTAATGTAACTAGGAGCTGTGTCTGCCTCCAGAGTGCCCAAGTTCTTTTGTGCTCTAAGGAGCTGAGTGTTTATCTTCATTTCGTTTCTAACTGTGTAAACTGAGTTTCTGCCATTCCATGAACTGAGTACATGTGGGTTTCATTTCTTTAAAAGAGGCTTTCCCTTTTGTAAGAAGTCTCCTTTCTACCTGTGAGCTGGTTACCATGTGCTGTCTTTAGAATTGTTGTTATTGCCTATCATACCCTCTTATGCAGAGTTCTGAGTGGTGCAGAATGCAGCTTACATGTTATAAGGTCAGTTGGCTTTGGTGATGGTGGTGGTGGTGGTGGTGGTGGTGGTGGTGTCTTTTTTCTTGCTCTGATATTCTAGAGTTTGTATTTATTGTGTTTAAGGTCATACTTTTTCTTTTAAATTATATCTTTGTAACCTCTTGCTTCCATTCATTGAATGTGGCACCTGCTCCAAGTCTGCTTCTGAGAGAACTTACTGTGAAGAGTAGACTCAGGACTGCTCACCAGTCAGGTCAGATGACCAAGTGTTTTGAAGGCAGAGGGCCTCAGGCCAGGTGTTAAGCAGGATGATGTCATACAAGCTTCTCCAGTGGCTGGAGACTTAGATTCTTATGAAGAAGAGAAATTACCATGATAAAGGACTGCCCTACAGGGTAGTTCAGAATTCCTCATCACACCATGACCCTCAGCATCCATTCACTGCTCAGGCCTTACTTGTAGAGTACATGTATGTGTTCATGTGTAGCTTTACTGAGTTCTATGAGTACCCAAAAGTGAAAACTAGGAGAGCCAGATACTGTAATACTTAGTCTATGTCTTCAAGTCACCATTCATTATCTTAGAACTTAGAATGGTTTTGAAATACACTCTAATCCATTAACATCTCATCTTCTTATTGAAGAAGTTCCAATTGAGGTCTTGTGAAAGGTGAATATAATCTCATTGAATGTGAGGCATCAGGGTAAAGGATGACAGGCTTGCACCAGAGTTCAAAACTATAAAACCCTAAGGAAGGGTTTTCAAGGGACTTTTCACCATCAAAACTCTGCTTAGAGAACATCTAATTTAGCAGCCAGTATGTAGAGCATAATGGGATGGGAGGGGCCAACTGGAAAAGGAGAGGGCCCAAGAAACATTGTCAGTTCACACTTTTAGGGACCTGAAGGGAGTTAGTGATTAGAGACCAGGGGAGCTAGACCCAGAAAACTGAGGTGAGGTGTGAAAAAGGAATTTATCAGAGATGACTCCAACAAAATAGCAAAAACAGGAGATTTAGGTATTTGGGCCTAGTGGAACAGGCCTACAATCCTAGCCACTCAGGAAGCGACTGTAGGAAGATCACAAGCTCAAGACCTCCCACAGTCATGGTCAAAAAATAAAAACAGAAACAGAAACAAACAAGCAAGCAAGCAACAGAAGGAAAGTGACCCCCTAAAGACAGAGCTCAGTGATGAGTATGTGTGTTTATCATGCACAAGGCACTAGGTTCAATCCCCAGCAAAGGGAGGGGCAGATTTCAGAGCATAGAATAGAGACTGCTTCATACAGCACAAAACATAAAACATGGGGACATTCCCAGTGGAAACAGAACAGTGAGTTACAAATGGGGTCCTAGATTACAGTAGAAATATTGAAAATTAGAAGTAGGAAGCCCTTTGGACAAGAGGCCATGATTTATGCCATAAATGCAGGAGTGAACTTCAAAGAGGACTTTGTTGAAAGAAAAAAAAGGAAATAGAACCTGAGGAATGTTTACATTGAGTGATAAGAAGAGAACAAAGAATCTTCAAAGGAGAAAAACAAAACAAAAACCAAAAAAAGATCTAAGAGAGGAGAAAGCCAGGAGAGCAAGGGGATCATCCGGGACAGAATGGGTGAGCTGTAGACAGCACGGAGGAGGCCGGGCAAAGGTTGCCTCAGGCCAGTGCCTGTCATGAGAGCAGAATCAGGTGTCGTGCCCCCCCACACGTACACACACACCACCTTCTTTCTCTCACACACACCCTACAATGCAGAGGAGCTCATGGACAAACAAGATAAATGGTAAAGATAACAAAGGAGCGTTTGCAAACAGCTTTAAGTTTTAAATGAAAGGATGCTAAGTAACTGAAAAGGTGGGATCATGAGTACTCTTAAGAGGCCAGAGTTTCAAAAAACAAAAACAAGAAACACATATGAAGGAAGACTCCTCCATAGTAGGTCCAGTGAGAGGGAGTTAGATGGACCCATAGGACAGTGCCGACATGAGCGCCCAGCCCTGCGTGTCAGTGATTGCGCCTGCTCTTTCCTCACTGCTTTCTTTCCTTCTGTTTAATAAAAACAAATGTTTTCTAAGAGTTGTGGGATGTCTTCTGTGCGAGACTTCCCTGATATCCACTTCATCTGAACATTTAGCTGAGGACAAGTATCAGATACCTGAGCTATTCAAATCTTCTAACAATTTTCAAACCAGTCATTGGAAACATCATCCTTTAAAGTGAATTCCTTTCCTGACAGAGCCTGTACAAATGGCCACATAGTTACCTGTTGTAACACACACTCTTCCAGATCAAGCATTGTGAGACATCCTCAGCTTCATCATTTGGGTCAAGGAGGTTTAAACCTTGTGTGGTAGAACACCACATTAGGAATTTCAAGATGTGATCACCAGATTAACCTTCCTATGTTTCTGTTCCCAGCACACACATTGGGCAGCTCACAGACTTCTGTAACTTCAGGTCCAGTGGATCCATCACCCCATTCAGCTCCACAGGCTCCCAAATACACACACACACACACACATACACACACACATACAGGTAGGGGGAGGGAGGAAGGAGAGGGGGGGAGAGAGAGAGAGATTGAGAGAGCTTGAAGAGAGTAATACAAGCAGACTTTAGGCAGAGGATATTTCTAGCCCCGCCCCACTTCAGAGCAAACATTAGATGCAGAGGCCTTAGACTCCACTGGTTCCAGAAAGTGAACCTCTCTCAGGTCTGTGAGCTCCCTGAGCACATGTTCAGTGTTTGGACACACAATTAAAGCTTGCATTCAACTGGGTCAGAGAATTAAAAGAAGGAAAGACCAGTATGTGCAGAACATTTCCCAGTCAGTGTCTGTCTCCTTGAAACTTCGCTTCAAGAGTAAGTCAGATGCAAGGAGAAATCCCATGAGAACATCCGAATCCAGCATAACTCCGGATAAGGGGCGGGGAAGGTATGGTGACAGACGCTAGAGCTGTGGTTCCCACCTGCTTGATGCTGCCACCCTTTAATACAGTTCCTCATGTTGTGATAACTCCAACCATCAAATTATTGTTGTTGCTGCTTCCTAACTGTAACTTTGCTTTTGTTAGGAATCAGAATATCAATATCTGTTATTCAGGATATCTGACATGCAACCCCCAAAAGGGTTGAGACCCATAGGTTGAGAACCACTATTCTACAGCTATTTCCTGGGTATGTTGTTCATGGGCTAAGATTTAGATCATATGTTGTTCAGGAAGTGTTTTCTCACTTCCTGGTTATACATGAACTTTAGTCTAGGAATGCAGTTTACATGCTTTTAATTACCGTCCTCTATTGTAATTTCCTTGTATGCATGGTATCTACACATGCATCATATATATGTCCCATGGCTGTTGTAAAGAAAGATTAGGTATAGTGTCGTATGAAAAGCTCCAAAACAGCACCAGCACAAGTGGCTTTAACCACCAAGTAGTACCTCTTTCTCCTCCTCTTCCTCTTCATTGTCTTCAGTTATTTCTACTTTCATTATTTTTTTTTTAAACAAGGTCTCATGGCCCAGGCTAGACTTGAACCTGGGATCTTTCTGCCTCCTCCTTTGGAGTGTGAGGATTACTAACAGGTGGCACTACCATGCTTTTTTTTTTTTTTTTTTTTTTGGTTTTTCGAGACAGGGTTTCTCCGAGTAGCCCTGGCTGTCCTGGAACTCACTCTGTAGACCAGGCTAGCCTCGAACTCTCAAACTCAGAAATCCGCCTGCCTCTGCCTCCCAAGTGCTGGGATTAAAGGCGTGCGCCACCACCGCCCGGCCCGGCACTACCATGCTTAATGTCAGTTTAGGTGTTTATATGAAGAAAATGTGGACTTGAATTAAAGCAATGTAAACGACAGCTGTTGTATCAGGGCCCAAACTTCCTGAGAGCCACGAAACTCAAAAACCTCAGTCTGTAGGAAAAGAAATACCTTCAAGTGCCCCTTCTGAATTCAGGCCTCTGTGGAACAAGAAGCCTCTCAACTAATCTTTTGGTGGTTGTTTTGGCCTCTAAAAACAAACAAACAACAAACAAACAAACAAAACCCCACCTCTACAATTGTTGGTTTACTCTACTAAAAATGAAAGAGGACAAAATTTAGTAAGTCCGTGTCAAATACACTGTCATAGCATTCTTATAAAAAACACCACATTTCATAGATAAGGAAATCATCTGGTAATCAGAAAAGTTTAAAACAGAAAAGCCTTCAAAATGTTTTCTTCTTGGTGTGAGGAAGCTTTAGAAAAATAATATGATACAGTTGAATGATAACATTATCCAATTGAGTCCCTGGTGCTCGCCTGCACTCAGATCAGTGAGAGAGTTCCAAATAATGGGAAAGGGAACGGAATAGTTTACTCTCTCCTTCAGATGTCAAGCCTGCACACGCCCGTGTAAGTTTTCCACGGCCAAATTCATGAAGAGAACATAGATCAGACCTTAAAACAAGCAGACCATTGTTCTGCCACATCACAGAGCCTTCTGCAGAGAGAAATCCAACCAAAAACATATGTGTATACATGTATGTATGTATGTATGCATATATACACACAAATACATATTCATCTTTGAAAGACAGTCTTCATGATGACTTTAGAAGATTTTGAGATAATTCAAAATCAGCTTGAGTTAGAAAAGTAAATGTATTTGAAGGAGAGGAAGATCACTTTCAGTTACCTGGCCTGGCTACGTTCTCATTTCTAAAACAGTTTGCAATAGTTAGGAGGTAAATTAAAACTGAAGAATAAATACAGTGAGGCTTGCTGACTTTCCCTACTTCCTGTCCTGTGGTACCCACATACTTTGGGGCAGTATGTGGTGAGGTTTTCGGTATTTGCTTCTCTTTCTTCCTGAGTGTTTCTGCTGCTGCTGGGTGTAGAGTTGCAAGGACACACATGGAGGAACTTGATCTTCAAGTCTTCCAGTAATAGCTGCAGATGCAAAGCCAAAGCAGATGATGTGCAAGTCTGTATACATCCCAAGTCAGAGCTTTGAAATGATAACTTACTGAGTCATGATTTCTGCATCTTGCATGCAGAATTTCTTAAATCACATGTTGATGGCTAATCAGCAGAATCCAAAGACGCAAATTAGATGGTACAATATTTACAGAGAAAATATATGTGTAGCTCACAGAGTAACGATCCTCACAGTTACCATCCCACCCAAAAGGGAAAAAAGAAGAAGAAGAAGCATTGCAATCTGAACTCTCAGCATTGTAGCCAAGAAGGGAGCCAGTCTAACAGTAGAAGGAAGCTGAAGACAGAATATTTTTGGTAGCAAGGGCCCAAACTCTCACTAAGAGTATCTGAAGATTCAGAAGCAGCACTCTGCAAGGTGAACTATTCCTATTATTCAAATAACACAGCCAGTTTATGTGTATGTCATACAATTTTTAATATTAATAATATATAATTTATATATAATATATAGCTCTCAAATAATTTTAGAAGTATATATGTGTGCATATATGTATGTATATATATATATATACTTTTTTAAAATATTTGAGAGCTTCTTACGTGTATATAATGAATTTTAGTCATTTTCACACATACACACACCCATTACCTTCTCATCCCTTTCCTTCTCCCACTGAAACTGTTCAATCCCAGCAATTTCCCCCTCCTACCTTAATGTACTTTGTGTGTAGCTATGACTCAGTGAGTTTAGTTACAGTTTCTTGTATGGGCATTGGTGACAGGTTATGTCAAGGAACCCCTAGTCACCATTAATGATCCATAGTTCCTTAGGGAATTATGGGATCTCATGAGCCCCTTCCCCTACCATGAAGAAATATTGAAGAGCGCACTCTTGTACAGGACTGATGTGGGTAACTGTTATTGCAGTGAGTTCGAGAGTACAATGATACATCCTCTCTAGAATACGCCTTTTGCAACATACCTTCCAATCCTCTGGCTCTTCCCTTTCATGATGTTCTGAGTCTTGGAGAGGGTGGTGAATGTCTCATTGAAGTCAAAGCTCTCTACCTTCCCTTATTCTCAGCACTTCAACAGTTTTGAGTCTGCTTAACCACTGCCTACTGCAAAAACAAATCTCCCTGATGAAGGCAGCACTGATCTGCATATGTAAACATGACCGTTTAGAAGCTTGATCACTTGTCCATTTATCCAAGTGATGGTAGTGTATTTCCCTCGGACCAATGATCTCCCAGCCACAAGCTCTTGACAAGGTTTACTGTACCAGGCATGAGTCCCCTCCTTGGAGCAGGCCTGAAATCCAATCAGAAAGAGGTCAGCCATAGCATCCATTCTCTGGCAGCTTAAAAAAATTATTACATGTAAGGAGGGGCCACATACATATGCCACGGCATGCGTGTAGAGGCCAGGGAATAACTGATAGGTTCTTTTCTTCTACCATATGGAGACATGGATTGAACTCAGGTCATCAAGTGGAGGAGCAAGGATCTTCATCCACTGAGCTATCTCAAAGGCTCCTTTGCCAGCTTTTGTAACTCCTAATTTTAATAATTTATTACTCATTTATTCATACTTTCATTTTTGTCATACTGGGAAACAGACCTATTATCACACACTTGCTAGGCAGTCGCTGTACCACTGAATCTTCAGCCCCAGCTAAAATGTTGAATGCTTATTTTATCCAGGCAGAAATCCCAAGTGCAGAACTCTGGTCCTGTCCACTGCCGAACTTCAGGATCCAGTAAAGTACTTAGGTGATCAGTGAGCGTATGCGGAATGAATGACTCAGGGAACTGTACTACTGAACATATTGCTGGGCTATAAAATTGAAGTGAAGTTTTCCACTCAGCAGACCTATATAACAAAGTGTATCCCAGATACCCTCAGGTTTGTATGCGGGGAAAACAGAGTGCTTTCTCTTGAGCGTAGACCGCTACATGTTTTGATTTTAATAGCAATATGGCAGGGTTAAGGTCAACTTTGTAATATAATCTGGTGCCTGTTTTTTCATAGATATCATAGAAATAGATGTTCTTCACAAGATGCTCAAACAGATGATTGGGTGAAATCTTTAGAAAACCTTGCAATAACTAAAAGGAAAGATTTCCCCACTACCGCCTTCCATTACTGCCGAATGGTGTACAGTTTTGTTCAGCTCCAACCATTCTTTCTTGTCTTCCCAGGTCCAGTCTTTGTCTGGTGAAAACAGCATATGACTGTTAGTATAGCAAGGAGATAGTTCTTGAGAAATCCAGCCCCCACACATAGTGCTCCCAAGCTCCTCCCCTGAGAATGGCATGATTTGATCAGCAGCAGGCAGAGCTGGCCCAGGGAAGTAAGAGCTTGGCATAGAATCTTAGGGCCTTCCTGCTGGAGGGGGCCCCAAGAGAGTTGCTTCACACCCACCCTCCTTCAACTGGCCAGACAGTGGAAGGATATGTAGGAAAACAAATTCCTGGCTGAATGAATAGAGGATTAAGTGAATGAGAGACGAGTCCCCTTCTCCAGCAGTCTCTGCCATCCCACTTGAATAGAAAGGCTAACTTTGAAGCCACTCTGTTCTCCATGGCATGATTTTGTATATACTCAGCTTTGGAATATGGTTGCCATCTGCTGTCAGTGCATAAGACTAAGGAAGTATTGGGGTGGGTAGGAGGAGGCTGGGAGGAAAGAAAAGAGACTTAAAATGAGCTAATGATCTGCTTTGTGTTGGAGTCTAGGTTTCAGAACATCAGTCCTGTACTGTAAGAACAAAACACCAGTGTGTCTTAGTCCACACCAGGCGCCGGCACATCAGATAAGGCCCGTGCTGTGTAGTATTCAGCTACTGAGCCTCAAGAAGTTCTGAAAGTGAAATTAGAGGAGCAAACCAAAGAAGCCAAAATGGGAAAGTGCTTAGGGTAAAATATGATCAGAAGGACTCTGTAGATAAGTGCCTTTGGGGTTACAGTAGTTCAAACATGACTCTACTAATTAAAGACTTGGAAAATCGTCTAAATCCTAGGAACTTAAAGCTCTTAAGACTAAAGGGGAGACTTCTCCATCCACTGCAAAGGCATTGTGAAGCTTTTGTCCAGTCACAGGATGAGAGTGACCTAGCTATTGTACATTGTGGTACACTTAACCATTGATTAAGGGCCATAGATTGCTGTCCTGGAAGCAGGAGTGGGTGGTCTTTTACAAACAAAAAGGCCTAGTAAGCAAAGCCGGTAAAGCCAAGAACATCTTTGAAAAGCAGTGAATAGCTCAGAGAGCTTCCTCTTTCCCTGATATTATCTGTATAAATTACCAGTTATGGCACAGAATCATGTTGATAATTTATATACCAAAATGACATCCCAGAGAATAATAATTAAGCTGAGATGTACACTAGTGAAAAAAATTATCCTGGTGAAGTTTACTTTTGAGAAAGATTAGCTAATTAGCCAACTATGACATTTGAAGGCAAGTCCCCTTCTACCCTTAATAGTAGCTCTGTCTCCACTTTGAGGAATTAGCAGGATTGTAAGGCAGAAATATTTTCTGGCATGAAAAGGAAAGAATTCCTTCAGAACTATAAGCAGAGTGAGCAGACAGTGAGAGTTGTGGAAAAGCAGAAAATCCGATCTCCACGCATAGAACTTGGTTGCAAAAGCATGTCGACCTCAGAGCCCTGGGATGACCAAGCAAGGAAATATTTGTTGGCTGTACAAGCTTTGGCCTTGATTCCTATCTGCCATCAGAGACAAGTCATACACAGCTGTGATGCAACCACAGAATGTTATTTATGTCCTCAGTCCCTCTCATGTACAGTTTCTTATCCCAGGAGCCCAATGTGCCTTCAGACTCTGTTTGGCTTCTCCTAAGACATCCCCATGGAGCATAAACGTCTTCATTTATAGATGAAAAAACTGGTCCACAAAGGCACGACTCTATTCTCTATCTTTAAATGTGAAATGATTAATAGTCATGATGCTGACCCAGCACGTTGTGCTATTTTTCACATTATTTTAGGCATCTCAGACAAAGGACATATTTTATCTTTCTCATTATTATTTTTAATTAGTTTTCAGAAAAGTCAAGATAGAAAAAAAAAAGAATCTAACAAATATCCCATAGAGATATTTGGATTTTTTTCTTTCTCTCTCTCTTTTTGAGAATAAATTAAGATTGTCTCTGCTTCTCTGTGCTGGATCTCTGCAGATAGTCACAGTCTCATGCCAGTTTTCTGAGGAATAAGGGCTCATTCTAATGGCCAGATCACAGTCCCTTCTGTGAAGAAACAGCCTTTTAAATTCCTGTCTCGACACTGAATAACTGGTTTTTGGTTTAAAAACTTTTAACAGTTTGACCTGAAAACTTTTAAACATTACTAATATACAACCTGGTTGTGAGTTTAGCAATAAATTTAATCCCAGTATGTGAAAAGCCAAAGAGAAGACTAGTGGCTTTTATTCTCCCTGGTGACCTGCACTAAATGTTGCATATTTACTTTGTAAATGAGGACACCCAGTGGCCAGCAAGTGAAAAATATTCTAAACAGTCCCCGACACTATTAACATAAACATAGAGAGCGGTTGTCGACACCCATTGATAGATAGCTTCCAGCATCTACCACCAAGCACCAGTTTCCCTGGGTCAGGCAAGAGTTGAGCCTGATGATTTTTTACCTCACTTCCCAGACTGGTTGTCTCTTTCCCTTTCATATAAGCGTGGCTCATCTTTGGGTCCACTGAATCTTCAGTGGCAGAAGGGCCTGATAAAATATTTCTTAGTACAGATGGAGTCAGGAAGTTAAGAATAACTTAGCATAGATCAGAAATAATAAACAGATGAGTGTGGTTTAAAAGAAGTGAGGTAAATTCATAAACCAGTTGCTTTAAACCATAAGTTCGTAGTGAAGAGAGAACCACGGTTATTAACTAATGAGAGAGTAAGGAAATTAAAAACAAAACCTAAGAGGAAGAACAGATGTGGGCCACCAGGGACTAGAAGGACCTCCTGGAATAATGGGTAGGCTCACCTCAGAGAAAATGAGCCCTGAGCTCCCCACTTACTCTCAGCAGTGTCTATACAGTGTTATGGAGAAGTAACCAAACAGCCACTTAGAGAGCATCTACCTCTTTGAGGGAATGTGTGGGACAGCATCAGGGATCCAGTTAGCAACCTGTGTTCTTTTGGTTATGGTTATAGTTATAGTTGTACTTGTAGTTGTAAGGTAGAATTGTCTTATGGCAGTAAAACAGGCACAAGTGAAAATAAAGGAGGCATTACTTTACTGTCATAAATTATCTAGTATGTGTGTAAAGTACAGCTTTATTCCTAAACATTCAAGTATGTGAACCATTTCCTTGTTTTTCTCAAGAAAATTAAACCTAAGACTCCTGTGTGACCAATTTATATAGAAGTCTAGTGAAGTCTCAAGATTGTCTTCCCCTCCCCAGATTTGTACAAGACATGGGAAATCTAGGGTAGAGGTCAAATCCTGGTCCATAGTGAGCTTTGGAGTTGGCATTGCTTGACTGACCACAAAGATGCAGTTGAGTCTGATCCTTTTGGTTTCAAGGAACTGCTTCACTCACTGTGCTTATAGATGCCCTTGACATGGAGCCTACATCCCTAAGATCACTTTTTCTCTCAGAGCAGTCAGTGCCTCCTTATGTCTCGTCCCCAAAACTATGCAAAGCCAAGCCCCACGAAGGGTTATGTGCAACCTGACTTCTTTCTGTTCTGTTCTGTTCTGTTCTGTTCTGTTCTGTTCTGTTCTGTTTTCTGTTTTGTTTTGTTTTGTTTTGTTTTGTTTGTTTTGTGAGAGCCTTTGCTGAGATAGGGTCTCACCATATAGCTTGACAAATCTCCCACCTCAGCCTCAAGAATGTTGTGACCATAGACACGAGCCACCATGCTTGGTTACCTTTAATATTTTAAAGAAAGATGATGATTTCTCTTCTTAGTAATATTACCCCAATCTAATTTCAAAGCACCAGACTCCCCCCTTCATATCCTAGAAAGAGCCCAAGTTAATTCCTTTTAGTAGACGAAATTGAGAATGAAAATCCTTATTTCTAGGGATTAATAAACTCTGAAACCATAGCTCCCTTGGATGAGGGATGTCTCCCATGTCCATATACAAACACTCAATGCTTCTGACCTACAGAAGGAGGAGAGAGGGGACTCTCTTATGTCTTCTCATTCTATAACAACAAACCAAAATTAATAATTCCACCTATACCTCTGAGCCAGTGGAAAGCAGGGAAAGAAAGAACTCAGCATAAATTCTAGTAACCATGTGAAATGTCCCAGAGAAAGGAGAATTTTGAATCACTTTCTTGGAAGGTTTGTAAGGTTTGGTGAGTGGGAAAGCCCAGTAACATCAGAATGTGTTATAAAATGGACAGAAGGAGATGATGTGGAATGAATGCAGACCATGGTGCAGTGGTACTTAGCACTAGCACATCCTAGAGTCACCAACAAGCATCCATTCCCCTAAGTGAGTGATGAACACAATATATTTGGAAATTGGCAAAATGACCAGGCTCTTGAATCAATAAAAGATTCTGTTTGGGAATCCCATGAGAATCAAATCAAACCAGCCTAACAAACATGAGACAAGATGGAAAGAACACAGGTCAGGAGTCATGGAGCTTGGTCCTTCTACTCTAACCCAGAAATGATATTGTAAATTTTACAGAATGGAAATATAATAAAATTAAAGCAAAGTACTCTTTATGAGCATATTGGTGAAGTGCGCTTTCTGCTCCACTTGGTCACCAGTGCTTCCAGAGGCTCACCCACTCTGCCAGAGCTTCTGCACTTGCTTAGCATCATCTTCCTCTTAGAACAAGAAAGGAACCTGCATGTCCATTTTAATTTTATTTTTGATTTTTACATTTGAAGATACTTTTTCCTTATTATATACATAATCTAATACATTTATTAGATGTTTCTGAATAAATTTAAATGCAAGTATATAATATACATGAAGCTGATTCTGTAATGGGTCATCACAAATGGGCATCTGAGTTGCAGCTACTTGCTGTCTTAAGGTGGCCTATACAAATCACCTCTGAGCTGCCATTTGAGCTTTAATCTAGCAAAGCATTGGGGTGGAAGGCCTGCACTGTTTAGCAGGAGAATGCATAGCAACTCCAGTCCTCAGCTCCCATTGGGAAAGACACCTCCTGCTGCCCACAGGGTTGCTTTGAATTCTCATTGTCATATTGGAGGTGGCAATGTGTTCAGAAGACACAACAGAGCAGTCTGAGCGTCAATCTGAAGTTCTGCTTTAGAAACATTCGGAACAAAACTGCAACAGAGTTCAGAAGAAATCAGTATCGTGGAAGCTGTTTGGTAATTTCAGTAGGAAAGCTTATTTACCTGACACTACAAGATCTTATTCCTCACTCACTGAAATCTGGATTAAGGGCTTCCTAAGTCACAAATTAATTTCTGTAACTCTTACCAGTTCATATTTTCAGAAAGAATGGTATTCTAGAAGTCTGGGCTGTCTCATTACAGTCACTGAAGTGAGGATTCTATCTTTCCTGTTTAAAAAAAAAAAAAGTGCATGTTGATGTGGAGCTGAAAAGAAGAGCCAGTGAGTAAGATGTGCTAGCTACTGTATAAACACATTTCAAAATCTGAATTTCTCTCTCAGAAAAAAGAAAGACAACTTCTCAACTACACTGACTATATAGGTCCCTCCATAAGGCCTTTCCAAATCCAAGCTCAGACTAGAGAACTGTGAATTTAAGTACAGTCTTCTGTTCTGTTTTGTATCCCACCCACAGATAAAGCATCTCTGTGTTTTTGTTCTCCAGATTTAGTGAACAATGGGAAAGGTTACAATAGGGCAGCAGCTAAATTTGTAAGGAACGAGCTTTAGGGGGAAATGCAATTCCTGAAAGATGTTTCAAAGGTTTACCTTGTGAGAAGATTTAAAGATATCAACCCCAGCTTCCATTGACTCTTCTCCTCATCCCAACAGGGCTTCCCTCCTCAAGAAGCCATTTCATTTCAAGTCTGGGCAGAGGGCATATGTGTTTTTTACAATGTCTGGAATTTTCTGTCTGTGCTTTTATTCTGAGAATTAAAACATAAGCTTCTATAAACACACAGTAAGACAGTATCCATGTTTTATTCCACCGGAATCTGAAGCTCAAAGCACAGATCCATCCTCTCATTGTAATAGATGCTTCTAAGGGTTACCTTGACTGAGAGTGAAGGACTGCCTAGAAACCCATTAAGTATTATTTCAAGTCTGGTGGCAAGTGTATTTCCAGAGGAGCTCAGCATGTGTTTTTTTGTGAACCAGGTGGGGATAACTCTCCCCACCTAGAGTGGGTCCTATCAGATTGCTTGGAGATCTGGAGAGAACAAATACAGAAGGCAACTAGACATAGGCATCCCCACCTGAGAGCTAGGTAGGACTTTCTTCTGCTTTGAATATCAGAACTATAGGCTTCCTAGCATTTGGGTTCTAGGGCTTGTACCCAGTAGCACCACAAGTATGCACACTAGTTCTGAGGCCGTCAGACTGACAATGAGCCATACTCTGAGAATCCCAGTGTCCTCAGCCTGCAGACAATCTGTCAGGACTCCTCACCTGTCCTAACTCATGAACCAGTTCCCTTAATAAAGCTCTTCTCATATGTCTATATGAATATCCTATTGATTCTCCCTCTTAATAACTCCAACTAATATCAAGATTGACTCTAGAGGAACTGAATTTTTTTGTTTTTGTTTTGAGGAACTGAACCTTAAGGATGATTTATGTATCTGATTTTAAGGATTCTAGAACTGACTCTCTAATCTGATTAAACTACAAATGCTAAGGGTTCTAGTTAGTACAGAGAGCACGAAGAGACTGTGGCATGAACTGTAGGGAACACAAGATAAGTACATGTGATACCCCTCAGAAGAAGCAAGTAGTTTAGTGACTCTGTCTGTTGTACTTTCAAACATTCCAGAGAACCAAGAAATGTGATGCTGATCAGTTACAAATCTTCAGGAGTAAGATATCTTGGCTCCAGCTCCATACAACTTACTGAAGTGTATCTGAACTCAAAATTTCTCTCCTAAAGTTGCAATAGGCAAACTGCTGAAAATTAAGTATGCCCTCACCATTCAGTTGGCTGAACTCTAACAGACTTTGAACCAAGCCATTCGTGAAACCTGTTGTTAAAGTGAGGACATTAGTTGAAAAGGTATGGGCTGGAGCAAAGGAGGGGGGAAGAGGGGATCCTTAGCATTGGATTGAAATGTTTGTGAAGACTAATGAGGCTGGGGACTCAGAGCTCCTAAACCTTGAGGAGATGAGTTTGCCAGTAGACATACCCTCTCTCCATGTTCTCTCCCCTTTCTGTGCCCTACAACAGCGTGGTCTGCACCCACTGTGCTGGGGCATGGCAGTTGGTTCCTCCTACCCCTGCAGAGGGCTGCTCACCCATACAAGGAAAGGCCTTTCCCTGTCTGCCTGCAGACAGGGCTGACATCACTGCCAGTGAAAACATCAGTGCTCTCTCCTGAGAACCCCCAGGCAGGAGAATGCTGCTCTCCTCAGGCCAGGCCCTCTTGGTTTCCATCCTGAGATCTAAATTCAAGTCAAACCAGAAGCCCTAAATATGGAACAAAGTCTCACCCTTGAGAAGGTGTGCTGTAACACAGAGGAGTCACCTGAGGTGCAAGCAGAAGTCTGGAGAAATCTCATGTGGGGACAGCATGAGAGGACAGCATAAGTGAAGGGGAACTGAACTTACAGCAGCCTAAATGTATTCTTTTTTTTTTTTTTTTTTTTTTTGGCTTTTTCGAGACAGGGTTTCTCTGTGTAGCCCTGGCTGTCCTGGAACTCACTCTGTAGACCAGGCTGGCCTCGAACTCAGAAATCCGCCTGCCTCTGCCTCCCAAGTGCTGGGATTAAAGGCGTGCGCCACCACCGCCCGGCAAATGTATTCTTTAATTGAGAATTTTTTTACAGGTTGTATAGGGGATCAGTACACAGACATTTCAGTTTGCACACAATTCTTACTTATGTAAAAGGTCTAAAAGTCCTATGTTGTGATTCTTTATTAGCATATCTTCCAGTGATTTTTCAACTTGAAATGTGGAGGCAAATTTTCTACAATAAGACATGAAATACCAACATATTCACATGCTAATTTACCGTCACACAAGACTCACACAGGTCTCTGGTTTTTACCACACGCACTGCACACACAAATTGCCTTTCACAGCACATTACCACCATTATCAAGAAAAGGAGACAGCATTACCAAGGGTGTTGCACAGTGTACACATGTCTGACAAGACAATGTCTATTCCAGACATCTTCAATATTCAACTGTGTCTCCAAATTTCCATTTCATATGTTTTATATTACAGGATATAAAATTAACTTACCTATAAGATGTTAAGCTGATAGCCAAGACAGTCACAGCCTTCCTAATTAAATGGCCCACTATTTTCTGGTTATATAAAAAATAACAACAACCAGAAAATGGTTTTGTAGCTTCCTCCTTCTTTCCCTCCTTCCCAGCATCCACTCTGAGTAGGTAAATCCATTCTACCATGCCAGGCTCCCTAAGCCTTTGCAGTGATTCCTTGGTACTCCATATTGCTCATATTGGCCCTCTTATGATCCATGTTGCAACCAGCAACTTTAAGGTTAGTGTTTTTCTTAATGCTTTAAGCTGTAAGATGAAGTTTGGTACCACCACACTTGGCTTGATTTCTTTCACCTACAAAGATGGACAAAATGGTTTCCCTCCATCTTACAGATATTCTTAGGATCATCAAAAACAGCTTAAGATTACAGTTATACAGAAAGAATTCCTCTGGTGCTGAGACATCGTGTTTCTGTATAGACCTGAGAGTTTGAGTTCTATCCAACATCCCATTAGGTAGCAGGAGAGAACGGACTCCCAAGAGTTGTCCTCTGATCTCCACACATGCTCTGTGGCACAAGTGCCTGCCCACAAAAACACCCAGCACGACAGACAGACAGACAGACAGACAGACAGACAGACAGACAAAAAGATCTTTTAAATATGTTTGGGTTATACAAGAAGGGAGTCGAGGAACAATGAGGCATTCGTAGAGTTAGCTTTTGTCTTTCATCATAGGTTGTGCTCTTCGTTTTTAACTTTTCTGTTGTCTGCAGGTAAAAGTTGGGTTTCTTGGTTGGGACATTTTTCACTTTTCCTTTGTTTCATGTTCTCTTTTGTTTGCACTCTCCACCCCCCTCCCCACCTCCCCACCTCCCCACCTCCCCACATCCCCACATCCCCACATCCCCACCTCCCCACCTCCCCACATCCCCAC
>NW_021620725.1:1052826-1066196 GCF_004785775.1 Grammomys surdaster | reverse complement strand
TCCCCACATCCCCACCTCCCCACATCCCCACATCCCCACATCCCCACCTCCAAGATGGAGTATCTTTGTGTGGCAGCCCTCATTGTCCTAGAACCAGCTTTGTAGACCAGACTGGCCTCAAACTCACAGAGATCCACCTACCTCTGCCTCCTGAGTTCTGGGATTAAAGACACCTGGCTTGTTTACACTTTTTTTTTAATTTGAAGATTTGTTCTTTCCCTTTACCTTTTTAGCTTTCTTTTGACTTTTGCAGAAGTAGGCTCAGCTGACAGTCTCCTGGGGTCTCTTCCTTCATGGAACCCCTCTGGGTTGTCTTTGTTCTTGGTTGTTGTAGCAGCAGGAAGGCTGTGAGCTAGGTACCTGAAAGCTATGGATGCTGAGAGCTTTCACAAAGCCATGCTGCCTAGCTGCTGCAGACTAAACCATCAAGTATGGGTCCATTGATCAGAGATGATATTTTTCCTGTTGCAGCTTAGAAAGGTAGGAAAAGCACCACCTGTTTGGCTGCAATTTGCATCAAAATAGAGTCAGTGTGAATGAAGTGAAGATGCCCAAGGAAGGACTGCAAAGACTTGGGGAGATTGGAATGTTAAGGTGGATTTGCCTACTTCTTCCTCACCTGAGGTAGGCCCTTCCCTAACCAGTTCTTCAAATGAGTCAGGGACAACCCAGGGTCTTTGAGGAGTTCTGTGATGTTGCTTTGCTATAGCTCCACCCTTAGAGTGGGAATCCCTGTCAGTCAAGTAGAAAACATAAATGCAGTGAGAACTGGATCTGGAAAGACAAGGACCAAGCAGTGACATTCCACTGTCAGATGCAAGGTGGGTAATTACAGTAGTGGATAGACAGACAGAGCAACAAGCAGCATAGTAGAAATGATGTAGCTCCATTATGTTGCCTACTTCATTCCAGAGTTTGTAGGACCATAGGAAACCTACCAAACACTTCCATGACCTGTATAAACTGAAATCTTTTGGAGAAAGTAAAGAAAACTCAAACTCAAGTCCTACAGACAGAATCACAGCTCCCAGTCGCTTCCCAGAGCTGGGCTGAATGAATGTAAGGCAGAGCCATCACTTGAGGAAATACTCCATACACTAACCAAAATATGCTCTGTTCATCTTTTCCTCATCTTTCTCCAAAGAGACTGACAGCCCTTTACTAGGTACCTGTGCATGGGGAAAGAAAGAATCATACTTTCTAAGGATAAGTAGAAATATGCTCTACACACTGACACAGGAGAGCACAGTATCTCCTTAGCTACCCAGTCAGAGTAAGGCCTTACAAAGATCAGGGAATTAATGGGGTTTTGGCTCTAGTCTGATTCATGGTTGGTTCTCAGATCTGTCTTATGTCTCTTCCTCAACTTCTGGAATTCATGATTATGACAGATACTTAGCACCTGGCCAAATGGGCAGGTCTGAGCTGCCTTTTCCTAAAAAAGTGGTAAATAAAATTAGTATGTCCCCAGAGGGTTCATAAAGATTAATCCTACCATCAAGGACTTGCAAGATGCGAGTGTGGTGATTCCCACTCAGCTTTTTTATTTGGCCTGTGCAAAAGACAGATGGATCCTGGAGAATGTTAATAGATTATTAAAAGTTTAGCCAAGTGATGACTTCAGTTGATTAATTTACAAGATGTAGTTTCATTGTTTGAGCAAATCAACATTTGCCCTGGTACTTTATAAACAACTAATGATCTGGCACGTACCCTTTTCTCCATAAGACAAATGGCTAGGCCAGCAGTATATTTAGTATTAGCTTCTTAGCCCAACACCGCTCTTTAATTTCCAAGGCTCTTGATCACATTTCCTTTCAGAGCTCTCCCACTGCTCCTTCACATTGATGGCATTGTGCTGATTGGGCGTGGTGAATGGAAAGTACCAAGTACTGTGGACATAGTAATAAGCAAATTAGTGTCAAAGGGTGGGAAGTGAAAATTCAGGGCCTTGTATCTCAGAGAAATTTCTAGGGCTCTGTGGTGTGGGACATGTTAAGATTCCTTCTAAGGTAAATGGTGAGCTGCTACAACTGGTATTTCCTGTAACCAAAAAGAAAGAGGGAAATGGTACAGTGTCTGTGTGGTTCTGCCTAGGAAGCACATCCTAAAACACAAGGAAGTTACGCAAAGGCGAAACCCAAATACCCACAGTTCCTCTTCCTGCTCCTCGTCACAGTCTACCTCAGCCTACATCTCTGGTTCATAGAGAATACCCGCTCTCTGGGTCCCTGGATACTCAGCCTCAACCTCAGAGTCACACCATGGGTTTCCCTGATTCTCAGGCTTTCAGACTCAGACTGAGCTGTGTCACCAGGATCCTGGTGTCCCTAGCATGAGATGACCTGTCACAGAACTTCTCAACTTCCATAATTGCATGAGACAGTTTCCACAGTAAATGCCCTTTCACAAGTCTATACTAATATTCTCCTGATTCTATATCTCTTGAAAGTCCAGACATGCACACAGGTAATGTCCATAAGACAAATGAGTTTTTAGTTTATGTTTAGAATTTGGTTCTGTAAGTTGTTGATTAATTATTTGTAGACTGATGTTTGATTATGCTTTGCTGGGACCTAAAAGGATTTAGGTTGACTTTAACAATTTAATAATTATTAAGATGTGTGTCTTTATATAACTGCAGACAAACAAGGAATCAGAGTCAAGGTAAAATAAGTTATTATTTATTATTATTACTTAATAAGTCTAAATGAATTTGTAAATAGAGAAGCACATATTGAAGTCTACTCAATTTCTATAATGTGGCCTGAATCTTGACTCCAAGCTCCTTTCTAAGCAGAGCCAAGAAAAGAACACGAACAGTTTTTATACCAGCAGATTTCAGCAAGATCAAAGCAGAATGCTGTTGCCAGAACCTGGGGATCTAAGTTGATTAGTTAATATGTTTCAGATATCGAAGGTCTCTTTGGATGAATATCTTTTTTGCTTTAGATTTCAGCTCATTCACATTTACACTAGGGAATTCTCAGTAAATGTTTCACTAATGATCTAGCAAAAATCCAAGCAACCCTCATAGCAGCTTTAACCATAAGTCAGTTATGTTTATAATTTTAGCATGAAGCCAGCAAAGCTTCATTCCCTAGTGGGATCACAGCAGACTTGGTTTGAAGTAGGCAAGCCAGAGAGACCTGAGCTATGTGGAAGGGCCTATGAGAAACCCACAGGAAAGACTTCCTGGGATTAATTCTTCCTTTGCACCTAGGACTCTAGCTAGCTGGAAATCTAGCTTCAGCCTTCAGACAAACTAGAAAGGAAATTAAACAAATGGAAAAGGAAATTAGAAGTGAAACATTTGTCTATAGTTGGGGTTGGCCTTAGCACCATAGAACAAGTGGGTTTTTCCCCAGTTTTACTTCCCTGTTGCCCATATATAAACCTTAGTAAGAACAGAAACATGAGGATGGAAAAAGAGGGAAAGGGGAAAAGAGAGGAGGAGGAGAGAAGGGAGAGGAGAGAAGAGAGGGGAGGGATGGAAGAGAGTGGAGAAGAGAACAGGGCAGGGGAGAGAAAAGAACAGAGTGGAAGGATAAAGTAAAGAAGGAGGAAGAAGAGGGAAGGGCAGGAAGGAGAGAGGGGATTATAGAGCTTTCAACCAAACCTTATTTCAAACTTCATTTTGTTGAGTGAATTGGAGTGTATATTGGATTTGCTTTATCCTTGTACTATAATATCTCATTTTAACATTCAAAAATATTCAAAGGTATCTCACCCCCTAATTCTTCCATAAATTTGTAATAACCATCAAAAGGAATGAGCCCTGCTAAAAACCAAAATCAAATCAAATCTTGCTCAGTGACTGCCTTCAGCAGTTGAAAACAACATCACCAACTTGCTCAGCTCTCTTCCAACCAGCTTCAGTCCACTCTCCACATTCCTCTGTGAATCTTACACTGTTATTGTTAACTATCCTTTCCTAAAAAGCAACTTTTTATTGAAGAGTGTTTATCTTGTCATATAAAATATTACCAGCTCCAATCTGGGGGAAGATAAAGCACTTGCCACACAAACGTGAGGGCTTTGGAGCAAATTCCCAGGACCTGTGTAAAGCCTCATGCAGCAGCCTCGGGTGTAAGAACAGTGTTCCTGAGAGGACTGAAGGGACCACAGTGTTTGAGGCTGGACCATGGAGGCCTGGCCCCACGGCTGGACCTAGACCATGTACTGAGTAATTGACCTTCTTTGAGCCCGACTTTTGATTTAGACCAGTTGGCTCGATCAATACTGGGTTTCATTTGAGAACTGGTATTTCCTCCTTTTTCCAGCCAGGCCTTCCCATCCCCCCCTCCCCAGCCCCTCCCTTGCACCTTACCCTTGCCCTCCACTGTTTTATATATCCCTTTGCTCTCCTGCTTGAGAAAGAACTGGATTTCACACCTAATTAAAAAAGATTGTCTTGCCTGCTGTTCCCATTCTTGTCCATTTTCTCTTATTCTCAGGCAGCTTTTCATTCTCATGCTAAGTCCTAGCCCTGGACCCCTGCAGCTTACAGGACAGGCAGGGGCAAAGTTCCCGTAAAACCTGCACCAGGCCCTGCACCGCCCATTTCTTCAGGCAGATTTCTTCTTGGGGACTTGGCTCTGCCTCAGCACCATCATTTGTGTGTGCTCTCAGGGAACAGTCACTTGGAATAATTACATCCTCACTGTCCTTAGGACAGTTTCTTGAATGTTTCCAGGAAGTGTCATCACAGGCTGACTTTTTACTCTGGTGCAAAACCAGGTGGGGAGGATATTCTTTTAAGATAATATGAAGAGATCTATTTTTAATAACAGTCTTCTCATGCCACTGAGGGCTTTTTTACAGCAATGTGGCATTTTCAAATACACAAAAATCTATATAAGGTTGTGTAGTTTTTGAAGAGTTGGGGTTTCCTGGAGAGGGAGGTTATTTGGTTTAGGGGTATCTGGGGGGTTTTGTGGGTTTTTTTCTTGCTTATTTTGAATAGCCCAGATGCCTATTCAGTGCCAATCTTAGAAAGAATGGAGTTAGCATTTTCACACTGTTCCTTCCTATACAGTTCTTGAATACCATCTAATCAAGATTTGTTTTCAATGGGGGACAAATCTACAGTAGGCTATTTCAAATTTATTCCATTGGAATCTATACATTAATGCTCATTGGATGAAAAGGACATGTTCACAAAAGCCTGGACTTTGCCTCACTGTGGCAGAAACTTTCCCACTGTATGAGAGTTAAAAATAAAAGCAAGCCTGGGAAAGGAACTGCCTCTGCATTGTGTGCTGGAGGAAGGAGGCATGCCTGAATGGAGAGGCAAAGTTTCTCCGTCCTATCTGTACCACCACCATCGAAAGAGAAGCCAGCCTTTTATGGCAGCTCACTGCAGTGGGGCCCAAGTGTACTCAGGGAGATGTTTAGAGTCTTGTCCATAAAAATCCAGATGGCTGATAAGGTCAGCTTGTATCTGCACATAGGTTTACATTTTCTTCTCTGGTTTTCAGTGAAGTTGATAACAATGATAATATTATATAGACTATTTAGCAAATAACCTGATTGTTTAAATTGGCTAAATCTTCAGTTTAGTCAAACAAGCAGATTTTTCTCACGAAGTTGTTCTTGTGCATGTGTGAATATGTAAGAAAAAAATAGGTTTTTAATACTATTTTAATGCTCTCATCTCTTAAGCAACGTTTCAAAGTAAAGCTTTTACTCACACTCGCTCTCCCCCCCCCCTCTTTCTCTTGTTCTCTCTGAATGAGGATGGTCCTAGATCCTGGACAATTGAAGTGTCATTCCTCAGAGCACCAAGAAATATGGATTCTAATCCCAACTCTGCTAGTTACTTGCTGTATATAACTTTGATTAAATCAGATAGAAACTTTTAGAACCATAACATTCTCTTACCTCAAACAGAAAGAAAAAATAACATCGGATTGCTGCAAAAAGGGGAGAGGGTCTTATATAGGGGAGAATTCCTTACTGGGTAAAAACATACAGAATATTAACCAGAGTACTAATTGTGAAGAAGCTGCTGCTTACACTCTGTGGAAAGAAGCCAACTATGTCATCTGACCTCTGCATTGCAGTGCATGTGACCGGCATCATGATCAAATGTGCACTGATGTCTACCTGTGGAGAAAGAGAAGTGTGCTAATAAGCCCACCCTGCCCAGAGATGGTGATTTACCTGCCATCTGTTTATAGCCATTTAACTATGTTGCTAGATATCTGTTGCATGCTCTCACATGCATGTGTATATGTTTAAGCTACACTGAAGTCTGGAGGCCTAGAAGCCAAAGGCTGGAGGTGGTCTTTTTAACTTTTAACTTGAGAGCTGGTGGTTGGAGCAGCTGTATGGGCCTCTGATGGTAGCTCCCATATAGACACAGCATGTGATGTTGTCAAACTGTCAAGAGAGAAATACAGAACCACACCACCTGCTCTCATACACCAGCTCCACCTCTGTATCAGCCCAGTGTATAAATGGCAATAATAATACAACCTGTCCCCCATGGCTGCTCTGAGGATTAAATGGTATAATATACAGAATGATTTGGACAGTGTTTAACAGATAATAAGGCTTGAAGAAAAGGTTGCCCTTATCATTTTCCTTCTACATATGCATGTATCTAGAATATAAAACTCAGCAAGAAGCTGGACCATGATCTATTGAGTCAATTCCTGGATATCCATCCCTGAATTATTGGGATCTTCCTTTAGGGATATATTTTGTATAACATATAGAGTTGGGATTTGCCACACTCGTTCAATTGTGCAAATAGAATTTTATGATTACATGAAAAAGTTAGAAAGTTCAATACAGTATTTCGGGCACACAATAAACCTGATGGAAGGTGAAAGAGATTGCATCACTGAATGATGCAAGAGCTAGAGCAAGGAAGAAGCCTTGGGGAGGAACTGAAGCAGAATTGGCAGGAATACCTGTGTTGTGGTTTGAATAAGAATGGCTCCCATAGGCTTCCATATTTGAATGCTTAGGTGGGAGGGAGTGGCACTATTTGAGAATGGTTAGGAGCTCTGGCTTTGTTAAAGTAGGTGTGGCCTTGTTGGAGGAAGTGTCTCATTAGGGGACAGCTTTCAAAAGCCCAAGCCCAGCCCAGTCGCTCTCTCCTGCTGCCTGCGGATTCAGATGTTGAACTCCATCTCCAGCACCAAGTATACTTGTGTGCCTCCACAGTGATAATGGACTAAACCTCTGGAACTGAAAGTAAGCCCTGATTGAATGCTTTGTTTTATAAGAGTTGTCTTAGTCATAAAATTTCTTCTCAGCAATAGAACACTGACTAAGACAACTTGCTTTCCAGCCCTGCTCAGCCTCATTTCTCATACTACCCCAAACCTGCCCAGGGCTGACCAGGCTCTCCTCCATCAATTAGCAATCAAGAAAATGTCCCATAAAATAGGTTAATCTGACGGATGCGATTCCTCAATTGGGATTTCCTCTTCCTTGGTGTCTATGGCCTATGTCAAGTTGACGAAAGCCAACTAACACTGGAAAGAATTACCTTGGCTCATGATTTCAGAGGGTTCAACCCACACTTTCTTGGTCCTATTGTAATGAACACATATGGCAGGACGCATAGATAATGTCATAGAGTAAAGGAAGCAGATAGACTCAAAGAAGCCATAGCAAGATACAGCCCCAAAGGGCACATGACCAATGATTACTTCCTCTAACCAAGTCCTACCTACCCCAAACAGCATCTTATTATGAAATCTATGAAGAGCTTAATTAGTTCATTAACTCAGACCCCTCATAATCTAACCATCAGTGATAGTGCCTCTCACAGAGAGAACTGGAAGTATTCCTCACTAATCTTTTAGGTACCTTTTAATCCAATCATGTTTTCTCTCAAAATAAAACATTGCAGATTGTGAAGTTACAAGTATGGTTCTGACTATGAATGGCTTATGGCTTATAGAAAGGTATTCTTAAGAAGACGTCTGAGGGGTGAGGTAGAAAAATGGGAAATCCCTGGGACTGTGCCATAGCCATCTGCTTTCTTCTCAGTATGGAATGATGTTAACAACATTGTCACCTGTGTAGACAGCCTGGAACATAGGATGGCAGTTGGTCAGACGAGCAGAGCCTCCTTCTGGGAACAGTGTAAAAGTTCTGCTAAACACCCGGTTGCTCAGATGAAGCTTCTGCACTGCCTCCAGTTCACTCCCGCTCTCCTGGCCTCATTATGAACAGTGCTCGCTTTTACTCTAAGCGCCCATTTGAAATGATAAATGTGATCACCTCGTATGATCCCACTCAGCTTTTTAAAACAGCTCTGGCCTTTTAAAACATCCCTTCTTTCTGGGAGTGGTGGTGCAAGTACACCTTTAATTCTGGAGGCAGAAGCAGGAGGATCTCTCAGTTAAAGGCCAGCCTGGTCTACTTGTGAGTTCCAGGACAGCCTAAGTGGCACAGTGAGAAACTGTCTTAAAAAACAAACAAGGAAATCCCTTCCTCATCATCATCAGCAGCAGCAGCAGTATCTCACAGAGCCATCCGTGTGAGTGTGCTGACTATCAAGGGTGGTAAGAGAGAGGAGATACAGAAGCAGCCAAAAAGTTCACTGTCTGCAAGCAAATTGCATTCAGCCTGCCTCCTGTCATCTGGAAAGGGTGGTGGCAGTGGTGTGGTAAACATCTTAGTCTGGGTTGAATTTTCTAAGAAGTTTTGCAAATCTGATATAGGATCCGATAATAATATGCCATGTAAACTAGGAAGGGATTAATTTTTAAACTATGGATATTGTTGCTGCCTACTGATGGAATAAGAAATATCTGTAACCTGACAGGAATTAAAATTTCCCAGAGGACTTGGGATTATTAGGCCTGTCCAGAGAGAGGGAGGGTGGAGTGTTCCCTGGGCTAACATGCTGCAGTTATAGGAACAGCAGGCAACCGCCCATCTATCTGGTTATCCTTTTAGAAAACAGCATCGCCTGAATGTGGATCCGGATGAATGCAATATCCAAACTAGCTGGGACACTAAGTTCAGAGGTGGGGAAACTCAAGGCATCGGTTGGTTGCCTAGGCTGTGTGTGCAGGCTTCCCAGCTTTCTCCCCGCTTGGGTGTGCATCTGCAAGGAGGGTGGCTCTGGCTTTACTCTTCTAAGACCTGAGTTAGAAATGCCATCAGCTATATATAACTAACTATGTGCCCTGTCTTGTTATTTGCCTCACTGTACTACAGGTGACATCAGTTGCAAGGGGATGACCGAGCGCATTCACAGCATCAACCTTCACAACTTCAGCAATTCCGTGCTCGAGACCCTCAACGAGCAGCGCAACCGTGGCCACTTCTGTGACGTGACGGTTCGCATCCACGGGAGCATGCTGCGCGCACATCGCTGCGTGCTAGCAGCCGGCAGCCCCTTCTTCCAGGACAAGCTGCTGCTAGGCTACAGCGACATCGAAATCCCGTCGGTGGTGTCCGTACAGTCGGTGCAAAAGCTCATTGATTTCATGTACAGCGGTGTGCTGAGAGTCTCACAGTCGGAAGCTCTGCAGATCCTCACAGC
The DNA here is from genome assembly GCF_004785775.1 of Grammomys surdaster. Taxonomy (NCBI): domain Eukaryota; kingdom Metazoa; phylum Chordata; class Mammalia; order Rodentia; family Muridae; genus Grammomys; species Grammomys surdaster. The sequence goes on along the minus strand of NW_021620725.1, from coordinate 1,056,679 downwards.
CGCCAGCATCCTGCAAATCAAAACAGTCATAGATGAGTGTACACGCATCGTGTCACAAAACGTGGGCGATGTGTTCCCAGGCATCCAGGATTCCGGTCAGGACACACCAAGAGGCACACCAGAGTCAGGCACATCCGGCCAGAGCAGTGACACAGAATCAGGCTACCTGCAGAGCCACCCACAGCACAGTGTGGACCGAATCTACTCTGCACTCTACGCTTGCTCCATGCAGAATGGCAGTGGTGAGCGCTCCTTCTACAGTGGTGCAGTGGTCAGCCACCACGAAACTGCTCTCGGCCTGCCCCGTGACCACCACATGGAAGACCCCAGCTGGATCACACGCATCCATGAGCGCTCCCAGCAAATGGAGCGCTACCTGTCCACCACCCCTGAGACCACGCACTGCCGCAAGCAGCCCCGGCCTGTGCGCATCCAGACCCTGGTGGGTAACATCCACATCAAGCAGGAAATGGAGGATGACTATGACTACTATGGGCAGCAAAGGGTGCAGATCCTAGAGCGCAATGAATCTGAGGAGTGCACAGAAGACACTGACCAAGCAGAGGGCACAGAGAGCGAGCCCAAAGGTGAAAGCTTTGATTCTGGGGTCAGCTCCTCTATTGGCACCGAACCAGACTCAGTGGAACAGCAGTTTGGGGCAGGAGCCACAAGGGATGGTCAGGCGGAACCTGCCCAACCTGAGCAGGCAGCAGAAGCCCCAGCTGAGAGCAGTGCCCAGCCAAACCAGCTAGAAACAGGTGCCTCCTCTCCTGAGAGAAGCAACGAGGTAGAGATGGACAACACAGTCATCACTGTCAGTAACAGCTCCGATAAGGGCGTCCTACAGCAGCCTTCAGTCAACACATCCATTGGGCAGCCATTGCCAAGTACCCAGCTCTATTTACGCCAGACAGAAACCCTCACCAGCAACCTGAGGATGCCTCTGACCTTGACCAGCAACACACAGGTCATTGGCACAGCTGGCAACACCTATCTGCCAGCCCTCTTCACTACCCAGCCCGCGGGCAGTGGCCCCAAGCCTTTTCTTTTCAGCCTGCCACAGCCCCTGACAGGCCAACAGACCCAGTTTGTGACAGTGTCCCAGCCAGGCCTGTCCACCTTTACTGCACAGCTGCCAGCGCCACAGCCCCTGGCCTCATCTGCAGGCCACAGCACAGCCAGTGGGCAAGGCGACAAAAAGCCTTATGAGTGCACTCTCTGCAACAAGACTTTCACAGCCAAACAGAACTACGTCAAGCACATGTTCGTACATACAGGTGAGTACCCCTTCTCTGACCAGGGTGTAGAAGGCCGGCTGTGGGAACAACAGAGCTCAGATCTCAAAGAAACCTCATCATAAGTCCCCTTTAGAGAGAAGTCTAGCTGTACTTATCATAGGAATAAAGTCCTCCCAAATCACAAAAATCCTTTATAGAAAAGGCATGACCTATATTCAAGTACCTGTGTTTTAGAGGTGACATAGTGTAGATTCAAAGCTTGCTCTTTGGAGACAAATTGCTGGGCCTGGAATTCAGGCCCACTTACTTACTTACTACCAAACTGTGCCACCTTGGTAGAAATTATCTAATACTTTAAACTTTGACTTCTGGAGGTGGAAAAGAGGGAGATAGATAGATGGGTGGATGGATGGATGGATGGATGGATGGATGGATGGATGGTCGTGATATACCTTCCATGTGCTGCCTCTGAGAATATTGATTAACATATATGACCTAAAGATGCCCCTAGCATAGTAAATGTCATAGATGTTATAGCTATTATTTGCATTATTTAGATGACTGAGAGGAGAAAGTAAGTTTATTCTGTTCCAAAGATGAATGAATGAATGAATGAATGAATGAATGAATGAATGAATAAATAAAATTGAACCACTGAAAGCTTTATGGACAGTCTTTCAACTAAATAACAGAAGTTGAAGAGTCCAAGCTGCTCTGAGCTGTTTGCTTCTCCAAAGAACCTGGGCTCCTGTAACTCTGGGTCTTTATAGACAGAATAGATAGTTTTATGAAGATACTATCCAGAGGACGTGGGAAAGATAGTGTTTCCTGGATCCTACCAATCCAGAGAGAAAGAGCTCCAAGCCTCAAAGACTGCCCTCTCCTTAGCTCCACAATGGACACAAATAGAAATGCCTCCATATAAGACAGTGGTCCTCAACCTGTGGGTCGTGACCCCATTTGGGGTTGAATGATTCTCATTTGCCCTTTCTCCCAGAGTTACTTGCCACTGGCAGTTTGGAAAGTCCATCTATATTTCAATATTGAACATGGAAGCAAAAGAATCAGAGAAAAAGAAAGGTAGCACAAGCCGTTCTTCATGGGACAAAGCAGGGTTCTTTCTTACTTCTCCCATCAAGAGACAAAACAGAGGTCAAAATAAAGGAGTGGGAGGGATCCAAAGCCAGAGATGGAGGATGTTAGAAGAATAAGTCTTGCTGTTGCCATGGATATCAAGACAAACAACAGGGTATCATATAATTTATCTGGAAACTCCAGGTGGAACTTTCTTTTAAGATCCAAACTTAGGGCATTTTACTTAAAAAAAAAATCTATAAATGAATATGGGCTAGCATATGTAGTTGCTTAGCAAATGTTTGTTGAGTGAGTATGTAAATGAATGTTCAAAAATGTGGACATGCTTTCCAGGAGAACTTAATTCAAGGAACTTATACATAAATGCATTCTTTTCTCTGTACGACTTTTAGATTTCTTTCTTTAAAAAAAAATAGTTTTAGAATATATTGTGCAGTATCTATATTCCCACTTGTGGCTTTTCACCAACAAATGATAGTTCTTTGGCTTTTTTCTGAATCATATTATCAACAGCCCATCCAGTGATGTTTTTCGGCCCATTGATATCCTTTGCACGTAAGATAATTCTGCTTCCTTCTTTGGAAACCCAGCTTTTTCAGCCATCAATTCAATGGGAAAAGAGTAATAGCTGTGGCATGTCAGTGTTAGCAATAGACTACCAAGAGAGACACAAGACAATGGCATTGCCACCCACATAGGAGGTGGACAGTTAAATCTCTCAAGATGGTGAATATGTGTTTAGAGGAGGAAAGCTTCAGCTTTTCCACTTTGTAACTAAGTAACTTTAGGTTCTAGGTTGAACTGGAATCATAATTTTGGGGAGGTCTTATTAAGTTACCTGAGAATCAAGTAATGGATACAGAAGCATTTGACTATAAATGCTATAGCTATCACTGACACGTAGGAATATATATTACAGAAACACCATGCATTTTCTAGCATGATCAAGGAACTAACTGTTTTTGGTGGTAGGGGAGTTAGCAGGGGTTGAGAACTTACCTTACTCTAGGCTATCATTCATTTGTTCGGATCTTGAAGGTGTCAGATCAAAAGTAACAGGAGATACCACTTTTTAGAGTGTTAACATCCACCCCACTCACAACACTGTAAGAAATCAGATGATGTAAGAAACTGTTCCCCTAGGTATTTAGAATTCTGCTTACCACCAAAATACCTAAGTTGTCCATGAAGCCGCAAAAGTTTGTTAATGTATGTGTCCCAGTTGGCAATCCTTCCTACACAGTCATCAGGGAAGAGGCAGAAAGGTCAAATCACACCATCCGTGTCCTACTGCTCCATGCCATCTTGGGTTTGACCACATCCCACTGTTCGTACCAAGCCTTTTCCTGTTTTCTGGTCCAGTCTCCATTTTTCCCATTCAGTGGACCTGTACTTCCCAGAACACCTCTCTTTCCTCTGCCTCTGACTTCCTGGCTTTTATATACTCACCAAGCATCCTGTTTTGGTGTGTGTTCTCTCTCTCTCTCTCTCTCTCTCTCTCTCTCTCTCTCTCTCTCTCT
>NW_021620725.1:1019223-1052816 GCF_004785775.1 Grammomys surdaster | reverse complement strand
TCTCTCTCTCTCTCTCTCTCTCTCTCTCTCTCTCTCTCTCTCTCTCTCTCTCTCTCTCTCTCTCTCATCGCCCTGCCTATGCTCTGTGTTAATGCATGGAACCGCCTTTTTCACTAACGTGTATAACGAAGAGTAGACTCTGTGCTTTACCTTTGAAAACTAGCCTCAGTAAAACAGCTTGCTTTAGGGCTCATCTGAAACATTGTTTTTGTTGCTTTGGTTTTGCTTCTGTTTAACTCAGGATCTACTTTCCTATGCATTGTAGTGATTTCTCAGTTGGTTTACTTTATCCTCAGTTCTTGCAGGCTGTATACAACAGTTTAGCTTTCCTTAAAATGACCCATACTCGGTGCTAAGTGCCTTATCATTAATATTCAAAACAAGTTCACACACATGCACATTTTGAACCATTACCAGGTTCTAGATAAGGAAACCAAGGCTTAGAAAGCTTGGATAACAAGCCCAAGTCACTCAGCCAAGAAATGGAATTCATATCAGACTCCTTCCCCAGAACAGATCACTTTAAAGTAAGGGGGTCCTTTGCCTGCTGCCCTTCATGTTATGGTCCACATATCCTCTTTGCATTTTGTGACGCTTCCTAACAACCCAGACTTGCAGACGTGAACCTTATGCTTCAACCCAGAAAGCCATCTGTGACCGTTTATCATCTTAACCTCAGATTTCTCCACCTGCAGTGTGACAGTCTACAGACCACTCATTTCATGAACAGTGCCCCATTGCCTTTTAGGTTTGCTATAGGTAATCTGTAGGGGAGTAAGTTGATAGGAAATGTTATGACTCCTGCTGAGTGATGTTGTTTCAAATCTTTCCATGTAAGGAGGGCAAGTGTGGGCAGATGACTGATATGAAAATATACCCAGGTCATTCTGGCAGTCCCTGAAATGCTCAGCTCTGTCACCCCAGCAATACAGTCATTTAGAGAACACCTTCCTCTGACCAGCGCCTAGGTGCCTTGCATGCGCTTTGCTCTTTAACAACTACCACATTTCCCTGTGGTAGGGCAGACAACTAGATACTTTGTCCTATTTAAAAATAGGACAAAAAAAAAAAGCTGCCCAAGCATTGAGTGAGTAAGCAGGTTGCCCTCAGGTGATTTGCTGACAAGGCCAGGACTAGAGACCTTAGGGGCTGTTGACTACCCTGAGATGAAGGCCAGTAAATCCACAGAGCCATAGCAAGTGCTTGGTCCAATTTATCACTTACAGAAGGCAAAACAAACCCAGAGAGATGAAAACACTTAAAAAGCCCAGGGTCACACAAATAATTACTGACAGAACCATACTACATGCATATAAACAACCTACGTATATATGCGCCAGAGGAGAAGATGACAACTGTGAAGAATCAATTTGTAGTGGGATTGGAAGGGTGTGAAAGTAAAGGGCCTTGATTGGTGACCTTGCCTGGAGGAAAAGCACAGTCAGAAGGTGAACAGCAAGAGCGGTTTAACAGAGTTTCACCTTCCTAGCAGGCCAAAATACCATCTGCAATTTAAGGCATGCTTCCCATTAAAGGTGACAGGTGGACATGTTCTAAGAGATAGCTGTCTAGCCTCTCGTAGCCACTATAAATGATACTGAGAGCACAAGGACAGAAAGACCAGCTGAGTTGCAAGCGTGTTTACAGCTGACAGCCATGCCTCAACTAAAAATAGCACACACGGTTGTCTCCAAGGGGATCTCTCATTTACAAAAACTTACAAATGTAAACACTATGTATAGGCTGAGCTCTCTAGCAGTAAGCCTTCCCCAGATTCTCCTCTTTTAATCTAAAAATTAAATGATTCTCTTTTAGCCCTTGGATTCTATACTTCATACTTCCCCATCAGAGGGCTTTCATTCAAGCTCCCTTATGTTAGAAATACCAAAAAAAAAAAAAAATGTCTAATTAGAGAAAGTTCCGTAAGATGAAACATAAATATGAAGCATTCGATCCAGAACCTAGCATAATAAACATTCAGTGCGTGGCTGTTTTATTGCTCTTCTTATCATGATCCACCAGCCTCCTTCAGAATGGAAAACTAAAGACAGCCCAGGCCCCTATTTAAATGGGAGCTAAATCAAGCTTAAGGAGTAGATCCCTTGACCTGCTGCACCTTCCCGGAGAAGGTCTCAGGCATGGGGCTTTAGGTACCCTGAGGCAAATGCCTCCTTTGGGCTCTCAGTAATGAGATGGAAGAGGTAGATCATATACTTAAGAGAAGTTTTGTCATCTGTCAAATCAGAGAGCAAGTGTTGAGAAGCAATATTAATTTTTAAAAAATAAGCAAGTCTCTTAAACAATTATCCAAAGTGATGTCCCAGACCCATGGACTTTCAGGGGTCCCCCCTTGTCATCATTCAGTGACTATTCTTACTTTACTATTTTTAACTAGCTAGATCATTTGGTTTCAGGGCCAATGGCAGACAAAGCAGTAAACACACAAGAAAAAAGGGCTGTGCCAGCTGGCTAAGAAAAAAAAAAATAGACAGAAAAAAAATTTTAGAAATTGACCTAAAAGTTCAAAAAGCATATGGAACCATTTAATGAGGGAGGATGTAGCCTTGTAATAAGAATGCCATGCAAATATTCCCACACCACCCTTGGTGGTCTACAAAGTGATTCCATATGTATTTCTTGTCAACACCATCACAGTGAGGTAAGCAGGATGGTGTACCTCAGAGGCTCTAGGTGATTTGTTTTGATGGCGCACAGTGTATTGGTACCTAGGCTTGAACAAGGCTGAAGACACAATGGTTGTCCCCCATCTATCCAGCTTTCACAGTCAGTGGGGTCAATCTGCAGGACAGTGCAGTCAACACAGAATAGCCAGTTCATTCTCAGGAAGACCTTTATCAGATACAATAATGTGTGTATTTACTAGGCCGAATAGTGGGAAAAGAATCAGGATATACAGCCAGTGTTCTCACTTCACAATGATTATAGCAAACCCCTGTCTCCAAAGGCATTTTTCTTAACTCTGATATTAGTTTGATAATATTAACTGGAAATATGTGAACCTTTAATAATGGTACTGAGAATGACTCTTACAAAGTAGCCTCTTGGTTTTTCTTCCAAGTGACCTTTGAAGAGTTAGGTGGTTGCATGTTGTTACTTAACAAGAAAACAATTTTTGGTCATGGGGAAATAGAAAACTCTAGACTCTCCTGGCATTCTTAAAACAAGCGTGCTCTGAAAAGGAAGTTAGAGAGGCCTAGATCTTTCCAATCAACAATGATCCATGAAACAATCAATTTTTACTTTTTTTTTAACTTTTTGTTTTTCTTTTTTGTTGTCTTGTTTTTCTGCCTCTCATTCTCCCACTCTGGCTGTGTCTTCTTCTGTCCTGCTTGCTGTCTCTTTTCACATCACCAGGTGAGAAGCCCCACCAGTGCAGCATCTGTTGGCGCTCCTTCTCCTTGAAGGATTACCTTATCAAGCACATGGTGACGCACACAGGAGTGCGAGCGTACCAGTGTAGCATCTGCAACAAGCGCTTCACCCAGAAGAGTTCCCTCAATGTGCACATGCGCCTGCACCGCGGGGAGAAGTCCTATGAGTGCTACATCTGCAAAAAGAAGTTCTCCCACAAGACCCTGCTGGAGCGACATGTGGCCCTGCACAGTGCCAGCAACGGGACCCCTCCTGCAGGCACGCCCCCAGGTGCCCGCGCGGGTCCGCCAGGCGTGGTGGCCTGCACAGAGGGGACCACTTACGTCTGCTCCGTCTGCCCAGCAAAGTTTGACCAAATCGAGCAGTTCAACGACCACATGAGGATGCATGTGTCTGACGGATAAGTACCTTTCTCTCTTTCTTATGAACCAAACAAAACAACAACAAAAGAAAGAAACAAGCAAACAAACAGACAGACAAAAAGCTATGGCACTAGAATTTAAGAAATGTTTTGGTTTCATTTTTACTTTCTGTTTTTGTTCCGTTTCATTTTGTACTACATGAAGAACTGGTTTTTGCCTGCTGGTACATTACATTTCCGGGGGCTTGGGCGGATAATACTTTTCCCAGTCTCCCATGGATGGTGGCCTTAAGGCCTGGTAGTGCTTCAAGAGGTCCACTGGTTGGATCTCTAGCTACTGGCCTCTAAATACAACCCTTCTTTACAAAAACAAAAACAAACAAACAAAAAAAACAAAAACAAAATAAAAACAAAACAAAAAAAGCAAAAAACCACACACACACACAACAAAAACAAACAAAAAAAATCTTTTAAAAAAGTTTTAAAAAAATGTTTAAAAAAAAAAGAAAAATTGTTTTTCCACTCGTGAAGAGCACTACAAAATTTATTACGAGATATAAAGGCCTGCTGTCTTTAAGTACACCGATCACAGTGTTTCAGTGGACATTTCACAATTCTGGCCACTTGGACTTCACAGTAAGCAGTTTAAACTGTGGAATATCACTTCTGGTTGAAAACCCAGAGGAAAGGCCCTGCTGATTCCACCTACCACATTGTCTGATTTCATTAAAGGGCTCTGGGATGGGAGGGGGCGGTGAGCCCAGTGGTGTCGGGGAAACGGTGTGGCAGGCTTCTCCCCCAGGCCTGCCCGGTCTACACATCCTGGCCCACCTCCTCCACATCCCTGCCCCTTTCAGCAGAAGCCAGGAAGACTTGGACAAGCAACAAGCAACAGTGGCTATCGTATTTATTCAGTGTCTTCGCTGAGCCACCGCCTCAGCACAATCAAGAGGGACTTTCATGAAAGGCAGGAATGCAGATAAAACAAAGATTACAGATTTGCACCTATGTTTCTAGGTACAAGAGAAGGATTATTTCCAACAATCTTTGCAAAAAAAAAAAAAGTGTCAGGATATATTCTTGTGGAAGAGAAAAAGAAAGAGAAATGGAGGGTGGGGGGAACAGTAAAAGTTCTTGAGGCTTTTTTAATTCAAAAATTTATAGAGGGGCAAAAGTGATGTTTACCAGATAGAATGCTGATTTTTTTAATATATTTACAACAGTATTTGTGTAAAAAAAAAAACAAAAAAGTGAGATTGTTAAAAGTGATTTTTTCTCATTTTGGTTTCGCATATACTGCCGCCGCCCCTTTTACTTTGTCTCACACACATATATATATTTTTTGGTAAGTCAAGACTGTTAAGGTTAGCGATACTGCTTCCAGATAGAAAGAATAAAAGGCAACTAAAGTTATATTTGAAAGAGAGGAAGGATATTTTCTTCATATTTTTTTTCTTAATTTTTATTATTTTAAAGTATTGCCTGGGTTGCTGAGGGCCTCCGAGGCCCACCCACCCTGCTGTAATTTCAACTGCTGCTCTGTTTTTGATGCGTAGATCTTTGACTTCTAGCAAGCTTAAGTGGCTCCACTGAATAGTTATCACCTGTCCATCTAGAAGTCTGTCCTTTGTCATGGGAGGGACATGCTCTTTTAGAAGCAGATTTCTCAACTTCTTCAAAATTTCACTGAGCTCTTAGGATTCTAGAGTTCCCATTAACCTTGCTCTCCCCCCCCCCCCCCGTGAAAGAAACACTAGTGGTCTAGAGATCTTGACACAGGGGTTCGTTTCCTTTATGGTCCACCAGGAGAAGGAATGCACATGCCTCTTCCCTGCCCCCTCCCCTCTCTCCACTATGTGAGCGTCACTATGAGAAGCCTGTTACAAACCACAGTGCATTGATGCCAAAACTCCTTTCTTCCTTTCACAGCCTCTGACTCTTTCCACCATGACTGACAGGGCTGAGTAGGATGATCATTCTTTAGTTAATTATTGACTCTTGCTTTTTTGAAAATTAACAGTTTCTCTATGCTAACATCCAGCTTTCAAAAGGCCATGAATCTCCTGCATCACCCCAGATGCTACTCTTTCTAGTTGGGATTTCTCTTTGGTCTTGATGAAGAAATCATAAGATTTTCCAGTTATGTACAATGTCCTGAAGGGATTCCAGCTAAAAAAAAATAGGACTTTTTAAACCTAGCTAATACTTGCTAAGTAATTTCATGACTGGCCATGTTTTAGCACACTTAAAAGGAAAAGTAACTATTCCAATAACACAGAAACACAAAACTATATTTTATAAAAGAGAAAAGAGAAGATATTTTCTTTTCTAAATTGCTTTTAATTCAATTTTCCTCCTAATTTTCCTGTTAGCATTTTATTTACATGCACACACACACAAACACACACACACAAAGGCAGCAAACGAGGGAAAATTTTCCAAGGCAAGCAACACTATAATGACTAAATTGGTTTTATTCATATATTTTAGACAAATGGTTAACTTGGATCTTTTCCATAAGTTCTTCGTGATGTTTAGTAGTTTGTGCAACTGGAGTGTTTGTGGCGTTGAAGTTGGTCTTATGGCTTAATTCCGTGGATGTTTTGCTAGAAGTTGTAGTGTGGATTTGGATGGAAAACTGACTACTGAGTGTCACTTATCGTGATTTCTGAGAAAAGGACACCCAAAAACTTGTGTGACCTGTTTTAAAACTTAGCTTCAGAAATGCAGAGGTTCCCTCTACCCATCTCTGCTGTTGTGGATGTTGGAAGTCAGGAGAGACTTACTGTGTTCTCACTGCCAACAGAGGGGCATTAAGTACCGACATCACGCAATCATTTGGATAGTTCAAAAAATGAGTCATTTAACCCTTCAGGGGGAAAAAAACTGATGCTGTGATATTTTTTTCTTAATCTGGAGGAAAAAAGACATGAAATCCCTCATCATATAAAGCAAGTAAGAGAAAGCCAAGGCCCAGCTTCAGTTATCCTCACTGCTGACAAACAGGAGCTCATTGCAAGCAGTGTCTCTAGTCAAACCTCTCAGACTGTTCCTGGGAAAACTTACCTTGAGTGCCATTAGGTTACACTTCCCATCTGCTTACTGCATCTGAAAGAATCCCATTTGTCTTAATGCTGATTTGCCATTGTCAAAAGCTAAGCAACTGGGTTAAAACTCCAATATTGGTTATAGAGCATGTTAAAAAAAAAAAAAAGAAGAAGAACACCAGGTGACTTGAAACTCTGAGACACATCCTTTCCCTATAAAGGGAATATTCCTTTTTAAAACATGTGGGGAGATCCCTAAGGAATTCTTGGTCAGGTCCTATCATACAGGCTCATTCATACTGTATTTTCCCTCAAATATCTCCCAACCTTAAATAGTGCTTTCTAGAATTGAGGAGACACTCCATTGGCATCAGAGCTCTAAAGCAAAGACGCTTCTGTAGTGCTAGTGCTGTATATCTGGCCTCCCCAGGGCTGGCTTCCAACTGCCCTTTATTGTAGAAGATAAGCTAGTCTGCACCTACTTCCAAACCTTACAGGTGCTTTCAGGATTGCCCATGCACACTCGATATTTAACAGTCACAAACAAGAAAGAGCAGAAGAGAAAGAGTGGCACTTTTTGGTTTTTCAGTCCTACAGTTTTTATGATGGGATGCTATCAGTTCTTTTAAAATTAGAAAACAAATAAAAAAGGTCCTTTTAGTATTCAGGAACACTTACACACAGGTGCATGCACACACATGCCCACACATATGATGGAAGCGGGCGTTGCAGGCAGAAGACCTCTTGAGAAGTTTAGGGAAACAAGAGCTAGTATGCAAAAGAATACTAGTATAATTTTTTCTTTTAACAATCTATGATTTTAACAAGGAATTTGTTAAATACAAAAAAATGGTACTAGCATTTATACAAAAAAAGAGCCCCTAGCTGTGTATAATATACCCCCCAAAAAGACAATAATTAGAACTAAAGGATGTGATTCAGCTCTACAATAAAAAACAAGAACATATAACTGAGAAACAACTCCCACGCTACACACACACACACAGTAATCCCAAACAAAAATCTTTTTTTTTTTTTTTTTTTTTTTTGGTTTTGGTTTTTTGAGGCAGGGTTTCTCTGTGTAGCCCTGGCTGTCCTGGAACTCACTCTGTAGACCAGACTGGCCTCGAACTCAGAAATATGCCTGCCTCTGCCTCCCAAGTGCTGGGATTAAAGGCGTGTACCACCACTGCCCGACTGAAAATCTTTATAGAAGTAGTTTCACTGTTGTGAATTTACCCTTCTGCAGACTCTCCCATCCCAGTTCTTTTTGTCAGGAGTTAGGGTGGTAAGTAATCCCGGCTCATGCCCCAGATGCTACCATTCCCCTATCTAGGAGGTCACAGTAGCTGTTGACTTTAGAAAGACTTGGGCTTGCCATCTTTCTCTGTAAGTAAGAGACACTTTATTGTATATCATAATAGCATGTAAGGACCAAGAAAGCTCCTTCAATGCATGAGCAGCAAGAGTCTGTATGTCTGAGATTGGAGACCAGGAGTTTCATGTCAGTATCTCTGTCAGGATCTACCTATGATTCCATCTCACACCATCCACTATCACATGTCCTACTTATGTTCCAAAGCAGTGTTTTCTTTCAGCATGGAAGTTAAACCAGAAGTGTGTGCCTCATCAAAGGCCTCGGGTCCCCAGGAAAGCACAGGAAAGTTCCTCGTTGCAATCCTCCAAGATACTCCCAACACCATTGCCCTGAGGAATGCTGGCAGGGAGGTTGACCTGGCAAGGATGCATAGCAGACATGCCCATCTGAGCCTTCCCCTGATGTTGCAGAGGGAGTTGTTTTGATTAGTTAGGGCTAGCTATGGGGGGTATACGGTTTGACAGATCACATCAGACAGGTTCTGCCCTGACCAGTGTGCAGCTGCAGCTACAAGAACAAAAAGGTGTAGCCCAGGAGCAGGCAGGAGATGCCCTGGGGAGGAAAGAGAACAGAGGGTGGGTGCCTTTTCTGCTGTGACTTGACTCTTAAAAGAAACCATCTAAAAAGAATTCTTTAATTTAGTAATGAGTTGAAGTCCAGGGTAATGGAAGCTCCGGGGAAGAGAACAAAAGAATTGCAAAATGTATTCAGTACCCAACAATACTAAACCAAAAAACATCCAATCACAAAGCTAGGAAGTTTGGCAAGAGGTACTTAGGGAAACCTCCAGCCTTTTCCATGGGTAGGGTCTGCAGACTTTCTTTTGAGTGATTTCTGGCTCTGAGAAACCTCTTTACTCACTAGAAAAGAACTTTATTTTAAATGGCCAATTTTGTCCCGTCCCCCCCCCCTCAGTGTGTGTGTGAAGAATTAAAAAAAAAAAAAGACAGAAAAGAAAAATAGGACACTAAAGACAGAGCCATGTGAGTTAGTGACAAACAAAAGAAAGGGGATACTAGAATTTCAATAGACTCCCCCATTGGATAGATTTTTTAAAAAGCTACACAAGGGCCTCCCAGCTCCAGACTCCCAGTCTTCTGGGAGGGGACAGTGCTTGAGCTGACCCAGCTGCGGCTTTCTGGGGCTGGACATAACCCAGCCCAGACCCTGGCAACCTTCATTTTGTGTTTTCATAAGGAAAAGGGACTGTTTTCTTAGGTGCCCTGGAAATAGGTGGCATGGGGCAAACTTTCAACATCAACCTCTGCTCTGGTGCTCGGGATGCCCCAGAAGCTCATGAAAATACTTAAATATTCCTAAGGGCTTTGTGTGTGGAGTTATCATTTCCAATACATCTTAAACCTCCACACGAGGCTGACTGTGTTCCTATAAAACTGCACAAGTTACTAACCCAAAGCATCATCATTTTTAGCCCTGGGTAGCCAGATGATCAACCTAAGCAAAATAGCCCAAGGAGTTTTCTAAGTTTCTCAGGATGCTTTTCTGCTTGAATCCACAACAGGAAGCGATGTGCATCACAAGGTGCCCTGCAAGGAGTGCTGTTGGGGCTGTGGAGCTAGTCTCCATTCTCTCTAAGGTGAAGAAGCAAAGTGAAGGCTTGCAGGGCACAAGTTATCTTTCAGAACTGTATGTCTCCTCCTCATGGAAGGAAGACTAGAAAAGGCCCAGGACAGGAGCAAGAGTCTTAACATATGGCTTACTGACAGCTGCACTTCTCCCAGAGTTTCTTTAGGCCCCATCTATGCTCCACAGACTACTGGCATAACCCCAGCTAAGGTACTTTCACAAGAAACCATTAGGTTGTAGGATTTTTGCCTTAAGTTAGAAACCCTGGAGGAAAGCAGACAACAGAGAGAGAGAGAGAGAGAGAGAGAGAGAGAGAGAGAGAGAGAGAGAATGGCTGTGAAGATAGGAACATTTCTTGGTTTGTAATGGTTTCATAATTACAAAAATAAGCTGTATTCATGACTGAGGACTATGGAATCAGTGACTTCCTGGGAGGCACCAAACTTGTAGGGGAACCAGCTGCTTTCAGGAAGCAGCTATTTCCTGTCTGCTCTGTTTCATTGGTAGGTCGAGGCTGAATGTAAAATAACCATGTTGCTAAGTAGCAAGTCCTGTTAAAAATAATCACAGGTGCCTGGATGGCTCTTAAATGTCTCCTTAACAGGGAACCCAATCCCAAATACAGCTTTCTCTTTCTACAGAGACTGTATCACTACAGACTTCAATCTGTTCCACCTCAGTTTGGGGGTGCATTTGGTTTGTCTTGTGAGCTTTTGTTTAAATACAAAATCAAAACTTTAAAGTCTTTAATGAAGAGACATAATCTGGAGATCATAGACAAACTCTAGCCCTAGTCATGAAATCCTGGCTTCAGCAATGCCTGAAAACAGTCCAAGTCTCTCCTTGGATCTCATTCAGACTGAGAAGTTTCTTAGTTCAGAATGCTTACATGATCCTGATACTCCTAAGACAGAGAAAAAGAACCCCACAGGAGACATCTGTTTCTACTGCTGTTGTGACAGTTGTTATAGCCAAAAGCAAAACTGTCATTTGCACACAGATGCTAATAACAAAAGTGGCTTAAGCCATCCAGTTTGTCACAGCTGCTGTCCAGAATGTCTGTCTGTGAGTACACCTTATCCGTGTGCACACATGGTGTGAGTTTCTTGTACCACACAACTTCATTCATACTCTCCAGTGACAGCAGCGTACACTTGAGAATTTCCAGCTAGAGTCAAAGGCCTGACATCATACGCACACCTGCTTTCTGCTTCGTTACCTTGGTTGGGTGTGTCCATATCTGTGATGAGGCTTTAGAGTATCCAGAAGTAGCCCAACCATCAGTAGTTTGTGTATAGCCCCTTGAGGAAAAATTTGAACAAATGCTACACTTCTGTGGATTTACTGGTGAATGTGTGTGCACGCGCATGTGTGTGCACATGACCGTGCATATTTGTATGTTTATGTATATTTATGTTATCTGAGTATGTGTGCATCTCTCAAATGAAGCAAACACGGCAGAGTTCCTGGTGCATAGATACAGTTGCCTCTTCTACCATTGTGCTCAGACTCATGGCTTTCTTCCCAGGAAGCAGTCACCTGCCCACTCTGTTGCTTTTTGTAGCATTTTAGAGTTGGGAGAAACAAAGGCAGCTTGTTGGCTCCACAGCAAACCCACAGGGACAGGCTGTTTTCCTCCAGAAGAGGGTGGTGTACACACACTCAACCAGAAGCAGACCAGAGGGAGCCATCCAGGGCACCTCACAGAACTCCCGGAGGAGAGGCACCTAGCCAGGCAAGTGACACCCAAACACCTCAAGATTAAGCCAGAGCTCAAAGGCTATTCCTGTCCTCTCTGGAACCTTCAAGGCTTTAGAGAAGTAACATGGTCTACAGATCATAGATTAATCTAGCTCGAGGCATGAAGTCCCAGCTCCCTATGTGTGCACACACTCACACACAGGAACAGCATGGAGTCCTACTACCAACCTGAAGCTCTCTGATGCTGCTTGCACCTACAGAACATCATTACCATTCACAAGTGTGTCTCCTGAAACCAGTGTGGCCTTCATGTCTTTCCAGGAATGGGTTGTTTACCATGTCTAGCAAACCAATAGAATATCAGGGAGTATCTTGAGGGCAATCTATAAGAATCAGTGGCTCTTGCCCATGTCCAACATTAAAGTAGAATGCTACTCTAGCATAATATACTGAATGACTGGACTTAGTTTTCATGGGTTACTCTTGATGGCTTGGTGACCTGGAAACAGTGGGATTTAGTTTTCTCATTCCCATTCCCCTCTTTTACTAGACAGTTTATTCCTTCCTTACTTACTTCCTTTCTTCCTTCCTTCTTTCAATATGTAGATTATTTCTGCTTTACAGAATTCAGAGGACTTTTCATTCCTCTAGTGTTTTGGTGACATTTTCCCTTCCCCCATGCAGTAAGGCTACTTACCATTGCAACTATTTTTTGTTTATTATTTTTAAAATGTATATTGTCTTTCTGTATCCAAAAGAAGTCTGTGACTGTAACCACAGGAATTTCTTTTTACTGGAAAGAAGTTCATTTCTTGTTTTTTTTTTTAATTGTTTTAATTAACAGTACTAGTGACTTTGTGGAAGACTATGGTTACTATTTAGGTATGCTTACTTAAGTACAATACACTACATTGCAGTGTTTCTGAAATCTAGAACATACACATTATATATATCAGCTCTATATTGAAATATATTACATTATATTCATTTTAACTTTGAGTCTGCCATATGATCATCAGTTGATTAAAATATTATTTCTTCACATGTATCACCCATCACCACCTGCTGCAGTTACTCTGGTGCATTTAATGACCATTATTGTTCTTGTTTGCCTTTTTATTATCAGCTTCAGTATTGTCTTTACAAGATTTTAGAACTTTTTTTTAAGCTCAGACATAGCACATGTAGTAAAGTGAAAACTGTTTAAACTTTTTTAAAAATTATTTTGCTGCAGCTAGTACCAAGAAGTTCATATTCCATATGATCTTGTTTAGCTGACCCTGTTAACATCCAAAGAACAATGGAAGTGCATATGAACATATCTGTGATCTTCCCGGATAGGACGGCCATCATCTGTATTTGCTTCAAAAGAATATAACCAAGGAGCTGCTTGTCCATCACATGATCTGACCAACTGTCATAAGCTGCATTTCCAAGGGCTGCTTTGGTGAGATGCAAAGACAGGACAATGCTTTGCTGTCCCAACTGTATCTTCAAACATTGGTTCTCAGTATTGATCCTACAGGATCTGCTCTCTCTCTTCACTGTGCTTGCTACTGTTTTTATTAGTCTTCAACATTTCCCTGGAGGCATCTTGGCAATAATACACTGCTTATTTTTCCCCCCAAGACACTTATTTTAAAGTAAAACCACATTTCTGGGAACTTTTTATTGACAGAACTCAAAAACATATATGTCATTCTCAGCCTCCGGATCTCTAAGTGGGTGGCTCTTGGTTACCTGGCTCTCAGTGTCCCTACTTGCTTTCTTTAGTCAGGCCACCATGAGGCACTCAGACAGCAGATAAACCATCTTCTAACAGAAGCACTTCCAAGTGATTTTTTAAGGAACTTTCTTCAGCTGCCCCAGGTCTTCCACTACAAGCCTGGAAATCAGAATCAAGCCAGCTAAACCTGGTCTTATTCTCCACATTCTATATTCAGGACCAAATGATGACAGCTTTTCATAAAACTCAATAGAGACTGTCCCCTCAGTGGACCAATATTTAGGCTTCTCAGTGTGAACACACCACTCTCTCCTTTAGTCTTCCCTGTTGATCAATGTCTTCGAGTCTCCTCACATCCTGCTGTGCCTGTCCAGTGTGTCTCAACCCATCCAAAGTCTCCTCAGCATCCTCTGGTAAAGCCTGACATTTATTAAGGAACTTTCCATTCCTTGTCTCCTTTGATGATGCTAAACTAGAGTCTAGTAGGAAATTACTTATGTAGCATCTGTTCTCAATGACAGACATGTCAGAGGGACAGTGTGAGCGTGCACTGCATGGTAGAGGCTGTCCCTTTAGTGATCAGGCACAAGATAGATTGTCCCAACTCCATTATTCTTGCTTTCTCTTTCTTACCAAAGTTTTTCTCTTTTCTTGTTTTTTTTTTTAAGATAGCTTTGAGCTACCCAATCATCTCTTTACTGTCCCACCCCAAAATCTTACATTATGATCCCTAACTGTTCATGAATTTCTCCTGCCACTTTTCTTAGCATCTTTCTTTAAATGAGTTCATAAACTTGAGACTCGTAGGCAGAATGAAGCATGTCTTCGTTTCAGCTTCAGATTTTAAAGGTTGTCAGTATCTGAGAGTAGGAGGACCTGAGTCAGAGTTTTAAATGTCAACTGTACTAGCTGAGATCATTAATTCCTCTCACCTTTACATTAAACCAAAGAGAAGTATTTTCTTTTCTTTTTTTTAATACCACAGTTTTCAGATTCTTGATATGAGTAGATGATTTCTGAGGGAGGAAGAAAGCTCCCTTATTGATTATTTCTGCTTGTAGTAATATTTAGCTAATGCCATGTTTGCCAGATATTAGATTTACAGGAATCTGAAGAAAGAGATACCATTTCAACATGACTTTGGTAGCTATTCAAGCCAAAAGCCACTTCTACTCAAACACACTGTAAGAAGAGTTTGAGAGAATTTTTTCATGTATCACACTTTGAAGAGCCAAATACTTGTTGGTCTGAAACTTTGAGGGATAATTTATTAAAGAATAAAAGGACCTGTGAAGTTTATCAAATGCCTGTTTTACAACAAAAAATGATATAAACATAGTAAGTGCTAAAACAAGAACAAGACCACTATATTATATTAAATTAAATGGGTACTATATTCAATTATAAGTACTGTACTCAGTTTATAAATATATACTATACTATTTGGCCATGATTCTAGGGTTCATTCCAATTATAGCTATCTGGTCTCTAGAACACTGGTGAAGAAGACTGAAGTCATTATAGGTGTCTCCCTTTGGGGATACTTGCAATGTCATTTCACAGTGACCATTTAGCACAATGCCCTGACTCGCTGTGTTACCACATTGCCTCTCTGTTCATATGAAAATGGAAAATTGAAACATAATTTGGAGTACACAGGCACTCACTTCTTGTTCTACCTTGATACTCAGAATCCACACTTCATATGAAAAAAAGTATTGTTGCTTGACTTAAGGCTTGATCCAGATTTTGTCTTAAACCGATTTCTAGTATCAGTTCCCACAGAGAGCAACGAGATAAATGTCAGGTTCAGAAGCCTTCCTGAGGTAGGCATCTAGCAGGAAGCCACCGTGTTTTAGGCCAATGTTCCCATCCCATTGCTGAAGACTGACTTTTCCTTCTATATCCTCCCACCGAGTTTTGCCCTCACTTCTTTCTTTTTCCATTTGGGCTCCTGCCACCTCTTTTTAAAGTATTCTGTCTCTAAAGTACTCTTGTCCTCCGGCATTGCCTTCCAAAGACTCTTCCAAATCACCAAACACTATCATCTCGAGTACTGTGTGGCCTGGGAGAGAGCTGGATCAGGACGACCTCCTCTGGTCCAGTGATGCAGACTGCCTTCTTGCCTTTGTTCCTTGACGCTCTCAAGGCTGCCCAACCCTGAGACCCAGAATTTCTCAGCACAGCCTCTTAAGTCACAGATGCTTGTCTAAATCCTGTTTAATATTCTAGAGGCTCCAGGGTGTGAATTCTTACTGCCCGTGAGCTTCCTGTTTTTGCAAGCTGACACCTGTCAAGACACCAACAGCCCAAGCAGTAACTAATGCAGCAAAAATAATGGTCAGAAACACTATAGCATATATTTGAGAGATTAGGACATGATTTTTTTCTTCTTTTATCCATTTAAAAAAAAAAAGCGTGCATACCCCTCTCCCCAACACATTTCAGAAAACCTGCATCTCATTTTACAGTTAGATAGTTTTAGTTTTTGTGAATATAGATTAGGAAATGTTCTGGAATTGAAGCTGGTAGCAAACAAGTTTATTTTCTGCACTGGACATTAGGACAAGTGTGCATGGATGCAATTCCTTCAAAGAAAGTGAAACATGGCAAAGCGAAGGGACAGTACTTTCACACACTAAACAGTTGTCTGCTATCTGTAAACCTTGATTTAAGCATAATTATAACTTCATAGAAATCTGAAACTGGAGGAATGTGTATTTTATAGTTTGTTGATTTGTTTTCCTTTATGTCTTTCTTCTCTAGCTAGGGAAATATTTTGATTCTCTGACTTGATATTGTCCCTGCATGTCAGGCGACTGTCCTCTACCCCACAGTCTTCTGCCCCTTACAAAAGCTTTCAGTCTCCCATCAAGGGGTCATTTCTCATGGAATTCTTATCTTCCTTTTCTGCTGTCACTTAGAGCTTTGAGAAGAGAAATAATTTCTGCACTTTGGGGTTGGAATAGTTAAAACAGAACATAGCCCTTGGAAAAAAACTATCTTTACCTAAACTGACAGGTCTTGGGCCAAAGAATGGAGCCAACCACTGATGAAAGCCATTGATCTTATACTTCAGATCATCATGGCCTCCTTAAATCCTTGTTGGAACAAATCTGGGGATAGATTTATTTTCTTTTATTTGGATCTTTCTTGTGAATATCCAGTACAGAATTCCCAAAAAGGAAAAAGAAGCATTAGTAAAATGCTCAAGTCATCTGATCGGCCTTTTATCGCAGTAGTAGGGACTCCAGTCATGTTCAGTTTAAGCTCTCTATGGTCCTAAGGTCTTAAACATGGACGAATTCACTTCCACTTTACTCCTAAGGCCTCTCACTGGCACTGAGATGGTAGAATGTATGAAATTTCCAGGCTGCCAGCACTTGAGCTATCCGTGCCTAGCATCACGAAAGAGGAAAACACCAAATTAATACTGGGAAAAGGAGCATAGTCCCTTGTCAAAGCATGCTCTGTGCAGCTCAGTTTAGCTTACAGATAGCTTGACAACCTTTTTATAACCTGGCTTTTGTGCTTTAATGTACATTTTTGGCTCAAATTTGGGAAATAAATGCAATTTCAATTTCAGTTAAGGAAACAAAAGGGAAGCAGGGTGGGGGAACAGCATAACTCAATGGACCAAAATAGAATTCAGTTCTAAAATCCTAAAACCCATTCTTGGGGTTACCAAAGAATGAACTCATGGGTCCTGTCAGGGTTCCCCATCTCTCTGTGTGATGAGTCTGAGAGTTAATACAGCTGTGCTCCTCTGTGATTTATAGCTTCTCTCCATGCTATCAAGACCATCTGAAGAGCTTATAGAGATCCTTGGCTGCTCTGCACCTCATCTGTCCTCTAGGACACATGCGATGTATGCATCTGGATGACCAAAACCAGACTAGGGCTTTGATAAGGGTTTACAATAGTCTGAAGTGCTTCTGCTCACAGCTGGGGGACCTTTAAAAACAAGCTAGCTAATTCATTCTTTGCTCTTCATGGGACACATCTTGGCTTGAAGTCAGCAATAGAGTCAGGAGAAAGTTTCCAAAGATGTTTGAGCAGCTATATTTCATCCTTGCTTCCATTGATCTAGACTTCAGGTTTCAAGAGGAGCCTATTGAAGTATACATTAAGGATCACTTGATTAGGCATATCTAATTAAGATTCATCTTTGTACCATTGTGGAAAGAATTGTGGTTGGCAGAATAGATGAACACAGAGTCTCTCAGAGCCATCACAGCAAACAGGTAAGAAGCTGATGACAGAGAACATCTACAATTGCTTTGTTTTTAAAAGCCCTGAGATGCTAAACATCCTTGTTTTTTTCTGTTCTCCTCAAGTTCCAGCATGTGGGTGGGTGTAAACAGTCAGGCAGATTCACATGTGCAGAGGGAGGGTTCAGATACACTGAAGGGACAGACTCTGGAGGGTTACCACATACCAAGTGCTTCTCCAGGAACAAAAGTAATCTCAAACTGACTTTGTCAACCTGCAGTAAGAAGTCTATAAGAAATCCCACTACAGATGTTTTCCTTTTTAACTGAATTGTACATGAAGAAGATAGGATGAAGAATCAGCATCCTAGTATAATAAATAATTCACTTTGTATTTAAATGGTTCTACCTTTTTGCATGTAGTTATTTGTGCCAATTTAAAAACCTATCATTCTGAGAGAGGCCTTGGCAAATTTCTTTGTATGTGAATATGAATCTATATCTGTGTAGCCAGGCAAACCAAACAAACAATCAAAAAAAAATTCAAAGAGGAGTGGCAGGAGGGAAAGAGAACCATCCAGAAGATGAGCCTATTGATGGAAGGTGTCATGGAAGGTGTCTGCTGCTTGTAGTCTTTGAAGAATAGCTGATTCTGCTGCTCACAAATAAAGGCTCAGGACTGTTAAATGTAGAACTGAGTTTTAGGAAACAGGAAAGCTCGATCTCTTCCTCCCATCCCCAGCTGTCTTAGCACCAGTCAGCTGACATGATAAAATCATTTAGAAGCACTACTGACCTTTGCATTGAATAGATATGTCCCTCCTCTAACTAATACCCTTGCTTTCAACTCAACCGTGGGCCTTCATTTTCTGCCTACTGGCTCGATGGTTCATAGACTAATACAGAGGTACAAGCTGGTTGTTTCTCTCCTTTGAGCTGAAACCAGCAGAGCAGCAGAGAGGTGAGTCGCAGGAGTGAGGCTTCCACTCTTGCAGCTTACCTTCAAGAGCTGTTGATGGTTGACCTTTGAGTCTATAATCAGTTTTTCTTAGTTGTTTTTTGTTTCATTTGTAGGATCTTTTTTCTCTTCCTCTCTCTCTCTCTCTCTCTCTCTCTCTCTCTCTCTCTCGTTGTTTTGTTTTCACTCAGCATGACTGCAATGTGTTGCACTACTGAGCTGTATTGAATCGTGCCAGGAGAGTGTGTTAGGTAAGGGAAGAAAGGCTGGGAGACTAGGAGCATCACAGAGGTTATTTCTGTGGTGGTCTTAGCAGAGGCAGTGAGAATCTGTGGAATTTATGTCAACTCTTGATCAAGTCTAGAAAACTGCTAAGCTGGAAAAAACCCACCTGTTTTCTTATTGTATGGAAGTGGGTTAATACAGTAAATGGAGGATATTTCAGAAGAAACATATCCAATTTTGTTTCCGACTAAGCTTACAATAAGAGCCGCAAGAGGGAGGAAGCTGGCTGATGTGACATGAAATCTTTATCTTGACTCACAACCCCGACCCCCCCCCCCCCTACCCCAGCCTCCTGCCCGCAGCACATCTCAGTGTGTCTGGAGATCATGGTGTCTATGTTCAGATATCCTTTCATTCTGAGCATACCTTTCTGTCTCAGTAAGACCTAGATCTGGGTAACCAAAGAGGAAGGCCATGCATGTGGTAAAGCCCTGTAAGGTGGCAGTAAGGGAACGGTGCAATAAACACTGCCAGCCTGTGAGGTGAAAGGCTTATTCTGAAACAAGATAGGCCAACTAGAAAACTGGAGAAAGGGTTGGAGGTCTCACAGTCCACAAGTTGCTCCATCCTAGACCATCCTTAAGGAGAGACCTTGCTATAGTGCCTAAAAGTTAAAAGTTGTTGCTCCCCTTCCCCAACTTTTCTGTGTTCAATTTACGTTTACTGCCTTTTTAAATCTTAGAAGCAATTGGGGTTTGACAGCGCTTTAGTAAGTACTAACAAGAGGATCTTGTACCACAGGAAAAGCAATAGACTATGTGGTGAATCAAACATGTGTGAGGACACTGAGGGTCTCTTGCAGAGTCCTGGTTGAAAGCCGTTGAAAACTATTGTTTGCTAAGAATCACAACCCATGTAAACAGCTAATGTTGAGTTTCTTTGAACAGCATCCCACGTGAGGGCATCAATCTGGAAAGCTTCCACTTGAGGCCTCTTTAACAGATTATCAATCTGATACTTCCTCCTTCATCCTTATGATATGTCTCAGTCCACGTTTCCATGTCAGAGTTTCTTTTTATATATACAAAAGTGCCAGCCTTGTTAGTTAAATCGTACAGAGACCATTCGGAACTAACTTAAGTGACAACTTAAGGTAACTCAAAGCATTATCAATATTTCAAATAGGACTTCTGAATCAGAGCTTGTAGCAAATTCCTAAGAACGTATGCTGGGAAAGCACTAAAGGACATGGAGACACCCTACCACAGCTACGAGAGGAAACAATTGACCTTTAAAACATCCTTACCTGATCTATTCTTGGATATTTTCCTTGAGGCATTGGGGATAAATTCTTCTTGAAACTTGCATATCCACTCTAGTTGTGTCACCAAAGATTTTCTTCTCCAGAGCCCAGCCTCCTTTCTCCCAGGCCAAAGTACCATAACAGGCCTGAGGGAGTGCTTGCAGTGGTCCACAGAGAACACCTTCTGTTCACAGTGGTATTTACAGATCTTGTGGTGGAGGGGTTTTTGAATAGTCTGTATGACTTGAGAGTTAGTAAGAAGGTAAAAAGAAAAAAACATGCATAGTACTACTTGACAATGTAAGCTATGTGAAATACAGCTGTAGCCTGGAGGCTTTGTAAATAGAAAGAGAATGAGCTAAATCATTTAGAACCAAACAAGGCTCACTGGTGAGAGGATCATTGGGCAGTACGAATCAAGAGCAATTGAGGGCTCCATGTGCCCAGGGCCAACGGCAGTGGCCTGCCTATGAGGATGTCAGACAACACACCAATGGATTCAGATATTGAAAAGCTCAAGTGTGGGCTTTGCTGTGATTGCTGACATTGTTGAAATGGTCATGCCACAGCAAGGGAACTACTTGGAAGTAGATTGTTGTGATAGTGCCTTTCTTGTTGTAGCAAGTCATTTATTTATTCAATTAGGCTTTTTTGGATCGTTGCCCCCATCTTCTGAAGAGGTCTGAGGGATGAAGGGATAGGACATTGCCCCTGAAATGCTGTGATTTGAAGATATTTGCACTAGATTCTAACCTCTCCTTTAAACTGGAACAGCTGAATGAGAGGGGGAAAATTAACAAGGACAACTCAAAGTTAAAAGAAACCCAAAGTAATGTGTTCTGATAACATTATCTCCCCTTGACTACTACATCGTCCCTCCTTCCCTCCCCCGCTTCCTGCTTCCCTTCCTTTATCTACTTCTTCCTCCTAAAGGAAACTTCACACTTATTACCAAATCCAGCAATTACTTCCCTTTGTTTCTCCTCAGCACTGAATCGTAAGTTCATTGATCACTTATCAGCTAGGGATATCTAGGAAAGAGCCTCTGCCCTGACATTTTGCTGGCCTTCTCTACCCATCACGGGTGAACAACCATGGGTGATAGGGAGTAGAGACACACTAGACCCGCCCAGCTCTTATGGAAGCCAGAGTCTGGAATTCATGCCTGTAGGGAAATGACACCTGTATACCCCATACACATTATGGTCTACAGCTCATTCTAAAAGATGTTTAGAAACAAAACGAAGCTACTGTTTTACAGCAAACAGATGCAGGTAGTACCCAAAGTTTACCTGTCTCTTCTCTTCTCCTCTTTTCCATCTTACCACCATGTCCTCTCAATCAGATTTAAACTTCATCTCACGAATGTCACCAGAAGAACTATTTGATTCTTTGGCTTCTCTCTTTATCAGTAAGCTGGTAACTCTTTCAAAATTAAAACTAAGCAAATACTATTAGCAGCTGAGGGCTGAACAATTTCTCAAGTGTCTTGATGATCCCAGTATCTTGATAATCAGCTCTGATAATTTGGAAGTTTTGGCTGTCTCAGACATCTTTCAACTTTATTTTCATTTTGTCTCCATTTCCATTTCAATCTTGAGTGAGAGTGGAAAGATAGAATCAAGGGAAAGATTTTGAGGCTGAAATTCTAGGGTATAGTTTGTCGGAAGTTTGTATTATCCAAAATAGAAATTTCTATACTTACTTTCAATTTAATGTTACCCTGAGTATAATTTCTATTACATTATTGTTATTTTTATAAAAATAGAGTCCGTTTGCTATGTCTAGCTGAGTGCTCTCTTTTCTATTCCCCACATGGATGCAGTACCAACCTGTTACCTAAATATCTTTTTATTATATTGTTAATATGTAATTCTACTGTAGACCAAAAATATAAAAACAAATTTGCTCATTTTAAACATATAAAGACTCTAGTGAGTAAAGATGAAGAGAAAAGACAGAAGAGCAGTGGTTAACTATGTTGTTAGAAATCAAAGAGTAGCCTTACCTATTTTTAACCAGTGCTTGCCAGTCACACCACAGTTGGGATTATATTATCATGGCTTCTTCATGCTTATGTTTTACAAGTCTTGTTTGTCTGTTTCCTTTGATGTAATTGAGGTTGCACAATGATGCTATTTGGTTTTTTTGTTTGTTTATTTTTTGTTTGGTAATGCCTGGTTTTATTATAATGTACTTTATCAGTCATTTCCTTTAGAAGAATGAGGGGGAAAGTTTTATTTCTTCTTTTAATTTAAATTTTGTTTAATGCACTGGAAATAAAATTGGACACATTTCACTGTTTAAAAATCAGAAGCAAAACAAAGCAAAACTCCGAAGAAAAATCCAGCAAACAAGTAACAGGATACACACATACATAAAAAGGCTATGAAAAATAATCTGTTCATACAAAATATACATATAAGCTATATCTCACATGAGAGATAAATACTGTCAAGTAAGAAAAACACCGTGTAAGCAACAGTGCTGAAAACTGTAAGAGGAACCTAGGTTTAAAGTGTGTGAAGAAGACAGCCCAATCCTTTCTGAGGTGAGAGCTTTTCATTGTTCCAATAAAAACCTAAGCAAGTTGAATGTGGAAGACATTAAGTAGGGAGTACCCCAGCCTTCGTTTACCACCGGACCTCTGCGTTACTTTATATCATGAGTCTCAGCTACACACACACATACGCATGCACGCACGCACACACACTCAATACTTGAGAAGGATTTGTAAAAATGTATGTATCCAGTACACAGATGTACACAGTGCTCTGACAGTCCTCATGTTACTCCGAAGCTAGGCAGTGATGGGTCCACAACGCAGAAGACTAAGTAATTCGTTGAAATCAGTGTGTGCTAACAAAGTTCTCGAAGCCAGCCTGTACCCTTCCCCAGCATCTCCTAGGACAAGGCCAGCTGCCACACACAAATGGACAGAGACAGGCGAGACACTGGTTACTTCTCTTAGCCAACTGGCTCATTATTTGCTTAATATTTGCTGGATTTTTCTGGTTTTGTTCTGTTTTAGAATGGGGTGGGAGTGGATGTTACGTCACAATCTTAATACAGTAAAGTTTTGCATCTTCCATATCTTATGCAAAAACAGACATTTAAATCAATAAATAGTTGTGCCCTAGACTGAAAGTTAATGTTTAGGAGAGGGAAAAATTGTTGGAATTTTTTCTACATTTTTTTGTGAAGAATCTTTTTTGGAAAGGAAGGATACATATTTTTGTTGTGTAATATTTTCTATTTTTGAATGCATTTTATTGGTACAAGACTGTTTTTTTGGTGAAGACATTATTTAAAAAAAGAAAAAAAGAAAAAAACTAATCGAAAAGTTTGCCCTTAAGGATATGCTGCAGTTTTGAGATTAAAAAAAATAATAACTGATTCAAGATGCGTGTTAAAAGTTGGGATTATATTGTTGTTTTTGTAATTGTTACAAGAAGAAGTTTGTACCCACTGCTGTTTATTTTGTTTCAGATGAGTAAGTAAAGGGATTGTTCTTGTTTTATTCTTTTTTTAGAGAAAAAGCTATTTATGAAATGTCAAAAACACTGGACTGTGAGTTTAAGTGTGGAAGCATTTTACCACCCTGTGTCTTCAACCAATTATGGGAAACCTTTTCTCTCCCCCCCTGCCTTAGCCTTGCCAAATGAGGAAAACATAACAGCTCTCAGATGACGGAAGTCACCGAAGCCCTGCTTTAATTTTTATGGTCTGAAAAAGTTGGAAAACCAAAGTTAAATTTGTTTCTGAAATCCCGCTGTCTATAGCCCCCTTTTTGTATAACACAGCCGCTTGGCTCTGCCTCTCTGTCTTGGATCATTGCCTTCTTAGGAACGTGGGGCCAGCTCTGCTGAGAGGCGTGAAGGTGGTGAAGGTGGCGAGGTCGCAGGAAGTGAGGTGTGAGGGGATGGCAGCCTCCCCAGGGCCTCCGAGCTCTGCATCCAGAGGAGGCCGCCGAGAGCACACACAGCTAACAGTGCCTGGCGGCGGCGCCCCTTTCCCCTTCACCTCCTGCTTCGAAGATGCTCCAGTTACCGTGGCTCTGCCTTTCTCAGCAGCTCACGTTCCGTGGATGGGAGGGGGTGGGATCCAAGTGGAAACCGTGGCTGCGGGTGCCGCGAAGGCCCCGGCCCTCAGGAGGTAAAGCAAGGGACCACTCAGCACAAGGGCTCTTGCTGCCCGCCTCCTCTTTGACTCTGTGGATTGTCCATCCGTCTGCTCACTGTGAAGATGGAGAGGCAGTGTGCCCTGAGGCTGTTAAATAGCTTTTCCATATTTTTTCAACATTGAAAAAATAATTTTTAAAAACTGTGATATTTTTTAAAAAATCATTTGGCTGGAGGGAAGGGAAAAGGGAAACACCAAAAGCTGTAACATGATTAACTGGAGATATTTATAACTGGGGCACTTTCCAGACCAAGACAAATGAATTGTTTTCTGGACCCTAAAGCAGCCAAATTTTAAGACTGTCAGCGACAAAAAGCTGAAGAGAGGCCTCCATTTCCTTCTCCTTTCTTCTTTCTGTCCCAGTTCTCTCATTTTCTCTTCTAGCTAATCTTGGAAACAATCCAATGGGCTTCATAACCTGTGCACACATCCACACATGTACATACACACACACATGCACGCACACACGCACGCCTGCATACACACAAGCCAAAAAAAAAAAAACTATTTTTCTTAAGGATTGTGGGACCGAATTAAAATCATGTGCCTTCATTTTTTCCCTTTTATAGTTAAATGAACCTCTTCCTTTTTACAGTGTGTTGGGTTTTGTTTTGATTTTAGTAGACGAGGGCAGTTAAAGTGTTTGTGGGAGGATTTTAGGCATTGATTGGGAGATTTTTTTTTTTAGCATATTCTCCTACTAAATGTTAAACACGAACATCTCAGCCCCTTTACATGGCACTGTGCACACCTAGAGCATCAAGTAATCAGAGTCCTGACAGCCTAATCCACTTGATTTTAGAGAAGTTTCTGAAATTTCTATTTCCTAGACTTTTTATCGTTCTTATTTTATCACAGTGAGGAGTGAGGCATGCTGCCTCCCTCTCCCAACTTGGTGCTTCTGCTTGTGGGGTGGGAGTGGGGAGGTATAGACAAGGGTGCATTCCTAAAGCTCTCTGGTGCTGAAGGGCCTCAAGGTTGAGTTTCTTTCAGAAAATGTGTATAGCACACTCTCAAGTGCACACGTGGATGTTATCACACACAGTATATTAAAGGACGTGGGAAGGGGCTCTCTGAAGTGGGGTTTTGCTTTCTCTCATAACATGTGATTTCCCTGGTGCCTTATTCCTACTCTGTGCTGGCATTCACGTGCCCACAGAAACACACGCTGATGTCAGCCCCAGGAGTGAGGACCTCTAGGTGACAACTGTGCATCTGGGGGCTGTAGAGTATTGGAGTGAGTCAGTTGGTGGGGGAGGAACTAGATGGCTGAAAATACACAGGGACCGCACAAGCCCATCACAAGATGAGTAATGCTCGTATGTAAGGATGTGTGAATACACACACACACACACACACACACACACACACATACACACAAACACACTGAAACACCAAATATGCTCTTCCTCCTCTGAACTTTACTTCCTTCTTCATTTCCTATCTTTGCCTTCTCATAAAGGTGCTGCTGCTGCTGCTGAGGTGCCCGGAGTCCAGAATGCCCAGTAATCACTCAGGCACAAGCCTGGCACTGCCATGTCAGCCCTTGGCACGACCAAACCCTGGTTTCTCTTGCCTGGGGCTGAAAACTGTCAGATTTTTCTCATTAAAAAAAAATGTTATCCAAGGAATCAGTGGATTATAGTTACTCTGCATTAAAAATGCACTTTAAAGATAAATAAAAGCTCCAGACTGTTTAAAACACACAGAGGGAACAGGGGAAGATAAACATGCTAGTGTCTGAACCCAGTTCAGCGTATCTCCAGTTGAAACAGTATACACTTACTATGTATAAATGTATACACACTTCTATATATGTCCACACATATACGATGTATACATTATACAGGTATAGGTGTGTATGTGTGCACACACACAAGTGCACATAGCATATCAGATGCTCATTACAAATCCAGATGCTCATTACACAAACAGCAGCAGAGGAAACACGGTTGGACTCTTGCAGCAGATCACAAACAATAAAAACAGCCACTTGCAGTGACTTCGGTCATCTCTGTATGTTCATAAGGAATGGATTGTAACAAAGGAAAAAAGGAACAGTGTTAGCAACTGAGGAAAACTGGGACAAACCATCTTGATCCAATGGGAATGCAGTAATGTTCTCTACCATTTCATCAGTTCTTTCTGTTAGTCGTGATGATTTGATTTTCATTTTTGGCTATTAAAAATGTTTTAGACTCAAGTGACCACATCCAAGTGAACAAAACAACCACAGTGAAAGCCCTTTCAGTAGGAAGATGTCAGAAAACTCAAAACTCTTGGCCTGGCTCAGAACGACCATGTGCAAACCAGAACTCTCTCAACGTTTGAAATAAAAACTTTAAAACTCTTTTTGAAGCACCTTAACGTGGCCATCCATTTGACAAGTGGGTGCCACCTTTTTCTTTGAGCACCTTATTGACGTATTTTGCTATCTGCTGTCTTCTGTTACTGTTGGCTGAATAGCTAGCTGTTAACACACACACATGTGCACAGACCAAACATCTGAGCGCGTGTGTTCTCAATGACGTTTACTGTGGTGACTGCTGGAAGGTGAACTCATTTTCTGATTTTCCCACCACAGTGTTGTGATAAGACTCGAAGAAACCCTGCCCTGCACGGAAAAATGTTCCTTATCACATTGTATGTTAGGGTGGGAAGAAATATGATCCCCTTTTTGCAATTGCTACTGTGTATACACACACGTGCACACACACACTGTATATTCAGACCTAATGTACACACACAAACATAACTCATTTGTCCAAGTGATATTTCAGATGTCTCTGTGGGTGTCACACACCATATGCAGTTTTCCACTTCCCAGAGAATTTTGAATGGAGGGCAACTTTTCAGACTGATGAACTGGGCACTGGAGAAGAGCGAAGTGACAGGCAAGGAAAGAGAGAGCACTAAGACAAAAGAATAATTTCCCAAGAGGAACTGCATGAATGGCTGCCCTTGCAGGTGGATGTGGAATACTGCTGTCTCAGTCTGCACTGTAGAAATCCATGCACACATCAACACACACACACACACATCCCACAGGGGCGTGGTCTGGGATGAGCAGGTCAATAGTTTTGAGAGGGAGTTTGTTCCTTTTTTTTTCTCATTATACTCTTGTTGTCAGTTATTAAACAAACAAACAGAAAAATTGTTTTGAAAAACCTTGCGTACGCCTTTTCTATCAAGTGCTTTAAAATATAGACTAAATACACACATCCTGCCAGTTTTCTTACAGTGACAGTACCCTTACCTGCCATTTAATATTAGCCTCGTATTTTTCTCACGTATATTTACCTGTGACTTGTATTTGTTATTTAAACAGGAAAAAAAATTTCAAAAAAAGAAAAATTAACTGTAGCGCTTCATTATACTATTATATTATTATTATTGTGACATTTTGGAATACTGTGAAGTTTTATCTCTTGCATATACTTTATACAGAAGTATTACGCCTTAAAAATACGAAAATAAATTTTACAAGGTTTCTGTTTTGTGTGGAAGAGTAATTGATGTTGCTAAGAATGATGTTTGTTTTTTGGGGTTTTTGTTGTTTTTTTTTTTTTAAATGTTACCAGCACTTTTTTTGTAAGTTTCACTTTCTGAGGTATTGTACAAGTTCACACTGTTTGTGAAGTTTGAATATGAAGGAATAATTAAAAAAAAAACAAAAAAACAAAAAGCTCTTCTCAGTCTCCTCTCATGTTGTCCTCGTGGTGTGCCTGTCTCGGACAGCTCTTCATGTTCTTTCACACATGGAGGTCTGTTGAGTCTGAGATTGTCCAAATTGAGGACTATACCCAGAAGGCCAGAAAAATGCATTGGTCCTCTTGACACCAGAGATAGAGAGTTCAGGACCACTGATGGGAAAATCACTTTGGGTATGTATAATGCAAATTTTGGCATCATTCTATTCATGCCCGAGCCTCGAGAACAATGGCAGGCACTGTCTACTGCCTAACAGGTCAGCTCTCACTATGTCCTGCCCATGCAAAAACCAGCACCTAGTACCAGTTACTGTGGAAACAACTGATCTCCACCTAGTACTAGTTATTGTGGAAACAACTGATCTCCGATGATGCTGTCTCCTCTGGTCTCTTACCCTGTCACTCTATCTCAGAACCAAGTGTTAATAACCTGGGCTTCTGAGTTCTAGCATAAAAAGGAGATTCATATATTTTTTTTAAAAAATGCCCTTTAATGACTTCGGAGACAGCCAAGGGACTTCTGTGGGCTCCGCAGATCTTTGTTATAAGGAACTCCACCTGAAAGTGCTCTCCTAACCTTGAAATTCTCACAGAAATTACTCATGTGATAGGGAAAACTCATGCCTTGCTTGTCCCTGGTGTGGTCACCAGAATTTAACTCCTTGAGTCTTTACTGTCTCTATTGCAACCAATACTGTGCAGAATATAGAAGAAATTATTTCAGCCCTGGTAAGCCTTCAAATCTAGCAACTAGAAATAGAGGTTCTAAAAAAAAAAAAAAACAATCAAAAGCAACAGTTTAAGCTGTATTTTCAGTGCTGTGGGATGGGGGGGGTCATCCCTAAGTCAAGGAGTGTCCAAGTCTAGTCTGTGGGACCTACAAGGACATTGGACTTCAAGCTGGAGGGGCAGTGTGGGGAGCCATTTCCACTCACAAAATCCCCCAGACACAAGCCTGATATGGTCAGAGACCTCTGTGCTGGAATGTAATTGGTAAGCTTTTAAGATGCCACAATATTAAGCACTGGTGTCTTGGAAATCCATAACTCATGTAAGTTAATCTGATACTCTAGAAAGTTCAAAAAAGATGACGAGCTGCCAAGATGGCACAGCAGTCAAAAGTGCTCTTACTGCTCTTACAGAGAACCCAGGTTCAGTCCCCAGCACCAACATGGTGGCTCACAACCATCTGTAGCTCCAGTTCTAGGGGATCCAGCAATCTTTTATGGTCTCCACAGGCTCCTGCATACATACATACGGCACACAAAAACTCATACAAGCACACATGCATACACATAGATAAATCTTTTTAAAAATAAATTTTAAAAAGATGAAGTGTGATTTGTTGTCTGATTTCTGTGAGGATTATCAGCATTACAATACCAGGCAGCTTCACCCAGTGCTCCGGGGCTCTGCACCAGCCACAGACTTGCACAGACCTTTCTCTGTCTGTCGGCCACACAGGGGTAAAGTTTCTGTATGGACTGCACACTGAACAGCACACATACTATTATACGCCATTTAGTAGTTTATATGTTGACACACTAATACAGTTCCACTGTGAACTGTGAGGGAGTTATTATTCTACCAATTTATGGTGACAAAGACTCTCCAATAAAAGCAATTAAACAAACACTCAAGGTAAGGTCTTCTTTGATTCATACACAGCAGCATTTCTCAAAGTTGAATAATAGGTTTATCTCTTTAAGGGCAAAAGATTGTCACAGGTACCCTTCATAGGAGAAAGTCTGAATACTTTTATTATGCTTACTACTAAACTCACATATAATTCACACTTATTTTTATTATTATAAGAATTTTTAAATATGCATAGACATAACTTTCAATAAGCCTGTTTACCTTACAGATTCACAACCAAAGCTGTACATTCAACACAAGTAAAGCTGTAAAATTAATTATTTTTGTAATGACAAAGTTAATGTGTTAACATTGCTTTAATAAAGCTGTGTCTCCACACAGTGGAGTTCGCTGCTGCTGTTGGTGTCTGGGGACTCAGCAAAGCAAAGACAATCTTCCCTCCGTTCATGCTGTATCCACTACTGTTGAATCCTTCACGGTTCCACTCACCTGGAACCGACGAATCATTTATGAAGGAAGCTTTTGTCCTTTGTAGTTCATAATATAACAGGTTGTTATATCAAAGATATAACAAAACAAACATAGAAATAGCAGAACAGTAACAACGCCTTACTATAAGATCGTCAGTATCCACAATATGTTTGACTTTTTAAAGAATTGTTTCACTTAAAACACAAAATTTGTCAAAAGCTTATAGGAAACCTGTGGGGCCCAAAACTATATCGACAGTTCATCATTCCTCAAATCTCAATTTTTGAGGACTTTTGTAATTCCAGATTCCTTGCTTCCCACCCAGCAAGCTTGTTCCACCATTGGGAACCCCTGCGACAGCACAAACAATACCAGGCACACGGGCTCAGGGACATAGCTCAATAATATCAATAAGTATTTTATTGTTAACTTGGCATTAACAGCCCTGACCTCGTTCTTTTAAGGCTTTTGAAGTAAACATTACTGTTACTATTTACAGATGAGATATTGGTTGTAAAGTAAGTATTACTGTTACTATTTACAGATGAGCTATTAGTTGTGAGGCACTGAGACTGCATAGTTCTCTCCATCAGGAAGCTTCATCACGGTCATTGATAGTTGGACCAATTAGATCAATTTCTACTCCACACCACACTGTAGTCACGCCTCTTTCAGTTGCTGTGGTTCACTGTAGGTTCAGTCCCAGTTTACATGAAATTAAATTACTGTCATCCAAAAATAAGACCTGTGATGAAAGTTGACTCCTACATGGACCTCCCTGAGTTGTAAACTTCTTGACAACACCGGTCCTGTTGCTGTGAAGTGGACCACATAGCAACTTCAGATCACCATGGAAAGAGCTGGAAATAAGTAAATGTGCAGCCTGCCTTTGACCTCATGCCTAGTCTTGATTAGAGGAAGGACAAAACAGAAGGAAACCACACAAGTTTCTTCCTGATGGTGACTCTGTCAAAAGATCCATAGAACCACCCAATCTATAGAGCCACAGCAACAGCTTGAATTAGAAGCTCCGATTACATTTCACTGGATTTCCTTTGTACATTTGATTTCTACATCTCCATAGCCTCCTAGGACTAATGGCCAACACATTGAATGGTAGGCAAAACATTCTTATAAGAAGTTCTAAAGAACAACCATATCCTCCCCACCACGTCCCCAAATAAATGTCCTAATCATTGGTCATACTCTCACTTCCAAAAGACTCAAGTCCTTGTTACAAATAAGTTTCCCTGGGCCTATCGACAGTTGTTCTTTGGGGTGACTAGCTACAAACAGTGCAGGCTTGGGAAGAATCAACAGATGGAAAAAGCTGACTCCCCTCTCCCACCTAGCAGACAATGTCAAGCTCCTGATTCTGTTCTATTCATATGAAATACCCAGCCCTCCACAATGTGACCATTTGTGAAGAAAACACACAGCTTCCGTGCTTGCCCAGAGCAGTCCTAAGGACTCTGTATGAACACAAGCATGTGATAATTCATCCCTAGGGACCAGAGGCTGAGAGGGGATGTTTTCTGAATAAAATAGCAAGGTAAGGTGCTGTCCTCTCCTGAAGGCTCAGTGCTCTATGACTTGACATTTCTCAGTATAATCTCTTGCCTTCTTGATCTGATGGCAGTCCGGAATTGGAGTATGGGCAGAGAACTAGGAGGATTTGGAATCCCTTCCTGTCAGCACTTTAGGGGCCTTTACTTCAATTTCTCTGTGATCTTCCCCTGTGTGTGTCTCACCAAACATGATAAGCAGGAGAGACTTCTTCAAACATCTTTTTTAAAGGAGAAAGAGACAAAGATCAACAGATTGAAAATGGTACATTCTCCAGGACCCGGCTTATAGAAGTATAACGGGGCTCCATAAGCTAAATTAGATTTCTAGGAGCCATGTTTAAAAAATCAAAAGGAAGCAGGGATGTTTATTTGTAATAATATATTTTTACTTAATCTAAAATATCCAAAGCTTCATTTTGAAATGTAATGAATATCTTTAAATTAGATGACATTTTATGATTCACATTATCTTCAAATATCCAATGTGCATTTTAGAACTATAACAAGTCCTGTACAGGATGAACCTCATGGCACCTGTGCTGGGGCAGCCACATGGGAAAAGTGGCTAATGTCCTGGGCAGCATGTACTGCCAGGAGTCAGGGCCTTAGGCACTTGTCTTCTGTGGATCTCAAAAGAGAATCTAGTTCACTTTCCACTTTGAAATTTGTTTTCTGTCAAATTGAATCTCGTTTTAGCAACCTGACCCATTTCCAGCATCTATAGGCTCCTTTGTATTTTCTCTCCATCCCAATGGTATTTGTAAATGTTTCCCAATTACCATAACTATGTTAAGTGGCACCCGAGTCTCAGTCCGGCCTCAGTTCAACATCAACCTGCTCTGAGTCAAATCACCCCTCCTTTTCATTGTTACGTTTTAGTCGTTTCCAATGTGTAAGCTGTGTTCTACTTTCAACGAATTTGCATTTGTTCTATAAGAAAAGTACTATGGACTGCCACAGCCAACAGCACAGTCCATTTTCCCTGTATCTTTCTTTCCAAGGTCTGGGGCTCTGGACTAATCTTAACTCCTTGTGACCCATCTGATAGGAAAGTGAGGTGGGGGTGGGGATCCCCATGAGAAACAGGGGAACAGGTCTTGAACAGTCTTCCTGCTCACGATTAATCTGAGACTTTGGTGAGAGGAAAGCTCACTTCATTCTCTCTCCAATCTGTGCTCATGAGATAAAACTACTCACAGGTAAAGAGATGGAAAAAGGACAAAGTCTTTTTAGATCCAGCCTAAAATCCGTCCAACATAAATAAACATCCCTACTCCAGCATGAAGAGATCTGGGAGGAAGGACAAATATATTCTTATTTTTTAAATTCTTTGTTGTTCACATATGTGTTCACCCCGTTTTGTTTTCAGAAGAAAAAAAAAGTCCTTATTTTTAAAAATGAGACTTTCCTTTTGGTGGCAAGAAGTCTTCATTTTCAGAGGCCCAGTGGCAGATGGATCTGAAAGAGACAGGTCAGGCTTGGCCCAGGTGCCAGGACTTGGCTCCCCAGGTGGACAAGGATTTCCTGATGGCTTCCCAAGACCGTAGTGTGAGGGGCCTGGAGTCCTCTGAATCAGAAATCCTAGTAGACTCTGAGGTCAGCAGACTTGAAATATCTAGTTAAGGAAGAAAGCCCGACATTCACTGGACCTTTGGTGTCAGGGCTTTCTTATAGGACTTCAACCTACACTACCTTGAGTTCATTCAAGTTCCTAGGAAAATGCTCCTCCCACCAGACCAGCCTCGTTAATCCCTATGTTCTCTGAGGAGACTTCACCACACCCTGATGGGCATGTTTCCCTAAGAGGCCCAACCATGAATCCTTATCTCCTAGTAGGTCTTATTATAAATGTTGCCCCACTCAAGGTTATTGTCCTTGAATCCCACCTAAAGACCAGTACTTGGCCTCATTCACAAATACATATCTTAAATGAGTGAATGTTGGTAAAAATAACAATGAGAAATAAGGCCAGTGGTCATTCTTATCATCTGCCTCAGCACCTGGGTTATTGTGAGGAATGTATTTCTCAAACCCACAGAGGAGAGAAAGAGAGAGAAAGAGAGAGGGAGAGAGAGGGAGAGAGAGAGGGAGAGAGAGGGAGAGAGAGGGAGAGAGAGAGGGAGAGAAAGAAGAGAAGAGAAGAGAAGAGAAGAGAAGAGAAGAGAAGAGAAGA
>NW_021620725.1:1016961-1019213 GCF_004785775.1 Grammomys surdaster | reverse complement strand
AGAAGAGAAGAGAAGAGAAGAGAAGAGAAGAGAAGAGAAGAGAAGAAAAAAAGAAAAAAAGAAAAGAAAGAAAAGAAAGGAGGGAAATTTTTCCAGGCTGGAAAGCACTTTTAAGAGTGCTTGCTATTCTTTGTAGAAGACCAGGGCCAACTCCCAGCACCACATGGTAGGCCACAACTGTCTCTCACTACAGTTCTAGGAGACCTGATGCGCTCTCCTGACTTCTGCAAACACCATCCACACATGGCACACATACATGCAGGCCAAACACTCATACACATAAAATAAACATCAATGTTAAAAATCTCATTTATAATCAAGTTAAAATTATTTACCTTGGGTCTATCACAGAGAAACAGAAGAGAAGGGTAGAAGTGAAGCTTGAAAAGAAGGTGCCTTTCATCCTCACAGACATAAATACACACACACACACACACACATACACAGAGAGAGAAACAGACAGAGACAGACAGACAGAGACACAGAGACAGAGGGAGAGGGAGACAGAGCTGTCGTTAGCCAGTCTTTGATAGAGCAATGAAGCTCTCTAGGCTTCTGTAGCTCAGGACATTAAAGTAGTCTTGTGGGTCAGCATAGTCATCTTCTGCCTGCTCTCCACAGAGGCCAGCAGGGGCAGCTTGTGTCTGGACAGGGTCTCCAGGGGATGAGGGAATCCTGAGGCTCCATTCCTGTGGCTCAGCTTCCCGTCTCCCAAAGCCACTTTCTACAGAAGGCATTCCAATAGACTTCTAGGATTAAACAGAGTAAATGCAGGGGGATGTTATTCAAAGCTCCTTTACAAATGACACAGTTAGAACCTTCTCTCTTTCTTTCGTACACGAAGACACACACACACCAGAAGCAAACTTGTATTCTTACCAGTACACAATCCTTAGCTCTTAATTTTCCTACTTGGTGAAGCTTTTTTAAGATTCTCACACAATACATTTTTGATCCTATTCTTTCCCCTCTTCCAACTCCTTCCAGCTCTTCCCCATCTCCCTATCCACTCAAGTGTTTTTCTCTCTTTCAAAACAAACAAACCAAAATTATTAACATAAAAAAACATATC
Organism: Grammomys surdaster; assembly: GCF_004785775.1. NCBI lineage: Eukaryota > Metazoa > Chordata > Mammalia > Rodentia > Muridae > Grammomys > Grammomys surdaster. The sequence continues at coordinate 1,018,141 of NW_021620725.1, read as the reverse complement.
ACATTCAAACAAAAAGCATTCAAAAAACACAATTTATTTTATGTTGGCCAACTATTTCTGGACACAGGATCTGCCTTGAAGTGTAGTTGACATAAGCCCAGCATCACACCCTTGGAGAAAACTGGCATCAATTGCAAATAGCTTCTTGATTAGGGGTGGGACTTTGTGTCTACTTCCCCTTCTCCACATAACCCATTGTCAGTAGTAACAGCTATAATGAAACTAACGGGCCATCCTGCAGCCCTTATGTCCTGTTCTCTTAACCACAAAAGTTGTGTCTTGCTTCCAGCTCTCTTTTCTTCTCACAGCAGATACACTGTTCATTTCTTCCTTCTCTTTGGTTTCTCCTCACCCTTCTCCTCCTTCCATCACTCATTTTGAGCCAACCAGGTTCTTTTCTCTTTGCACATAGGCTCTCCAAGCCAAGAGGTTACTCAGGACCCTCTGCTTTCTCACTCAATCCTCTGAGTCAGCTCATCCACTGTAGACTCCAAACAAGACCTATCCTCTAAAGACTCCACAAGTACCCACGGCTCTGCAATGAGCTCCAGGCCCCCTTGCCCACTACTCAGCATGGCCTGAGAAGAGAACTACCGCAAGCTTGGACTCAACTTGTCTTCATGACAAACACTGGGCACCACCCCACAATCTGCTTCTGTCCACACTCCCCCTTCTGTCTAAGAGCACAGACCCTTCAGATATATGGGAGTTCCAATCACTCATAACACCTCTGATGGCTGTTCTTAGTTGTCAACTTGACTACAGCAAGAATAAAACCCAAGTGGCTACGTGCATGTGCACATCATTTGAAATGGGAAGACCCACCTTTATCCAGATATTTTAAGATAGAAAAGATCCACCTTTAATCTGGGCCTCCCCTTCTGGCGAACCTTTATAAAGGACATGGAAGGAAGAAGCTTTCTCTCTTTGCCTGCTGATTCTTAACTCTTTCTAGAAAGTCCATTCCTCCTCTAGCCTTAGACCCACCTCTTTGTGATTCTGTATGCTGGAAACCAGCAGAAACATCCAGCCTTGTAGACTAAACAACAACAATCCTTTTACTTTTCATTGGTAGACTGCCCTGCCATTGTTGAACTAGCTGGACTGCAGCCTATAATCCACTCTAATCAATCAGATAGATAGATAGATAGATAGATAGATAGATAGATAGATAGATAGA
>NW_021620725.1:1003584-1016951 GCF_004785775.1 Grammomys surdaster | reverse complement strand
AGATAGATAGATAGATAGATAGATAGATAGATAGATAGATAGATAGATAGATAGACACATTAGAACATATAAAAACAGAACATATATAATAGAACTTATAGAATGTATATATAGAAAATGTATATACACATATGCATACACATATATGAAATATACATATGACACATGTATACACACATATATATCCATTATATAAACATTCTATAAGTCCTATTTTTCTAGAAAACCCTGGTTAATATACACCCCATCCAGTTTTTCTCCATTCCTTCTTCATTTCATCCCTCTTACCTGCTGAGCGGAAGAACAAGTCCCCTTCATAGAGGTCTGATTCACATTCCTTCGTACTGCTAGGCTAACTTTCCACAAACCTCCATATAGTGATTTTTTTCAAAAATAAAAACTGAATCTGTCCATACTTCTGTTTAAGGCCTGTACTGTACACAGAGGAATGCTTAATCTGGGGCGAGCGATGGTCAACAGCCTGGGGGATTCCACTTCAGAGGATTGATAAATAATCTCAAACCATAATTAAAGTTTTATATAAAGGTATATTCTTGTTGGGAGAAAATCAGTAATTAATTCCATCCCCCAAAGGAATCTGTCACGCCCCAAACACCCTTTGGTCCCACTCACGCCCATCTCTCTGGCTTCATCTCCCACTGTGTTTTACAACTAAGATGCCCAACTGCTGAGGCACACATGCCAGAGAACTGCCACTTACTGCAGCACAGCTTTGAGATCAGACACAGTTAGTTCTTTCTTCTCAGCAGCAACTCTGCTGACATTGCTGGTTTGGGATGAGCTCATGGGCACAGGCAGAAATCTCTTGACAAAGGACAGAGCCACCAGTTGCTCAGATTTCTCTCATTCTGTCTAGCGTCTCCTATGATCACATCGCCTCTCCTCTGGTGCTTCTCTGTGAAAGCCAACTGGTTTACCTTTATACTTTCACCAGGCTCCAATATCCAAGTTCCCTAAGGGGAGTGCTATGTTTCTCTTTGTAACCTCAGAACCCATATCAGATATTCAATCTATATATGTCTTAGAACTGAAATAGACATACATGCCCAGTTGGACACACACACAAACACACACGCTCATTTTTAATACAGTCACATATAAAAGAATCCAATTTCCCAAGTCCAAGTATAATATCACAGCCAATAAAAAACTTGCACTCATTGAGACTAGACAGAGCAATGAAACCTGTTCAGTGACACCAACCATAGAATCTATGTTAGAGTGTCACATGTGAGGTTTGTGCTAATACAGGGAAAGTGGAGAACATTGGCCACAAGTAGAGTGGCAGAAGTGTGTAATAACATTTGGAACTTCTGACATTCTCTCAGTCTTACTGGCAGCTGCTCTAATGCGTGCCATTCACCCACTTCATGTACCTGATTGACAAAAAGTTACAAAGAGCCAGGGACTTGGAAATTGGAGCAACCAAGGCACATGGACCTTGTCTTCACTACACCCTTTGCTTCCAAGACAGAAAATGCCACCCTATTGGTGCCAAGCCCAACTGTGCACCAGTACAGGCCAGGAGGTGGAGAGGGGGGGTTATAAGGACACTATAGATGTGTACAGTGAACAAATGAAAAAAAACTAAGGATGATGATGAATCACTACAGGCCTCGAGGAGTTGGGCACTGAGGGACACTAGAGTCTCAGAAGGACACACAGATGCCACTGGTCTTCCAGCTCTCATTCCTTCACAGTAGAAGTGGCTAAACGTTACAATGAAGCTAAAGAAGAGGATGGCTGTCATAGCTCATGCTGGTGCTGTGTTTAAAAGGACTCTGACATCCCTTGATACACTGCAATCCGCTTTTAATATGAATATTCAATTATTTCTCAAAGAGCTAATTATGACTTTTTGTGCTTGTGTGTTCTTATTCTTACTCTTGGTAAGGCTGGCCACTCTTTCTTTTTAATTTTAAGACTATTTTGAGCTCTAAAAGTCCTCTGGGAAATGCAAATATTCCTCAGACGGGTCCCTAAGCTGTTCCATTTCCATTCTACCCTACATGGAGACTCTATAATTGTAACCAGTGTAAAAAAAAAAAATAGGCCTGAGATTAATGTACTAACATTGTCCTAGAGAACCAAGTGAAGCTACAGAAATCGCAACTGAGTCATCTTGGGACAAACATTGCTTTCTAGTAGCATGTGAGGAAAATGAACAGTAGACAGTGAGGTTGTCAGAGTCATTGTCCAGTATTTGACACACATAACTTTTCACAATATCTGACTGGAAAATAACATTTATTCATATAATACACACACACACACACACACACACACACACACACACACACACATGAATACACAATTCCTCCTACCCCACCCCCAGGACAACAGGTATTCTCTGCATCTGTCCTAGAGGAGCCAATATAATAAGGTGATGGAATTCTGAAATTATTCAGGGGAAGGATTATTAAAGTCACCCTGTCACCAGCCTTGTCCTTGGTAGGCTGACTTTTAGCATCATTCTCAAGAATGACTCACTAGTTTACAGCAGGTCCTCAGAACAGGGGCAGGAGTGAAAAGTCTGATGTGAGTGACCTGGGTTCTCAGAGGAAGAATCATGAAGGAGGCCAGAGGCAGGGGATGCAAATGCAATGCCAGCATCACTGACTTCCCTAGTGTCTTTCCTCTGCAGACTGATGCCGAAGTAGGAGATGCTCCTGTAGAATGGGATCCCTAGCAGCAACGAGGATAAGGGGCCCTCAAAATAGTAGAAAGAAGATGACTGTGTTTAAGAAACAAAGCAGATACAGCTACAAGAAGACTTGACCCATGGGGATCTTTAAATGACTCATACATCACAGTGACCCTAGGATAAATATGGATATAGATAGATAGACCACCTACAATAGAATTGTAGTGATGTGTATGTGTGTTTGTGCACTTAAATATACACTTTCAAATACTACAGTGAATACATGAGTGTAAGTCTAAAGCCAACCATCCTATAAAAAAGCTAGATGCTTTATCCAATTTCCAGGTCTATGAGAAGTACTATATAAATATAGCATATTTATCCCTTGGCTCCAGTCTCAACCTTTGTTGTCTTCTGGACCGCAAGAAGACTGCATTGCATGTACTACACCAGGGGTCTCCATGTAGAACCACAGGGGAATGAAGGAACAGAGAGTGACAAGAAGGTACGTATTCTCCCACAGTCCATGCAGGATGGGCCTTGAACTGGTTGTGACCCTCACTTGAAGGTAACAGCACTTCTCAACGTGACTCATCTATGTGATCCTCCCCTTCCAAGTTCCAACAGCCACCATCTCGTCTCTCCTCCTAAAGATGTGCACGACTACTTACCCTTCATGGTTTCCTTATGTTCCCTCTAGATCCATATGAAAGTATCTGTGAACGACCCAGTTCCAGAGAACTATATGTTCCTTGATCAAACGTTGGCAAATCTTTTGGACAAGAAGAGAGCAAGCCTTAGAGACTATTTCCAGAGTTCAAGATAGCAGCAGAAAGGATGAAGACTAGACAGGCAACAGGGAGGATGTCAAAGAGAGAGCCAGGGAGTGGTACCGTGTACATGGGGGAGCAACAGGAACTGAGAGCTGCGGACCTTTTCCTCTTTCTCAGTTTCCATTATGACCACAGTTAGTCTGGGTACATGACAGGAAAATTAAGCAGCCTCACATCCTTAGTAGATAGATGTGTTCTTCTTTGTCTTCAGGGACACTAACCCTTTGTTCTAGAGCTGAAGGATGCTGGTGATGGCAGAAGCTGTCTGTTCACCAGTCACTCTCACTGTACCAGCTCAAAGGTAAGTTGTCATTCTTGTCACCTCTTTCCTCTGGTGGACCACTTCTCACATCCTCTTCTTCTCTTAGATGTCTCATTGCATAATTATGTCTGTCACGGCAGCGATGACATAAAAGAAAATGCTACCGATAACAAGCCCCATCCCATGGCAGCAGTCATATCTTGGCCACTGCTGGGTCCTCCTCTCCCTGTTTGGTCAGTTCCTCATAATAACAGAAGGTCAGTGGCTACTGCTCTGTGAATCAGGTAGGTCAGTAGCCATGGCATTCATCTCAGAACCAGGAAGAGAAAGACTGAATCATAATACAACAAAGATTTTTACAGATAAATTGGGAGTAATAACATGAGGCCATACATGACGTTCCAGAGCAATCGGAACTTTTTCTAACAGTCGGAACCTGTTCAGTTCCTTTGGGATCAAGTTAGCAAGATGTACCAGGTGCTTAGAGAACCAAGCAGGGGAGATCTGAGTGTCGGACCCGAGTGATCTGTAGATCACTGCAAGGAACACAGTTTTGCTTCTGCTGCCAAAGCATCTTCCCAATCTTCATTCCAATGCCTTCTCAGTTAAAGAACCTGGGGCTATCTTCATTTGTGGATCAGGTCTGATGACAGAATATATTTGAAATCCAACATGGTGTATTTATTATACCTGTATCCTTGGTATTCATAAGCAGGCAGCAATCTCATCTGCACAGAAAACTGAGAGAGTTTAAGAACTAGAAGATGAGGTGGAAGTCAGTCTGACTTTTATAGTCAGTATGAATACACATGACTTTAGAAGCAGGAGAAATAACAGTACAAAACTATGGGTAATAGGGTGAGAGTTCTACGACTTAGTTCTACGACTAAGACTGCTTATAATGAAGAACTATCAATTCCATGGAGACCATTACAGTGGCAGTTTGTACAGTTCCTTCCAACTGAGGCCTGAAGAAAGATCTTCATGGGATTAAAAAGTCAAGGTTAAGTTAGAAAGAAAAGAAAAACAGAGTGGGGTCTCCCTCTGATAGAAAACGATCGCTAAGAACTCTCAAGAGTAAGTGAAAGGGAACTAGATAAAGAACCGTCCCTTCTTAACTTAGCCTTAACCCTAACGCTCCCTAGCTAGGCCTGGCCAGGGCCCAGACAGACAGAAGGTGGGTGTTGGTCAGGACTTGGTGATGAGAGGTAGGGAGTGGGTGGGGGATAGAACTCAGTAGGGGACTTGACCCAACAAAACCAAGAGACAAAGGAAGTAGGCCAGTGGAATCTCTACCTCATAGTCAACCATAGAATGAAGATATGAAATACAACATCAAAAATAGAAAGTCCTCTGCTGCATTCAACCTATTTTTCATTTGAGAGCAGGTAAAACCATAGATGGGAAGATGGCTCAGCAGGTAGAGCTCAGATCCCCACACCTATGCAAAAGAAAAACTATGGGTGTGAAAAACCTCCCACAACCACTAACACTCCAAGGCAGGGACAACAGATCCTTAGAGCAAGGTGCCTAGCTAGACAAGTTGAAATAGGGAAAGACCTTACCTCAATATTTAAGGAGGAGAGCAATCAAGGAAGACTCCTGATGTCACCTCTGACCTCTACACACACACACACACACACACACACACACACACACAGGTTCGAGCACACACGTGTACATGCTCAAACATGGGGATATATCTGTGTATATGTTCACATTTGAACGTGAATAAACACATATACACCATACACACAGACATACACACACACATACACATACATTAAAAAAGAGAGAGAGAGAAAGGGGAAAGGAAAATGTTTGAAAATAAGATATCTGCCGGCTGAGTGAGTAATTTCCCATCTTTGGACTGAGTGCCAGGAGAACATGCCTAGCAAGGAGATGAGCATTTGGGCCAGATTCATACCTGTAATCCCAACACTCAGGAAGCTAGGGCAGGAGGATTCCAGGCTTGCCTGAGTTATATGAGGAGATCCAGGTTTGGAGGGGTAGTGGATAGGAAAGGAGGTTGCTCTATATTGTTTTGTTTTGTTTTGTTTTGTTTTGTTTTGTTTTGTTTTGTTTTGTTTTGTTTTGTTTTTAAAGCAGTATTTGGGTATAGTTTACCTACTATAAGATAGATAACTTACACAGAGTCTCTGGATAGAGAAACTAAAATTGGAACTCAGAAGCCAGCATGGAAGGGAACCTTTGAGGAAACAAACAAAACCACTGCAGGCCTTTCTTTCAGTGACAACCTCAAAGACCACATACACCATGGGAGTGAGAAGTAGCAGGAGTTGACCTCTAGCCTACAGGCTCTCTGATGGCTGCCATTCATTGTTACTTTGATGGGATTCACACAGACTTCTGGGTGTATCTATACGGCATTCCAGAGGATCTGAATGAAATGGGAGGACCTGCCCTGATTGTGGATGGCACCCTTTAGGGAATCTTCTGGAATAAGGGCTTCAACACCAGTGAGAGTGGCAGAGAGATGTCACAGTAGGTGGACACCAGGACAACTCCTGAAGGATCCCCCTGGATCCAGTTTGTGTGTATATATATACACAACCTCATTGCTCTCCTCCTTAAATATTGAAGTAAGGTCTTTCCCTATTTCAACTGGACACAAACATATATATATATATATATATATATATATATATATATATATATATATATAGCAAAAACCACACAAGGTGGGGTGGGTGGGCAAGCAACCAGGGTTTTACACAAGTGTATGAGGCAGCCACTGGCTTGTTAAGGGCAATGACCTATTGTTTTAGCTATTTTTCCAAACCATTATGTTCCAGGTAGCAAGTGATGTTGTGCTTAGCGTTACAAAGTGGTGACTAAGTAAATCAACAAATCAATATTTAATCATTGGTCTTTTCAATGTTATTCTACTTCAGCACATCCCTGTAGTCCAGGGTGAGGAAGGGAGTTGAAATGCTAGCATCTATGTGGCTTTGCTTCCTGGGTGGAATCAGCCAGCTCATATCCCTGGTGCCGTCTGCACTTTCCCCGTCATGATGGACTGTACCTCCACACTGTGAGCCAAAACAAGCCCTCCCTTCCCTGAGCTGCTCCTGTCAGGCAGTTCATCACAGCAGTAAGGAAAGAATGTCAACCCACTGATTTAATTCAGGTGACCTGGGATTGCTAATACCTGAAATTGGCACCTGCCTGCTATACAGGGCTGTGTGGAGGAAGAGACTTCAGTTCTTCATGGAGAATGTCCAGCACAGCATAAAAACTACCAGGTAGGAGAAGAACATATGACTGATAATCAAGTGAAAATAGACAATAGTAGAAAAGACCCAGAGACTGTGTAACTAATAGGACTATCAGGAACAGACTCCAGAATAACTAATAAATACAGGTTGGGAGTTTTGACGGGCGACAAACTATTTAAACAAAGGATATATACATCAAAGGAGATGCTTGGTAACCTGAACTTCGTAAGCTAGAAGAAAAGACCTACTACAAAACGTGGAGATATGAACGGGCAGGAAATATAAAAAAGACTAGGAGACATACGGAAGGAAAGAAAAACGCCAAAAGTCCCTGCAACAAGACATCCAGAAGGAGGAGAAAGCAAGAATAGAGAAGGAATATATAAAGAGAAATGGCCAGGACTGACCCACAATCTGACAAAACCCATCACACCACAGACTGAAAAAACCCACTTGATCCAAACCCCATACAGAATAAATACAAAGATAATGACATCTAATTATATCATTGTACAAATGCTGAAAAATAAAGACAGGAAATGTTAACAACAGGAAGAAAAGGCATTTTAAAGAAGTAAGGATAAAACCCAGTTTCAAAAAAAAATACGTAGTTAGACACTGGAATAATATTTTCCATGTGCTAATAGAAAGTACTGGCCAGCATGAGATCCTACACCTAATAAAACACACATACCATGTTTATAGCCATGGGGTAAACACATTTTAGGTGAACAGCAACAGCAAAAACCACAAAATAATACTTTGCCTTTCCTGACCTGCATTGCAGGAACACGGCAGGATGTTCCTCGGGCAGAGGGAAAATGGCAACTAGAAGCCAGGAGAGCGAGGCTGGAGAGAAGATTGGATGGAGAGGTGGACCTGGAAGCATGTGGACTCACAAAAGGGTCACAAGTGTGGGGATGGGTATCACAAACAGATAGGACTGGGCAGCAGGGTGATGGTGGAGCAATGCAGAGCACAGACAAGAAGAGCTGAGCTGATAGAAGGGTCTTGCATATTCTAAGAGGTTACAGAACACTGACTGATTGGCACTAGAATAGAGGAACTTGAATAAGTCCAGGTAAATGTGTGATGCCTACTATAACCACTAAAAGAATACCAGAATACATTCCTAACAAACAGGTGTTTCATATAACAATGTGAGCTTTCAAGAAACAGCAAACCAAGGGGAAATTTAAAGGAAGAAGTACAGCAGCTATGGGAGCTGCAGAGCTGGCTCAGCAGTTAACGGCGCTTGCTGTTCTTGCAGAGGAAGTGGATTCAATTCCCAGCACCCACATGGTGGCTCAGACATCCGTAATTCCAGTTCCAGGGATCCAATGCCCTCCTCTGACTTCCAAGGGCATCACTCTTGGTGCCCAGAGATATATGCAGGCCAAACACTCATACACACAAAGTATATAAATCTAAATACCAGTGGTCAGCCCTGAAATCATCTATATACAAGTAACATGTCAATTGACCAGGTTGTTTATAGATTCAGGAATGTATGTATCAACAACTGAAGAAAACGAGGGAAACGGGTGAGACCAAGGTCATCAAGAAAATGAGGGAGGGGGGTCAAGGGGGAAGATAGGAAAGGGGAAAACAATGTGATTATATTTTAATTTCAATATGTATTCTAAATATATATAATTAAAATACAATGTATATAAATATAACATTATATATTGAATATTTTGAAGTTATATATAACATACATAAACAAATAAATAAATCTTTCAAAAGCTAAGAATAAGGCATCTTTCACTCCACAGACATCATTGCTACTAGTCCCAATCATCTAACCTTGAGAGTAAGCCTGGGGCCAGCAAGATGAAATATTAGGAAACACAGTGGGAGAGGAAGCGAAGAAAATTTCAGGAAAGTAGAAAGCAGTGTCCGCATCACAGGCTGCGTCCCCTAAAATGTTTTCATAGTGAATTGAAGTGGGTGAGCTGGGCTGGCTTAAAGTGCCAAGGCAACCAGACCAAAAAGGATTGGGAATATTTTTAGCTCATCCCAACCAATAGCTACCAGATTACCGCACAACAAGAATTACTGAGAAAGCCTGACACCTGACAGCCATGGATCACAACTTTGTGATATAGGACAGAACTCTAGCCTCCCATCTTACATCAAAGCAATGGAGACCTTGAAAAGTTAAATAAGGAGCTTAAAATCATGGCTTCAGTGCCCAGCTAGAAACTAAAATTCTCCTCCAGTTCCCCTCCCCCGACTCTTTCAGCCAATGGCCTCTTAAACTCAAGGCAGTAATGTCTGATTTTGCCATGTGTCTTCGACTCTCCAAATTTGGAATCCTGATTACTGAACCTACATTAATACGGGGAGTCGCAGTGCAGCCCATGGACTGTGGAGACTAAAGGAACTACAAGCCCAAGCCCCAGTAGACAACCTCTGTGATGCACCAAACTCACAGTAGGTGAACTCTCAGACAGTGGCCCAAAGGACAGGCAGCAACTGTGTGAGGCAGAAAGATGGGCAAAATGTAGCTGTGTCCTTCTGGGAGCTCGCAGCCTGGAGGAGGGACTGGAAGGAACATAAAATAACTGCATTAAACTGCAGGACGTGGACCACGAAAAGGCACAAGGAACAAGGGCAGAGATCACATGAGGGGCTGTCTGAGTTGAAAGGGAATCAGCAGTCACCAGGGCGAGGAGAATGGGGTGATGGGGACCAAGACAGGCTCTGTCCTATCCCTTACCTTTCTAGCCAGTATGGTCACACCTGTGACCATTAGACAAATGAATCCCAGCACGGCGGCCATGGTTCCTCCCAGCAAGGCAATCTGGAACTGAGCCACTACAGGGAGAACAACACAGAGGTGAGTGTCAGAGGTCAGGAGCAAAGCCGCTGAATTGAAGGCATCCTTAACTGTCTCAAAAAAAAAACAAAACAAAACAAAACAAAACAAAACAAAACACCCGAAAATCAGTTCCTGTCATGGGGGTGCTTGTCTTTGATCTCAGCACTTAAGAGCCAAGAGGCATGCAGATCTCTGATTTGAGGCCAGGTTAGTCTTCATAGTGAGTTCCAGGACAGAGGTGAGATGCTATAGAACTGTCCCCTGTTAAGAATCTTGGGTCTCAGTGGAAAAACATGGAAACAGATGGCTATGAGATATTGTAAACAGGCAGCTTTTGTGGAAATTTACCAGCCTGAGTAGTCATAGACCTTGTAAATAGGTAGCCTTGGCGGATAATACCATCTTAGATAAGGACAAGTGAGTCATAGGCAGAGTCATAGTGACTTGTCCCCTGAACCTTCACCCAGCCGATACCCAGTTCTGAAAGATATCTGTATTCCCCCTGAACACCCACACTCCAGTGTCATCCCCTTCCCCACATCCTGCCTTTCTGTGTTTATAACCCCTGTGTGAATGAATTACGATCTAAGAAAAAAATAAATATTTTTTTTTTTAAAAAAAAGAAACTTTAACCTTAATTTTGTGGTCTGCAGAGAATCTACCTGGTCTCCAGTGGAGTTGGTGGCCAATGTCCAGAGGAATGATACGCCTTGTGGACACCTAGACCAGATTTTGTCAGCCTTTCCTTGTTCAACACTTGGAGTGATGGAAAAGTGCCTCAGTGGTTAAGAACACTGGCTGCTCTTCTGGAGGACCTAGGTTTGATTCCTAGCACCTACAGGGCAGCTCACAACCATCTATGATCCCAGTCTTTTGATCTAGAGTCTTCTGGCCTCCACAGACACCAGAACACAGGTAATGCATAGATATATGTGCTACCAAGACACTCATACACGTAAAATAAGTAAATAAATGATAAGCATACAATAAAATAAAAATTTATATATACGTATATAACAATAAAAATAGGTTAATTCAATACATATACAATAAAGTAAATATATATATATATATATATATTCAGTAAAAACAGGTTAATTCAAAATTGAAACAAAATTAACATTGAATTATGCAAAGAAAAGCATATAACTTTATATCTTAGCCATAAGTTCAGGTGTGAAACCCTGGAAGGAGGGAGGCTCTTCCAACCTTAACTTCCTCCCATCTTTCTCTCTTCTCCAGGAACTTGGGCAGGAACCCCAGAATCCTAGGAAGACTTGAAATAAGAAAAAACCTGGCTCACTTCCCTGAACACCAGGAATTGTAGGAAAGAAGGCTAAAATATTTGATCCCTTGGAATAAGGACTATGCCTAAGAACTCCAAAGTTCCAGCATGCTCCTCCTGCTCTGAGGACTTAGACAGGATAGGCCAGGCTAGCCCCTTGTTGGTCATAGCCATGGCTCACTCAGGAAGAACAGAGATAGAGATAGTATGCACACTGCACAGGTGCCAAGAAGCAATGTTTGAAAGGAAACGTTAAGGTAAACTTTCATCATTTCAATGTATGTATGTTCTTAAAACTCATGAAACCTAAATTCCAACATAATTTTAATTCATATATGTTCTTACCCTAAACTCCGGTATAACTGATAGTATGCAGTTCTGAGTGTGGCATTCCTCATCTGATGTAAAATCAGCTTTATCACCCTAAGCAATTCCAAGCCTTCATTAGTCTCTACCACCATCAATCACATGGGAATCATACTCATGATCAACACCTAACACGGCACTTGCTATATTCCTGATGCCATGCTAAGGGCTTTTTCTTATAGTAGGTTGCTCAAGCCCACGTTAGCAGCTCATAAAATCTTACACCCATCTTCATTGGACAGATGAACAAATAAGTCCATCAGCAAGGTGTGGACCTAGCCTGTCTGCCATCTGAGGCTGAGCACTTTACTCCCTGGCTAAACTATCTCTCAGATACGATTTCCATAATCCTTTCCCTCAGTAAAACTGGCTCATGTTTGTAGGAGAGTAATCATTATGAGGACATTTGGAAGCTTGAAGCTTCATCATGCAAAGGTGGGGGACTATCATACATGCTGTGGCCTGTTTCAGATCAGCTCAAACTTAAGAGCTAATTCTAATTTGCATGACTGATACTAAGTCATTAAGTGAGCACCTTTCATGTATGACCTCATCTGTAAGTCTCATCCTTTTAGGTAAGATGGATTTCCTATGCAAAATCAGTGGTCGTGCACGAGAATCAGCTGGATGTTTCTGGAACCTATCAGATCCTAGCTCTGCCCCCACAAGAGTCTAATTTCATCAGTTTCAGTTGCTCCATCTCTACTATGCCCTAAAAGTTCCTCTAATGAGTCCAAAGTGCTCCAGGATTGACAGAGACACTCTACTTCCTAGAGTGTGTCAGGGTGGTGGTTTCTATGTGAGAGAAAGAGGCTCACCAGCACCCTGGTTCAAAGAACATACCTGAGCTTTCCTGGACCTTCAGGAATATTGTCCCCTTGTAAATTCCATCAGGGTAGGTATGATAGATGCAGAAGTACTCTCCTGTGTCATTCACTGTCAGTGACTGGAAGGTGAGGCCTAGGCTGGGGCCTGGGACCACCCGTTCACTGAAGACTGAAGAGACATACCACCCCAGGTCAACATTATAAACAGCCAGAAGCTGGTTTCGCTGCTCCCAGTTGACTTGGGTCACCTCAGCTGTGTCAGATGAGAAGTGACACTGTAAGATGACAGAGCTACCTTCCTCTGCAGAGATGTTCCCCTTTGTCTCTATTGTGCCTGCCGCGGCTCCTATGGGTGAGGGGAAAGCACACGTGAATCTCTGGCCAGCAGCCGCCCTTCAACCTTCCTGAAGAATCCCAGAGGGTTCAGAATCCGGAACCAGCTCTAGGAACAGACATCCATAGTCTGCTCTATTCTGGCCCCCATGGAGACCATCATTGCTTTTTGTTTCCTTTATCTCAAGAGTTTTTCTTCCTCTGCCTGTCATTCACGGCTCAACGTCCCAGTGGTGGCCCCTTTCCAATCTTCTTGCCCTTTTCCATGGACTCAGTTCCCGTCCAGCTCATCACGGCTGCTCTGGACCTTGCCTCTGCTTCCCTGTCTCATCCTTCCCGATTGGTCAGAGCTGGCTTCCCCCCAACCTTGAGGACCCTAGCTTTTAATCCCTCCCTTTCTCCCTGTATGTGATATATTATTAAATGCTGTCTAATTAAATGTCTAGCTTCTTACTATATGGCTTCTAGCACTTTGTCCACTCAGAATGTTCTGCTCAGCCTCCTGGCTAAGTGGCTGATTATTTTCATAGACTTATTTAACCTTCCCACTTAGAATATCAGCCCCATACCAACATATCTTGTGCTTCTCTCTAGGTTCCAGAAGTCTAGTCTTGTGTCTAGCCTTATGTTTTGAAATAGAATTGGGCTATTTGATTGGCATTTTGGGTTGTCAGGGAAAAAACAGAGAGAGAGAGAGAGAGAGAGAGAGAGAGAGAGAGAGAGAGAGAGA
>NW_021620725.1:1003174-1003574 GCF_004785775.1 Grammomys surdaster | reverse complement strand
GAGAGAGAGAGAGAGAGAGAGAGAGAGAGAGAGAGAGAGAGAGAGAGTATGAATCATAGAGAAAGGAAACTTGACAAGTAACTCTACTTCTCAGCCAGAAGTAGCAGCATATGTTTTTAATCCCAGTAACATGGGGGCTGAGGCAGGAGGTTCATAGTGAGTTCCAGATCAGCCTTGGAAACATAGTAAGACCCTGTATCTGTCAAAGAAACAAACTAAAGTAAAAGAGAAGGGGAAGAGAGGATAATGAGAAAGAGGGGGGAAAGGGAAAGGAGAAGGAAGGGAAGGAGAGAGGAGGGGAGGGAAACATAGAGGAGAGAAGGGGTAGGGAGGGGAGGGGACAGGAGGGGAAGGGAAGAAGGAGGAGAGAGGAAGGGAAGACAGGCGAGGAGAAGAGGAG
>NW_021620725.1:930682-1003074 GCF_004785775.1 Grammomys surdaster | reverse complement strand
GAGGAGAGGAGAGGAGAGGAGAGGAGAGGAGAGGAGAGGAGAGGAGAGGAGAGGAGAGGAGAGGAGAGGAGAGGAGAGGAGAGGAGAGGAGAGGAGAGGAGAGTACAGGCTTTCTCCCAGATGAAACTAGCGTCTTCGCTGCCTACCAGCCCACCCCACCTTGGCTCCTCTCTACCGTCAGAGTGTTATAAGTTCAGCCTTTAAACTAATTTGTAGTATAGTCTAAATATTTTGTTTCCTTTCTCAGAAATGTCTATCTACAATTTCTAATAGAATAGAAACACAACAGAATTTAGTCTCTGTTATTATTGGTAGACTCTGAAAGTCTGAGAAACAGGTATTTCTGATTAACAGAGAACTAGTTAGAATATTTTTCTAGAAATTCTTCAAAAACAGAAAAGAAGATGGAGCAATAGAGGAGTGGGTTTCCAGGAGGCTTCTCAGCTCCCATCTTAGTCCACACCCCAGCTTCCCTCTTGAACAACTGGCCAGTCAGAGTTCCTAACCCAGAGGATCTATAAAGCCCTTCCTCTGCAATCCCAAACACACACATCCCTTTCTCAGTGGTTGCCTCTTCCCATGTGATCACACAGAGCCTCAGAACCACATAGACACACAGAACCTGACACACATACAGGTCTAGGCATGTACTGAGAGCCTTCTCTACCTGAGCACCCTTGTGTCTGTGCCAAGTCCTCGTCTCTGCTCTGCCATGTCTGCAAACCTTACCTGCAGCGAGGAAGGCAGCCTGTGTCAGCCCCTGGACCCAGACCAGGAGCAGCCAGCCATGCATGCTTCTAACCAGATGCCTACAGGAAAGTGGATGTGGCCTCTCCTCTGACTGAAACTGGCCCACTGCAGGTGTAAGGTGAAACCGAGCCTGCGACAAGAGGGTCTCGGAAAAACTGACTTAGGTAAGAGCAGTGTCAAGTGCATAATGTTCTTAACAAGTACACAAGCCACATACGGTGAGCCACAAGAAAGGCCATGAAGGAAACACACTGTAAAAACAAATAAAACATGTGGTTAGAGATTTACAGGTCTTGCGCAACTTGTATATTGACTACTTGGGTAGCCAATCTGTTGTTTTTAAGTTATCTTGATGCACTTTTAGAAACACCAACTTTTATCTAAAGCATTCAAGGGCACACAGGATTCTGAAGAACTATTTCTGATGAGTCAGTCCCCTCCCCTCCCCTCCCCTGCCCTGCTGCTTCAAGCTCCTGCCACAGTAACAACTATAACCTGGCATTGTGAGCTAAAATAAGCCCCCTCTCCTTTAAGTTGCTTTTTGTCAAGACAGTGGCAACAGAAACAAAACTAGAACATCATCTTTTCTTTCTCTGCCCATCCCCTTTCTCCCTCCATCCTTTCCTTCATTTAAAATGTCCTGGGTGCCTACAGAGCATTGGGTTCTGAAGATACGAGGGTGAGCAAGAACTGCTCAGCACTCAGAGTTGACAAAGCTTTCTCTGTAGAGCCACTGGAGAGAGGAGATGGAGGGGACACTGTCAGCTGTCGCCTGAGCTCTTAGCAGAGCTATAATGGCCATGCCCTATAGTGTACAGCCTGAAAATTAGTCTTTCCAGGGGAAATCCAAAGCCTCGTGTCCTGCCCATTTCACCAGTGCATAAGTGATTCTCAACATCCAGGCCTCTGTCCCTCTCTTGTGTGCGCAGGGTCCCTCTATCTCACATCAGCTTCCCTGGATTCTGCTCATTCACAAATCTACACCATGACTTGTGCACCTTAGGCCCCTCCTCCAGACCTGTCAACAGTGTTTGACTTACCAGCTTCTCCCCAGCCTTTAAGGCATACATAAAAATACATTCCTACCACTTTTGTTGTTGTTGTTTTGTTTTTGAGACAAAGTTTCTCTGTGAAGCCTTGACTGACCTGGAACTCACTCTGTAGACCAGGCTAGCCTGAAACTCAGAGATCTTGCCTGCCTCTGCCTCCCAAATGATGGGATTAAAGGTGTGCGTCTTCACCAAAGCCAGCCTCTCCACTACTTTTTAACATCCAAACGCCTTTCAGCTAAAGAAACAGTAAGTCTTGATATGTATTCAGGGTAAGATGCTAGGGCTAGACAAGATGAGCGTTGCCAAACTTGGTTACCCAGGCAGACGAACCACAGGTGCAGGGCTGGTCGGAAGAACACAACCCAGAAAAAGGCTATGAAATTAACAGTCTGCTTTTGTATCATGATGCAGGTAGAAACAAAAGAAAGTAGATTTGTCCCATTTGAGGAATGAAAAAAAAAAAGTAAAAGTTGGTTTTAAAAAGGAAAGGTGAAAGACTTCTTTTTGCCCAGAGAGATGGTTCAGTAGTTAAGGGTGGGCATTACCAAGCATGACAGCTTGAGCTGGACCACTGGGACCCACATAGTGGAAGAAGACTCCCACGTTTGTCCTCTGACCTCCGTACTCAGCCGTGGCATGTGTGTGTTCTCACACCTATTCCCACTCACCCACACATATGCACATACATGCACAAATATATGTGTACACATGTTTTAAAGATTTTTCTGCTGTGACTGAAGGGATGGCCCAGCAGTTAAGAGCACATGCTACTCTTCCATGAAATCAGAAGCTGGTTTCTAGCACATGTATCAGGTGGCTCACAATTGCATGTAAATTTCAACTCTAAGGGATCAAATCCCCTCTTCTGGCCTCTGTGGGTACCCACACACAGGTGACAGGTACACAGTTACACACATATACAGAAATAAATCTTTTTTTTTTTAAGAACTTTTTCTGAAGGGGAACATGGTGCATAGCCATCAGTTCTGGTCTTCAGAGACAGTCAGGGGTAATAATGAATAGATCGTGGAGCCAAATATTCAGGGACAAAATCATCCTTCTTTGGCATGATTTTAAAAATCAAGGAAGCAGGTCTGGTCTGGTCTGGTCTGGTCTGGTCTGGTCTGCTCTGGGGACAGCGAATGGCTCCTAAAGCAAAATATGACCCATTGAGGCCAGTCAGAGCCTGACTCCAATTTCAACTAGAAAGTTCTAAAATGAGCCCAGTGCTCCCTTTGTCCCTCCTGACTACTGGACCAGAGGACTAAGTAGTTCTACAAAGGGGAAAGAAGTACCTGTCTAGATATAAAACAATACCCAGACATCTGTTCATAGCCCAGCCTCTCCCTGAGCGAGCTTTACACCCCAGCCAATTCCTTTAGGACCAGACCTGAGAACCTGAGTCTGCAGATGCAATGTCTCCGAGGGAAAGGGAGGCAAGAGTGGCCACACCATCCACAAGGCTGATGACTTGTACAAGAAACAATGAAAGGTTCACTCAGAGGTCTCTTTGGGCTTCAGCTCTCAGCACCTACCCCACCCCAGCTTAGAAACAGTGGCAGCAGCCCCAGACCTCTTCTAGCTGTCTTGTCTTTCAAGTCTCTGCCTCTAACCAAAGAGAAACAACCCTGAGGACATAGGGACCAGGGATTCTATTCTTGCCAGGTGCTAGGACTTCCTGGCAGCCCCCCTGTATTATGGCAGAGGACAGCAAAAGGTTCTACTTACTTTGCCTTCAGCAGGATGGGGAGACAGAAGAGATGAGACCAAGTTACTGTCAACCCTAGGAAGAACATGCCTTCTGCCCCCATATCCATTACAAAGCCTTCGTCCATCCATATTCAAATCTCCTGATGGAGATGTCTGCCCAATGGAGTACACCCAAGCTACCTCAGAAAATCAGAGACTCAACCCAAAAGGAATGTTTAGGTGCTGAGGTTTATGAGTAAGTCTGTGAGCCCTGAAGCCTATCACTGACTCTGGCTCACCATGAGTAGAACTGAAGATTGCTGACTTCGTTGGTCAAATTCCCTCAAGGAGCGATGACTGGATTCCCACCACTCCCATAAGCTGCCAAATTCAGTATACTCAGAGTTTTTTTGTCTTCCCAGCTGTGTAAACAGGACAGAAAGCCCTAGAATTGGCGGGCATGCAGAGTCAGAAGAAAAGTCGGTGGGACCAAGCTGCTGACCCTGTCTCCTCAGCTTCAGCCTCCTCTCGCCTCTCCCAGCAGATCTGCTTCTCACCGATACCCCTTTCCTTTTTCTTCGTGAAACTGCATGACACTGTCGCATAATTAGAAAACTATTCTATGCACTTGCTCAACCAGGTAGACTTTATCAGATGGCTACAAATGGATTTTGCAATGGAGGGCAAGAATTGGCATCAACTCCAAATACAGCGTGTGCAAGTGGGAATGAACAGCCAGGGAACCAGAGGCCACACCGCCTGGAAAGCACAAGGAGGCAGCCTCAGGTTAAGTGGCCTTCTTCCTAAACTGGTCTAACAGGATTCTTGCATTCTTGCAGGTAACAGTAGAGGAGAACCAGATAAACCTGTGAAGTGATGAAGGAGACAGGTCAGAGAAGCAGTGTGGTCCAGACACAAAGGGAAGGAGGAGCTTAGGCACGTGAGTGTTTAGTGTCCTTGGCTAACACTGGGTTTTACAGGAGAGTATAGAAATTGGTTTAGATTCATTAATCTGCCTAAATTTGGTAAGGCAAATAATCTTTGTCACTGAGTTCCTACAAAATCACTCTTACTGTGTGAGAGCCAAAGTTATGTGTTAGGTTTTAAGTAAACTACTGTGTCTAAGAGATCCATAAAACAAAAATGCTGCGAACCTGTAAGCTCCTTGCCCAAGCGCAGATACTTCCTGAGATGCTGGAGGCTGAGGTCCATACAAGATAACTAGCCACATATTTTCACTTCTCTAAACAAGTTTGGTTGACTTAACTGCACCGGATGTGCATGATCACAAATAGGAGGGCGGTACTTAGGCAGGAAGTACGTCAGGATGTATGCTAGCCTCCGGTTGGACAAAGGTAAGAAGTACCTGGCCTTTTGGGTTTGCTATTACAGGTACCCAAATAACTTAATTCAGTGTTGTTTCTCTGGGATTCCTGGGTATGGACCTGGACAATTTCGGTCTCCCTAACCAGTATTAAGTAGAGCTTGCTTCAACTGGATGATTGTGGATTCCATCATTCTCCTTGAGATTTTTCAGGTTTGACGACCCTATCTGCCCTTTTACCCCTAGAAGCTATTTCCTATTTTTTTTTTTTTTTTTTTTTTTTTTTTTTTTGGTTTTTCGAGACAGGGTTTCTCTGTGTAGCCCTGGCTGTCCTGGAACTCACTCTGTAGACCAGGCTGGCCTCGAACTCAGAAATCCGCCTGCCTCTGCCTCCCAAGTGCTGGGATTAAAGGCGTGCGCCACCAACGCCCGGCTTTCCTATTCTTTATAGTCATCCAAGACACCTAGTTCTGGGATTGAGGCACAAACAGACATGCCTTTCCAACAACCCTACATCACCAAGGGCTCCCTTCACCACAGTGAGGAGAATGGCAAACCTGGATGATTTCCCAGGGGGTCTAAGACCTTAAAAAACCAAGTTTTTTCTCTGTTACTTAAAGCATACAGATATAAACACAGAGAAGATTTTCCTAATTAGTTCAGTGAAATGAACTGAAAATTAAATGATTACGATTATAAGCAATAAAAGAAAACTAAATCTCAGTCTTCCAAATAGTGAGGAAAAAATTCTTTAAAAATACACCTTTACACAGACCCAGGAACATATTAAACAAAATATACAATGAAAAGGCAGAGTTCATCCCAGGATGTTGAGAAATATCTAAAACTAGGAAATCCATTAATATATTAAATATTACATTTACATCTTAAAGCACATGGTCATTCATTCTATTATGATAAAAACAAAACAAAAAAATTAGTAAGCATGACTGACTTTTTAAAAAGTTCAATAAGAGAAATGAATGGATTCTTTTTTCCTTTACATAACTACATACACTCAATTAGCTGCAAAGCTAGCATATTTTTTGATGGCAAAACACTATAGGTATTTCCACTAAAATGAGGAATGAAATACCAGGAGTACCAGGCAATCCAATTAAGACCAGCATTTGGAGGTATAAGTTGAAACAAGGAAACAGAACTATTTCTAGTTATAGCTGATTGTGTGTGTGTAAAAGAAATACCATTAACAATAACACTTTTGTAAGCTGGAAGTATATAAAATTAGCAGAAGTCAACACATGGCTTCTCTTTATGCAGCCATGAACTAGTTAACAGCTATTCTGAAAGGAAACTCCTATTCACATGGAATAGCAAGGTGGGGGGAGCCAGAAAATCTACAAAAACCGTGTAAGGAAAACTTCGTTCCAGTAAAGTTTCTATCCATATATATAGGCGTGTCCTGTCCTTATCTTACTTTACCATTGTATGTTTTGTTTAAAATGTCTCCGAGTCTATGCAAAGATGTGCACAAAAGTGTGAAGATCAGAGGACACCGTGAGAAGGTTATGCCACTCTTTCTACCATATGGGTCCTGGGGATCAAACTTGGCTCATAAGGATTGTTGACAGATGCTTTACTCATGGAGCTGTCTCACCACCCCAAAATATAATTCAAATATATTTTTGAAAACACACCCAGGCCAGGCGGTGGCGGCGCATGCCTTTAATCCCAGCACTCGGGAGGCAGAGACAGGCGGATTTCTGAGTTCGAGGCCAGCCTGGTCTACAGAGTGAGTTCCAGGATAGCCAGGGCTACACAGAGAAACCCTGTCTCGAAAAACCAAAAAAAAAAAAAAAAAAAAAAAGAAAAAGAAAAAAAGAAAACACACCCAGGTGAATTTCTTTAAAAACCTGTAACCGCAAAATGTATTCACAAAATTTGCAGGAAAATGAGTAGACTTAGAATGTCTACTATTAAGTGAGGTCTCATAATCTCACGTCTCCTCTATATTCAGACACTAGCCAGTAGTGTACTCTCAGAGAAGAGAACCGGAAAGGCTATACGTTAGGAGATGAGAGTACCTAACAGCTCGGGGGTGTGAGCTATGAGACAGAACATAAAGCAAACTGTTCTAATTCTGACTGTGTCATAGAGTTTTCATTTTGGGTGGCAGATAAGCACACAAAAACATACTCAGTAGTGAAAGTTTAAAATCCAGTATAAAGCTGTACAGCTTCCATCCAAATGGCTATTCTAGATATATAGAAGTTCATTAAAATGTACAGACTTTGGGTCTGGTTAATTTTAGTGTGTGATTTTCTTTTATTTGCCAAGTTCTTTTTGATAATAAAGCTTATTTTACAAAATCATGGAAAAAGATCCCTCTCTCTCCTGCCCTACTCCCCTCCCCACCCCCTCTACCACCCCATTCCCTCCTTCCGTTGACCTCTGATCTCTGTTTTGATTCCCCTTCTGAGAAAGATTCAGCCATCCTCCCTTGGACCCTTCTTGTTCTTTGGCTGCTTTGGGTCTGTTGATTATAGCATGGTTATACTGTACATTATGGCTAATATCCACTTATAAGTAAGTACATATCATGCATATCATGCATGTCCTTATGGGTTTTGGTTATCTCACTCAAGATTTTCTAGTTCTATTCATTTGCCTGTGAAATTCATGTTGCCCTTGTTTTTAATGGCTGGGTAGTATTCCATTGTGTAGATATACCATATTTTCTGTACCCATTCTTTGGTTGAGAGACATCTAGATTGTTTCCAGTTTCTGACTATTATGAGTGAAGCTGCTATGAATATAGTTGAGCAAGTGTCCTTGTGGGATGGTGGAGCACCGTTTGGGTATATGCCCAGAAGTGGTATAGCTAGGTCTTGAGGTAGAACTATTTCAATCTTCTGAGAAACTGCCCATCGATTTCCAGAGTAGACATTGGTGGGTAGGGAGAGAGACAATCTTTAGGATGTGTGAGAGACCTGGGATGGGAAGAGGCCCCAGAGCATCTATGGGGTCTAGCCCAGACTCCTAGCAGTGGGGATATGGATCCTGAAGTGGCCACTCCCTGTAGTCAGGCAGGACTCCCAGTGAAGGGATAAGGACACCAACCCACCCACAAAACCTTTGACCTAAAATGTGTCCTGCCTATAAGATGTGCAAGGGCATAGACAGAGCAGAGACGGAGGGAATGGCCAATCAATGACTGCCCCAAATTGAGACCCATCCCTTGGGCGAGAACCAATCCCTAACGCTATTAATGATAGTACTCTGTTATGCTTACAGACAGAAACCTAGTATGACTGTCCTCTGAGAGGCTCCACCCAGCAGCCAACGGAAAGAGATGCAGAGAGTCCTACAGAAATGTTGGGAGAACGATTGAGGGATCTGAAGAAAACACGGACTCCACAGGAAGACCAACAGGGTCAAGTAATCTGGACCCTTGGGCGCTCCCAGAGACTGAATCACCAACCAAAGAGTGACCATGGGCTGGACCTAGGCCTCCTGCACATCTGTAGCAGGTGAGGACCTTGGTCTTTGTGCCGGTCTCCTAACAACTGGAAAAGGGACTGTCCCCTAGTCTTTTGCCTGCCTGCCTGTGAATTCTTTGCCCCTCAATAGACTGCCCAGTCTGGCCTCGGTAGGAGAAGATACACCAAGTCCAGTGGCAACCTGATTTGGAAAGGGGTGGAGGTGGGAGAGCCTGGGGAATGGGATTGGGGGGGGGAGTGACAGTCACTTATATGCTCACTTATAAGTGGATATTAGCCATAAAGGATCACCATGCTACAATCCACAGACCCAAAGAAGCTAAGTAATACGGAGGGCTCAATGGGGGGATTCGAGAATCTCACTGAGAAGGGGAAACAAGATAGACTTTGTGAATGGACTGGGGTGGGGTGGGACTGAATAGGGGTGGGTGGAGAAGAGAACAGGAGGGATCAGGTAGAGGGAGGACAGAGGGAGGGAGGACCTGGAGAGATAATTGGAATGGAGAGGGGAGGCACCTCTGGGATGAGCTAGAAACTTAGGGCAATGGAAACTCCCAGGAGCCCCTGAGTGTGACACTTAAGACTCCTAGAAAGGGAACTGAAAGGGAAAGAAAGCTCTTAAAGGAAAGGAGAGTGTGGAGGAAGGCAGGGGTGATGAAATATATTACACAAAATCAGCAGAGAGGGCAGTGCAGAAAGATGGGGATTTCTAGTTGCTTTCCTGATCCACTGAGACATAAGTCTTGACCCGAATCCTTGCTACCATAGCCATACTCCTGCCATGCTTTTCAGCCATGATGGACTGTGTGCTCTCAAACTGTGATCCAAGGTAAATCTTTCCTTCTTAACTTGCTTCTTCAGTTATTTTATCACCATGTTGAGAAATCAACCCATACAATCAACTTAGACACAGTGTGCTCAAAGCCCCTTGAGAGCATCCTGGCAGCTCATCTTCCAGTTGAGTCTCACTGAAGGAAATTGGTGAATGTCACAAGAGGGAGGAAGGGAAAGCATGATGACTAGTGTCTTCTCCCAAAATTTTATGGTAAAATCCTTCTTCCTAATTCTTCATATTATTGCTGTGTCTGGAGATATGTCTTTAAAGAGACTACTGTAGTAAAATAGGGTCAAATGGTAAACCCTAATCCTTCACTACCTTTTAAATTTTTTTAATTGAAAATAGATTTTTCATACAATATATTTTGATTATAGTTTCCCCTCCCACAAATCCTTCTCACCTACCCATATCCACACTATGTCTTTCTCTCTAATTAGAAAAGTCACCATCTAAAAAAGTAAAATTAATAAGATGAAATGCAAACAAATAGACATACCAGAATAGGACAAAGAAAACAGAAGAAAAAGGCCAAAGAAAAAGCACAAAAAACACGTATTTAGGCACACACACACACACACACACATTTAGAAACCCTACACTTCTGATTAGAGTTCTCACAGTCTACAAGCCAGGGAGAGAGTCCTGGGAAGAAATCAGCCCTACCAGTACATTGCTCTTGGAGCTCTAGCCTCCAGGACTATGAGAAGATATATGTCTGTGGTTGCATCTTTGCTTTGTAACTTGTAGTGCTTCATTATGCAGCCTGAGTAAAGTAGCATACAAACTCAGTCAAGGTATGTCACCTGCAAAAACTGTGATGCTATCATTGTTACTTTAAGTCACTACATTTGAGATTAGTTTGTTCGACCACTATGGACTCTGAAAATTCCTCTTGCTTCGGGTGTTGAGTTTTCCTTCCCCATTGTCTGCAGATGAACTGCAGCAGGCAAACTTGAGGAACGGACAGAAGCCTGGGGAGAGGGTAGGGATGAAGACCAAGGGCCCCAGTTACAATTTGTGGTGCTTGAGATCCACTAATGTAGGTTTAAAACAATGCTCTCATCTATTTGATAAAAGTAGAAAGATTACGTCCAACAATGCTTTATAGAGCTATTTCGTGGATGTGCCATTTGGTCAGGTGGGATTCCTTGAAAGAGAGAATTACAGAAGCAGATTGCAGGCCCAGGGCCCCGTCTGACCCAGATTCTCAATTTTTAAAAGAGTGATTATAGCTCTGGAGGTGGGGGTTAGGTCTCAGGGCCTCCACCAGGAAGCACTTTTCTTAGCCATGGGGATATTGCATTACAGCTAATTACAGACTGTCTGCTAAGATTCTCTAATTACTTCATTTGTATTAGTCTTGATTTCTCAAGGAACCTGTAAGGTTTTTTGAAAGCATCATAAGGACAAGGATATATGTCTTTTGTTTTTGCTTCCAGGCAGAGCTTTCTTCAGTGTAGACACTGATCTATGAAAGCAGGCAGCCTATTTTGAGGTACCACGAGTAAATTTAGATTATGGGCAGGTTTAAATCCAGATTTTACTTCTTACCAGCTATGGGATCTAGGCCATGTTGTCTAACCTCTCCATTCCAGGTCTCTCGACTTCTCAGTGGAATATGAATATGTCTTGTCTCACAAAGCACTTGGAGAAATGCTTGGTGCCTAATATTTATACTTTAGCAAATATTAACATTAATTGTACTGACTAGTTTTATGTCTGTTTGACACAGGCTGGAGTCATCAGAGAGAATGGAGCCTCAATTGAGAAAATAACCGTGTAAGATCAGGGCATATGAAAGCCTGCAGGACATTTTCTTAGAGATTGATGTGGGAGGGTACCATCCCTGGTCTGGTGGTCCTGGGTTCTATAAGAAAGTGGGGTGACCAAGCTAATAAGCAACACTCCTCCATGGCCTCTGCATCAGCTCTTGTCTCCAGGTTCCTGCCCTGCCTGAGTTCCTGCCCTGACTTCCTTCCATGATGAATAGTGGTGTAGAAGTATAAGTCAAATAAATTGTCTCTTCCCCAAGTTGTTTTTGGTCATGGTGTTTCATCACAGCAATATTAAACCTAAGTCATCAATTAAATGTTCTTTTCATTTTGTTCTCAAAGTTCAAGGGCTCCTATGCACTCACGATTGTCAGATTTGGGGCTTGAGGTGAGGAGGGATGTAGGCAGGCAGGTACAGTTGGAGTTAAAGAACACAGCTTTTGGAGAGACCTCAGCCCTGGCCTGGCTTTACATTGGATGAGTGAGTTTGCATAGAGGTCTGTGTCTTGGCACACGGCAGGTGCTGAGTGTTTCCAAGGCACACCTGGCTACTTCTGTCACAACCTACCACCTTCTTAATACACTTGGACAAATCCCAGCTGACTCCTTGACTTCTAGGCCTTGTGGCTCCTCCATCACAACTAAGAACACCACTGAAGTCAGAAACTGAGGCGCACTACATCCATTGCAAGGACTTTGAGGAATGAAAAGTAAGCAAGATAATTAGATTATGCTTAATTAGCAAATGGGGGAGGAGGTTAACAGAAAAGTAGACCATAGTCAAGAAGCTCTGAGCACAAGAGTGAAATATTATAGTTGGCTTGTGCCCACGCCTGTATCTCAGACGCATGGGATTACTTTTGCTTTGTTTTTTTCCCAAATGGAGCATCACTCTGGCACATACTTCTACCATTATATTCTGTCTCAGCATACACTCAAATTGAGGGGACATAAGAATTAAAACCACTGAGACTACTGGGTAGCTCCTTAGATACTGGCAAGATTAGAGGGCATTTGGGCTGCAGCCTCTCCCTCATAATCAACAGCTTGTAAGATCAAGGTTTAAATCTGTACAGACTGTAATTAATGGTCTTTGGCCCTGACAGGAACAATGACATACTTAACTGCTCCAAAGGTCTTTAACTGATAGTCGTCTAAATCTTGCTCCTGGATCCCTGATATCAGATTATGTCCCAGCAAGAGGCTTTCTGATAAAAAGAAAGAACATATCATAACTCTTTAAGAGTCAGTCGTATGGGCCTGTCTATAACCTGAACAGGAAAATGCCCCTCCACAAAGCTGTCTGTTGCAGAGACTTTAAAATAATACAGAATGATGCAGACAGGTGTGATGGTTTGAGGAAGAATGACCCCTATATTAGAATGCTCAGTCACCAGGTTGTGGAACTGTTCAAAAGGATTAAAAGAATTAGGAGGTGTGACCTTGTTGGGGGAGATGTGACATTTTTGGAGGAAGTGTGCCATTGGGGGTGGACTTTGAGGTTTCAAAAGCCCATACCAGGCCAGTTTCTCTTCCTGTTGCCTGTGGATCAGGATGCAAAGCTTGCAATTACTGCTCTAGCAACTGCCTGCATGCCATCATTCTCCCTACCATGATGATAATGAACTACACCTCTAAAATATAAGAACTTCCAGTCAAATGCTTTCTTGTATAAGAATTGCCTTGGCCATGAAGTCTCTTCATAGCAACAGGACAGAGACTAAAACAATGGAGTAACATTCCTCTTGCCAAAGTCCTTGGGTGTTAACTTGAAGGGTGCCCCATTTTGCTTAAAAATACTCTGTGTTGTCTTCTTGAGTTCTTTGTGAAGATTACAGGTTTGAAGAAGCTGACAAGAACCTAGACTTTTTCCTGGTAACAAAACCATGAACCAAAAATAAATCTTTCATTCTTCTACACTGCCCCAAACACTCCTGAAATATCTCTTCCCACTATGCTGCACCTTCCATCTGTAAGGTCAAAGGCTTTTTCCTCAGCCTGTGGTACAACTGTGAGGTGGTGAAAGCTTTTGGGAGTTGGGCCTTGAGGAAGAATGTTATGTCATTGGGAGTAAGCCCTTGAAGAAATTGATAGAGCCACTGCAGGGTAGAGCAATCTCGAGTCATTAACATACCTCCTCCATAATGACCCACTATCTCCACCTAGACCCCACCTGATAAACTTCTCTCACTTTCCAACAGCACCATGAGCTAGGAAAGAAGCCTTCGGCATATGAGCCTTTGTGCAATATTACAGATCTAAAGTATAACAGAACTAGAAGCTGATCCTTGCCCTCAACCGCCAGCCCACAAGAATCATGGCTTTCTTAACCACTTTGACAAGAGCACTGATTATTTGTATTTATTCTTCATCTCTGCCTGAGGATAAACTATATGTATCAATCTTTTCAGTTCTTGTTTATTTTTGCCATTAGGCAAACACTTGAGAGGAAGCAGCCCCTTCTTTGCTGGGACTTTCATCATATGGTCCCTGAATTCACAATACACTACTTCCATGCCTGTCCCATAATATATATTCATCTGTTGTGGCCTGGTATTGCATCCCATGAGATGCTGCTTAGGAGCATAGGAGACTAAGTACGAGGATGAACGCTACCATCATGGCTCTACTGGAATTGGCTTCACACCAGTATTGTTACTGCTTCTCCATGTGCTTTCACGGGATTTAGTTGCGGGTTCCTGCTCTGACTTTAGATACCCATGCTTCATCCACACAATCATCTATTCCTCTTCCTGGTAGAAGCTGCTATCCTATAAATGTCCCTTGACTTGCATGAACCAGTCATCCACAATTATGTCAGTCATTCACAATCATGTGTCCCATATTTTATATTATTTCTGTTTGGGTATAAGTCTTCTAACTAGCTGTAAATTCATGAAGTAAACTTTTTCTTTGTATCAACCATGATGCCATGTTGCAAAGGAACTTCCTGCTGCCTTTTGATTGATTGATTGACAAGATAGAATGTGTTGCTACTGCTGTTAAATTTGTTATGGCACAGAATCAAATAGCCTTAGCCGAGTCTCCTAGCTGCTTATTCAATATAAGGAATTGACGGTACACTAAAAAGATGTCTTAATTATTATGATATTTCAAAGTAACTATATAATTCCAGGTATGCTTTTTAGTAGTATACATGATTATTATGCTAGATAGTGTTTATATTTAAATGTTTAGTAGCTCATTGATGAGAAGGAGACTATTTCCCAGCAAACTCAAATTCACTTTTTCATTGTTCTTCCTTGTCAGCTTTACTGTTGGTAATTCCCCTGATGCAGTGTGTAATTTGATTCTAATCACCCCACACCTGATTCAGATGTTTTAAAAGAAGAGACCTTGTATTCAACCTTGAAACAGACAGGAACCTCTTGTGACAGATCCTTCCTGTGCTTTCCTAGATGATATCTCACATCTTCTACTGGTTAACCTGGAGGATTTCCTGTCTTCATTTTCGTGTTTTATGAATTTCAAATTCAAAGAAGTAGAAAGATAATACCCATATCATTCGTACCTAAAATATCAGTCAATGTTTGTTCTCCTTTCTTCATTCATTTGTTAAAGACTTAAAGTGTAAACATATTACAATATTTCATACTTTAAAAGGTCAGTAGAAATTTCCAAACATTATTTTTCTGTATGCTAGAGATTGAATCTTGGATATCTCCTGTAGATAAAGTCTTGGCAGCTAGCTTGTGGTAATATTTACTGGACAGTGATGGAACCCATTAAAGAGAGACTTAGTGGAAGAAAATCAGGTCACCTGAAGTGTGTCCCTGAAGGCTGTACTGGCCTTCAGCCTCCCCCTACCTATCCTTTGAGGAAGCTACAGTATGAAGTGGCCTTCTCTTACATAAGAGCCCACCATGATTTATTAGCAACAAGGATAAGTGGCCGCAGAGTGATAGCTCTGAAACTGTGAGCCTAACTAAGTCTTTCTTCCTTTTACATTGCTTACCACCTACATTTTGTTATGTACGAGAAAAAACTGATACCACTATATAACGATACCACTATTATAATGTGTTATTGTTATATGACAACCTTGCTAAGGTTGTAATAACTAATTGCCACAGACTGGTTTTCTTGAACAACAAACATTTTCTTACAGTTTTGGAGATTGAAAGCATGAGGGGGGCTTGGCAGGTTTGGTTTGTTCAAAAGCCTTTTCCAATGGCTTGCAGATTGTGGACTTTCCTGCTGTGTGTTTGTGTGGTTATAACACTGTTGCCTCTCTGTGCCCAAATTCCTTCTTCTGAAAAGGATGCTAGACTGGTCAGACTAAGAGCATCCTCAATACTTCATTTGATTTTAGTTACCTCCCCAAAGTCTTATGTTACTCATCTTCTAAAGCCCTACCTTACAACTAAAGAATGTTGGTGGGACACTACTCAGTTAAAATACGCACTAACATTAGTTGCCAGTACTATTAGTGTCTGATCTGTATTTTATTTTTAATGTTTAATTGCATCAATTTTATTAAATAAGGCAAGTGAGATATATCTTTACTAGGAAATATATAATTACAAACACAGTTTAAGTTATCCACTTAATAGCACATAGTATTTAAAATTAATCTTTATTTACTGTTGTTGTATGTTTTTGTGCACAAAATAGCAGGCTTCCTTTCGGTCCTTTCGGACTTAGTAGAAGCCTTCCCTCTCACTACTTCCTCTCTTGCATCTTCCAGCAACGTCTTGACCTAAAGTACGCACATATAAAATTAGAAACATGATCCACACGTGAGCAGGACCATGAACTATTAGTCCTTCTTGAACCTCACTGAATATTTTCCAGGTCCATCCATTTTTCTGCAAATTCATAATTTCATGTTTTCTTTATGGTCGAGTAGAAATCTGTTAGGTGTATGCACCATGTTTTCACTACCCATCAGTTTATGAAGATCTAATCTGATTCCATTTACTGGTTAATGTGAATAGAGCAACGAACACTGACGAGCAAATGTTTCTATAGTTGGATAGAAAGTCCTTTGGACGTATGCTCAGGAGTAGCATACTGGCTCATATGGTACTTAATAGTTATTTTATTATTTTTATTTGTGTATGCATGTGTACACACACACACATGTGCACTCATGCCAAAAGAGTACATCAGGTCATTCAGAAACAGTTATAGGTGTTGGTGAGCCACTCAGTGTAGTTACTGGGATTTCGAACCCCCATCCTCTGGTAGAATAGAGACCACTAATACTCTCTCACATATTATTGTAAGGTCGGTATCAACTCCCGTTAATTACTTAGTGAATGTATAGTGTTTGCGTTCTTTTTTTCCTCTTCCGATCTTGCTTAACTGTTATGTGAGAATCGTTGATTCTTTTCTGTGGACTCATGAATAGATTGTTTTCCTCTTCCGTCTGAAGGATTCTTTGGAATATCTTTGGTAGTGCTTGCTTAGTTTTCATAAATTCCTTTAGTCTATTTTTGTGTTGGAAGGTTTTGGTTTTTCCTTCAGTTATGACAGAGAGCTTACTGGATATAGTCATATAAGTTAGTGATTGCTGTCTAGCAGAACTTGAAGGCATCACTCCAAACCATCCTGCCTTTAAAGTTCCGATTGAAGGATCAGCTGTTCGGTTGAAAATATGTAACTTGTTGTTTCTCATTGCTGCTTTCAATACACTTGGGGGAGATTCTTTTCTGGCCTTTTTATGTGGCATTCTAAATGCCCCTATATTTGGATCTGCATTTTCTAACTCTGGAAAACTTTATTATGATTCTTTCGAATATCTTTTCTATGCCACTAGAATGAGAACTTTCTCCCTCTTTAATATCCATTATCTTTAATATCTATTCTTTTCCAAGGGTCACCCACATCTTGGACTTTTCCCTGGTACCTTCTCATAGTTTTATCTGTTTCCTTCTTTCATTCTCTTAGTTTCTCCATATCGTCTCCCGGCTCAGATATGCTGTACTCTTCTTGATCCAGTCTGGTGTTGAGACTTCGCACTGAGCATATTATTTGACTTACTATCTTTTTTATTCCCAGCGTTCCAGACAGTGTTTCCTCCAGTACTTCCATCTGTGTTGAAGTCCTTTTCCATGCCTTCTAGCGTCTCCCCTTATGTTATTCAGCGTTCTCAATCAGGAGAGATTTATTCTTTTGAGTTCTCCATATGGGATTTTCTCTAACTTACTCTCACTAGATGCCATTGCTATAGGATTAGTAACTTGGGAAGGTGATGTGCTGCCTAGGTTTTCCTGTCTTATGCTACTGGGTTGGAGTGTTTGCAATCCGAGATTATTTTGTTCCTTGGGATTTTTTTTTTCCTGTCTCTATTTTTTCAATGGAAGCATTTTCAATGTTTAAGAGAGACTCAGATGTGGTAGAGTCGAGGTGTGTAGTTTGAAAGATAGTTCTTCAGTCCAATAGCTCAGGGTACCTGGTGGGAGTTCTATATTATTCCCTGAGAAGGATATTCATTATGACAGCAACCACAGCTGCTAGATATTACTATTATGCAAATATTATACTAACCAATAAACACAGTGGTCTCTTTGCCTTCAATAGCTGTTAGAAGACAAAGAACCCACTAAAAACAATGCTTGGATTTTTGTGAATAATACTAGAATGTGGAGCTAAGTATGGTGAGAAGAATAGGGATAGATAGTAGTTATACTGTGAAGAGACAAAGGAATCAAGGGGATAAAGGAGCTGGGAGGGAAACTTTGGGATGATATTAGGGTCCACAGATTTTTGAGATCTTTAACTATATAGGAGATAGTAATTAAGGAATGAAAGGAGGAGGGAATGAAGATTAAAGAGGAAAAGATGAGGAAATAAGAGCGGAAGTATATGTGACATGGGTGGAAGGCACTGAATGCTTTACAGTAGGTGGACCGACCTACTCAGCAACCCTAAAACTCAATGTAACGACATAAAAACAAAAACCAAAACACTAGGAGACAAACATGCTCAAGCATGGCAATCAAGTCATAGTAAATGAGGGGTAACAAATATTTATGAAGTAGATCATTGGCACAGTTGTGCTGAATTGGGAGGCATGGTTCTCAGATCTTCTGGCTCCAGCAGCTGTACCTGATGCTTTGTGGGGCCTCAGGAGTGGGAACCCTTGGCATCTGTAACATCTGTATTCTATGCAGTTTTAGTGGAGGAGGAAACGGGTATCTTAGTCTTTTCTTGGTAGTTCTCCTGGACCCCTGCACACTCAGCCGTGGCCTCTTCTGTCCCAAGCAAGTACTGTGTTTGGGAGAGCTGTGCTAAGCTCCGTGCCAGTTCCTACTGTTTTCCCCTAAGCAGCTTAATTTGAACTTGTGGTGCAGATTCCTGAAGGCTTGCAAAGTTGTTTACGGACCTTCTCTCTTCCAAGATAAAATTTTACTGTGTATTATCTCGACTATGTTTTTCATGGAATTTTAGTGGTGAGACTTCTGACTCACCATTGTATTCAGAAGGCCCATGTCTCAGTTAGGGTTTTGTTGCTGTGAAGAGACATGATGACCACAACAACCCTCTATAAAGGAAAACATTTAAGTGGGGCTGGCTTACAGTTTCAGAGGTTTAGTCCATGACTGTCCTGGCGGGAAGCATGGAAGCATGCAGGCAGACATGGTGCTGAGGAAGAAGCTGAGAGTTCCACGTCTTGATCCACGCAGGCAGCAGAAGGAGATTTTGTGTCACACTGGGTCTAGATTAAGCGTATATACGACACCTCAAAGCCCACCTCTACAATGACACACTTCCTCTAGCAAGGCCACGCCTACTCCAACAAGGCCACACCTCCTAATAGTGCCTATAGGCCAAGCATTCAAACGCATGAGAC
This sequence comes from Grammomys surdaster, assembly GCF_004785775.1. Classification (NCBI taxonomy): domain Eukaryota; kingdom Metazoa; phylum Chordata; class Mammalia; order Rodentia; family Muridae; genus Grammomys; species Grammomys surdaster. Next base: position 984,369 of record NW_021620725.1, on the reverse strand, counting down.
TTTGGGGGCCATACCCGTTCACTACATCCCATTTCCCCACTTTGGATGGATTTATCACAGGGGTGGAAGTCAAGGAGCAGTAGTATATCCCTCCAAAGGAAGGCCGGGTACTGTGTTTCAAACTCGTTTGAAAGCCTGCTTCCCCGACTGATTGCTGTTGCTCTTAAATCCAGTTTGGCTGTTTCTTTTAAGTTGTGTTTGGTGGTGACTTCAGCCTCTTTAGTCAGGACTTTCTGAAGGCTTTGTTCTCATCCGGCCCTTCCCCAGAGATCCCACTTCCTCATGCCTACATGCTGAGGTTCCCTCGTGAACTTTGGCTGGACACAAACATTCAGCCCAGGACAACATATATTTTTGAATGTACAATAATTGCATGTAGATATTATACTTTTAAGCAAGTTCCTCTTTTCCTTCTTCACCCTTTTATCCTCTAATATTTTTAATTAATTACATTGTTTAAAAATAACTTCCGGTTATGTCTTACAGGTTTTACAAGGTTCCACATAGAGGCAAACGCAGACTTAAACTTTTGCACCCTTTCTTTGTTCCCACGAAGGCCTCACTTCATTTTTCTTTTGATGAGATCTTATAGAACTCGCTCTGAATAAAACGCTGGGCTCAACCTAATTTTTATTTCATTTTCCCTTTCTTGCTCTGTATTTTTAGATCAGACTGGCCTTGAACTGACAGAAATGCACCCATTTCTGCCTTCTGAGTGCTGGGACAAAGGACATATGCCACCACGCCTGGTTTCATTTTGATTTTATGTGTATGGTGATTTGCGTTTATGTTTGTCTGTGCAGCACTTGAATGCCTGGTGCCAGTGGACACCAGGGCAGGGAGTTAGATCCCTGGAGCTGAAGTTAAGGACAGTTGTAAGCTACCATGTGGGCTCTGGGAATCAAACTCAGATCCTCTGGGTCTTAACCACTGAGCCATCTCTCCAGTCCCATCAACCTAATATTATTTTAAATAGTTATCTAGTTTTCCATTATATGACATTACTATTCTACTCAACCACTCCTCTATTAATAGATATTTCCATCACTTTCTTTTTAACGTCACTGGCACGCATAATGCTCTAAAGGGTAATTTTGGTCATGTGTTGAAGTGGAAGTTTCTGGGTATGTACATGATGCAGACTGATGGGGTGTTTTGCTGAGGCAGGACTCGTGGGAGGACGTGTGAAGTTCGGAGAGAAGGTAAAGGGCACTCGGTGGACAGTGACGGTGCACTACAGTGACGGTGCACTTGCGTAGCTAGCTTTGCAACACTTCGTTGGTCTCGCATCTTCACTGACCTTTACTTTGTTGAGAGAAGTACGGCAGAGAACTCCTCCTGGCAGCCTGGCTGATTCTGACCCTGGCTGTTTCTGCTGGCTCGTGCAACCGCTGCTGATTCATGTTTGGTATCCTGACTGTACTGAACTGGGTATCCTGTCAGAGATTGAAATTGCCTCAAAGAACTACTTCTGAACAGGTCCACATCCCCTTGTCCTATTTACTATCTTTTCTCCTCTACCTTTGGACAGTGGGCTGGAAGGGGGAGTCAAAGCATTTGGAAACCTTCATTAAAAGCAGGTTTTAAAAAAAATCGAAGCCTACAGTGTGTCATTTTGTATTTTTGTATTTGCTTCATTAAAGCTACAGAAGTGTGGTTTCTGGTTAAAGGCTAAACACAGCTGTAGTCTTGGTAGATGCCAATGAATTTCCCTCTGAAGAAGTTGTGTCATTTTGCCCCACTAACAACACACATTGTTTCTTCACAACCCCACCAAGAGACATCATTACCAAAACTTTACTTTTGTCCATTTGATGGGAGGAAAACAGGCATCTCAGTGTATCTTTGATATTCACCTCTCCTTTTAAGATTGAAGTTTCAGAATTTCCCTGTCAATAAGAAGTACCAGTATCTTTCTTTCCTGAAGCACCTGTCAGCCCCACTGCTTTGACATGTTAGGGGTTGACCTTTTCTCTTTGATTTCTAGGACTTCCTTACGGTAAGGAACATCAGTCACTCTTTTTGTTATTATGACAAACTACCTGACAGGAAACTTAAGAAAGGTTTATTCTAGCTCAGGTTGAGGCTACGAGTCCATCATGGTGAGGAAGGCATAGTGGTGAGTGCTTGAGGTAGCTGGTCACACTGCATCAGTAGTCAGGAAGCAGAGAGAGGTGAATTCTGGTGCTAAACTTGCTTTCTCCATTTTATGCAGTCTAAGATCCCAGCCTGGGGAATGGTGCTGCACACACACACACGCACACACACAGCGAGAGAAAGAGAGAGAGAGAGAGAGAGAGAGAGAGATTTGTCTCCTCCATGGGTTTAGATCCTATCAAATTGTCATATCAGCCCTTCCCCTCCTCCCAGTACCCTGTCATGAAAGTCCTCCCCCCATTCTACCTTCCCCTTCTCTTTTGACCCAACTCTGTTTCATTATTCTTGGTATTGTCCTCTTCGTTTTTATTTTATTGATGTCATCCTTGAGTTTGATTATTTTCTTCTGGCTACTCCTCCTGAGTCTGTTTGCTTCTTATCTTTTTTTTTTCCTTTAGAGCTTTCAGATGTGCAGTTCAGTCACTAGTGTAAGATCTCACCAATTTTTTCATGAAGGCATTTAATGCTATGAACATCCCTCCTGGCACTGCTTTCACTGTGTCCCATAAGTTTGGATATGTTGTGCATTCATTTTCATTCAATTCTAGAAAGTCTTAATTTCTTTCTTTATTTCTTACTTGAACCAGAGATAATTGATTAGAGAGTTGTTCAGTTTCCATGGAGTGTGTAGGCTTTCTGTTGTTTTTGTTGTTATTGAATTCCAGCATTAATCTATGATGGTCTGATAAGATTATTTCAAATTTCCTGCATCTGTTGAGACTTTGTGATCAAGTATACAGTCAACTTTAGAAAATGTTCTGTGAGATGCCAAGAAGAAAGTATATTCTTTTATGTTTGGGTGAAATGTTCTACAGATATCTGTTAGGTCTATTTGAGGAATCATAGCTGTTAGTTCTGTTATTTCTCTGTTTAGTTTCTGTCTGGATGCCTTGTCCGTTGATGAGAGTGGAGTGTTGAAGTCTCCTAATATTAATGTATGATTTAGGCTTTAGAAATATATTTTTAAAATGTGGATGTCTTTGCATTTGGGGCATAGATATTCAGAATTGAGGTGTCCTCTTGGTGGATTTTTCCCTCAATGAGTATGAAGGGTCCTTCCCCATCTCTTTTGATTAGTTTTGGATGAAAGTCTATTTTATTAGGTATTAGAATACTATTCCTGCTTGCTTCTTGGGTCCTTTGCTTGGAAAACCTTTTTCTAACCCTTTACTCTGAGGTAATTTCTATTTTTTTTATGTTGATGTGTGATTCTTATATGCAACGGAATGATAGATTCTCTTTTTGCAGTCATTCTGTTAGCCTATGTCTTTTTATTGGAAATCGAGTCCATTGATGTTGAGAGATATTAATGACAAATGATTGTCAATTCCTGTTATTTTGATGTTGGTCACAGTAGTGTATGTGCATGTGAGTTCCAAAACATGGGACAATCTAGAAAAAAGTTTATATTTTTATAAAACTATAACATACTAAAACTAAGTCACAAAGATACAAACAACTTAAATCAATTTATAACAAGCACTGAGAGCAAAACAATAAAAATAAAAAAGTCTTCCCACAAAGGAAAACACAGACTAGATAGATTCACTGCTGAATCCTGCCAAACCTTTGATGAAGAGATAACACCAATACCTCCCAAACTTCCACAAGAGAAAGGAATGCTATGAAACTGATTCTATAAATAAATCCTGATAACCAAATAAAATGAGGCTATAACAACTGCCAAAACATTATAGAATAATTTTCTGGATAAAGATATTCATAAAAGTTCTCAATAGAATACTTGCAAATCAAATTCAAGAGCACATTGAAAATGCAATACATTATGGTCCAAGTTTGTTTCATCTCACAGATGCAAATATGGCTTAAAATACACAAATCACATCATTATCTCAATAGTTACTAAAAAATGGCCTTAAAGTTCAACATGATTAAAATTATCTCTAAAAAACTAGGATAAAAGAAACATTACAACAAAGGCTATAGATGACAGATCTATAACCAACATACTTAATGGAAAACTAAAAGAATTTTCTCAAAATTCAGGAGTAAGACAAGCTTTCCTCTCTTACTTATTCTGTACAGTGTTTGGAGTGTTAGCTAGAGCAATAAGACAAGAAAAAGAAATCAAACTGATGCAAGTAGGAAAAGAAGAAGCCAAACTATCCCTATTTGCAGACATGACTCTATGTTTAAAAAGCAAAGTATAAAAGATCCTAATAGCTATTAGAAAACTCTTAAACCCAATGAACACTTTCAAAATGTGGCAGGATACAAAATTTATTTTTAAAAATTTGCCTTTCTGTATACCAGTAGTGAACATGGTGAGAAAAAAGTTCCATTCACAATAGGAAGCATTTTTTAAGTTCAAAATCTACCACTTTGTCTCTTTTATAAATGGAGACATAGTTTTAATCCTTCATTAATAAACTCACTTCTCTATGGAACTAAGGGGAATTCTTCACTCAGACTGAGCCCTCGTCCTTTCCCAGGGACTGAAATCCTATTTTCCTTACTACTGTGTTCAAAAGAATTTCCAGAAGTTTGGAATCAGAATTCCTAAGCTGTTCATTTAAAGTCTGGGTGCTACAGGCTGCTACTGCAGAAAGACACAACAATCCAGGGTCATTTAAAATGGTCTCATAAGTGACTCAAGGTCTTCAGAGAAAGGCACATTATCAAGGATGTCTCTAGCCAGAGATGTAGGCGTGCAGGGTGAAGGCTGAGTGCGGCTCCTCTCCTTTCACACACGGCTCTCCTGTCATCACCCAGGATTCTTTTAAGATGCAGTGACTAACTCTTTCACCCCTTCGCCAGTGATCAGACGGGTATTTGGGGAGGAAGTGGGTTTCCTCCTATTTGGATGGTTGTTGAAAACCTTTACCCAAAGGATTCAAATTTTGAAATGGCAGCTCATGGAGAGCTGAATTTGACCTAATTAAATGTACTAAGCAAGCACTGACTACCTGAGTCCTTTAAAAATTCCAGACTAAGATGTGCAGACATGAAATACAAACAACTAAAATTCCCTCGTGATCTAAAAACTCCAGCAAAAAAATTCTGCCTAAATCATGTTTATGTATCCCGGACTCAGGAGCCACAGTGATCAATACAAACTAATTGGATGCTAATAAGTCTAGATAGCTTCCCTCCAATTTGTACAGCTAATGGCATGGGGTAAATCCTTTACCTAGGTGACTCACAGTTATATCAGACTCATCACATTCAAAACTGAACTCAAGATTGCCATTCTGAAACCTCACTCCTCTGTGTTCTCAATCTTAGTTGGTGGTGTTCTATCTAAATTGGGAACATACAAGTCATCCTTGACACCTTGGCCATTGGTCACCACCACCCCCGGTATCTAATTTTTAAGTCCTTAAAGTTCTGGAGTTCTGTCCCTTCTTTTCATCATCAATGTTCCTGCCCAAATAGAAGCTTTTTTTCTCTCTCACTTGGAATACACAATTTGCCTCCTTAACTCTTGGAACAATATATCTAACACTCAAATCTAAACTTTCTGTAATTCTCTGAATTATATCAGTAGTTCCTCTATATTTACAAAACAGAATGCACACTTCTTAATAGTGTACTTCATCTGGTATCCAGGGTTCCATATATATACAGATTCTGACTAACTCTTCAGTCTTGTCTCTCTTCATTAACTTTAAACACTTCTATTACATTTTGCTTGTTTGTTTGTTTGTTTAGTACATTTATGTATGGGCACACATGCACATACACCGTGGCTTCCATGTTCAGGATGGAAGACAACTTACAAGAATCAATTCCCTCCTGCTTCCATGTGGGTGCATAGGACTGAACTCAAGTCATCAGCCGGTACCTTTACTTGCTGAACCATCTTGCTGGGTCCTTCATTTATTTTGTACTTTATACAACTGTCGCCCCAAGCTGGTCATTAGTTTTGTTCTTTGATATTTGCAGGGAGGAAAGCAAATGTTATCAAGAAGGGTTTCTGCTCTTAGACCTTCTTTTGTCTTTGCCTATTGAGAATACCCCTCTGCTGACTCATCATGTTTCCAGCAGCTCAGAAACTATTAGAAATAAAAGAAACTTGGAGAGTGTGCCACTGTGTGACCCACCATGTCTGCAGGACTGAGGCAGTATACAGCTCAGGGGCTCACTGGGTTAGTTCAGGATTGTTTTTCTTTAAGATGAAAATGGGAAGGCTAGAGAGAAACAGAGCTATTCAATCTTGGCCAGAATCAGCATCCATCAAATAACTCCTAATGAATAAATAAAAAGAAGCTATTTGAGAAATGCTTAGGGACCAGAGCAACTGGGTGTTTTGAAAGATGTATACTCTTCTTTCATGAGTCAGGTTAAAAGAGGACTCCTTAGGAGGACCCTGATCTGAGTATCAGATGATGAAGTTAATGTTATATCAGCTCCTTTTCTTGTTGTTGTTGTTGTTGTTGTTGTTGTTTGAAACCAGAACATTTATTTTATGACTGATTGAAATCTTCACGATGAACTGGATGCTGCAACAGCTGCCCTCTTGGGTTTAGGTGTTGTTCCTTTACAGAATCCATGTCTGAATCTGCGATAGACAGTCATTAGGTGCCTCATCCAACCAATCCTGGTAGTGTTTCATCTCTTAGCCTTGGCACTGCAGTTATACTTTCTCTTGCGCTTGACAGGGTAGCCACATTTGCCACAGGTCGACTTCTAAAGGTGGTAGGCCTTGGAGCCACAGTGGCAGCACAGTGTGTGCATCTTATTGGGACACTTTCCAAAGGATGACATTCCTGTTGTCATCTTGCTTCTACCGGCAAGGCCAAAGAGACCAGAAGAGCGTTGTATCAGCTCTTAGGAAGAGTATCCTGAATACTGCCTTGAAGAGCATCTGGGTAGAGAGAATGACTTGGAATAAATCTGTCTATCATGTATCAGGCCCATTCCAAAGACCAGCATCAAAGCAGTCAGCCCTGTCTTTAACCCAGGCCATCTCCAAATGACCACTGTTTGCTTCTTTTGTGGAAGAACAGCCAAAATCTCTCCAAAGGGACCGAAGATGAAGTCATAGCAGGCTCTTCTAATTAACAAACTGCGGACCTCTTGGACAACTATCAGAACAGCTTTTAATTGAACAAGGAAGAAACTATGATCAAGGACTAGGACAGCAATAAGTAAGAAGGCAAAGTTTGGTGGGTCCCCTACCTGGACATTAGTATGAACTACATTCACCCCTTCTTCCCCAGCTTGGTGGATGTCAAGAGTGTTTAATTGGGGAGGATGGGGATGAGTCTCTAAGATCTTAGTAACAGCAAGATCATCCAAGACTTCCAAGATGGGAACTGCCTTTAGTAAAGGACATTAAATTAAAATCAAGCCCAGAGGTCTATACGACAGCGGCCTGTAAGCCTCAGATTGAAGTTATGAATGGAATTGTGTTTCTATAAATCCTGCTTCTAATCATGGATTCCCTTGAAAATTCCCCACGTGGCCTGAGGTTTGTTAGATGCCACAAGATGCTGTGAATCTGCAGCCTCATTATGGACGTGGCATAGATTCTTTCACACCTGGCTCCTTCTCTCCTCTCTGTGCTGTACAGTGTGGTAGGTCAGTGTTGCAAGCGAAAAGCTCTTAGACCCAAACATTTCTATCACATGAATCTGAGAGAGGCTCCAGGCCTTCAACTGAAATGAGTTCACGAACAGCATACTACTAGAAACAAAAGAATCTTACAAGCACTCTGAGTCAATAGGGAGGGGACAGCCCAGATGAAAGTGACAGGCTCCAGAGCTTCTCAGCCAACACACTGGAATCCTTTCTGGCTGTCGCCAAATTCAAGAGCCAGATCCTAAAATTAAAGAAGGGAGATATTCCGCTCCTGCTAACTTTCTACAGAACAGCTCTAGAACACAAAGCTCCTACTATTCTGTTTAATTTATCTACATGTAAATGTCTCCTGGAGGTGTGGAGGAGGGGCAGCTGTGGCTCTTACACAGCTTGCTATGATCCTGTGGGACTCACTCTGCATAGCCCAGTTGTATCTCAGCTCCTACCTTAGTTCCACAGACCCTGTGTAGAGTGGATATAAGGGCCAAGAAGATGGCTCAGTGGATGGAGTGCTTACTGCAGAGGCACAGGTCCCTGATTTCAGATCCCCAGCACCCAAGGTAAAAAGTCTGTTAATCCAGATCTGGGAGGCAGACTCAGGAGGCTCCATGGTGTCAGCCAGCTTGGCCAGTTCAGTGTCTTCACAGGTGTGACCATCACCACAAACCAATTTTAGAACATCTTCTTTACTAAAAGCAAAACCAGAGGTATAAGTCACTCTCTATGTGGAAATCTCTCTGCTGTATCTAGCACTTTGCAAACAAAATATAGTTAAAGGTTCAGCTTAGTCTAATATTCAAGAAAGGTTCGGTGTGTTATGTTCAGGAGGCAGAGGAAGGGCAGGGAGCATTCCGACCATGGATGTCTCCAACAACCCTAAACAGTAGATGGTGGTTTACAGTTACGGTGGTCAGGTCACCTGCAATGGTTTCAGTAGTGTTGCTGACACAGAAAGTCCCTGAGAGAACTCTCCTGACAGCACTCACATAGTAGACCTTGGGTATAACTATCGTTGTGACCTAATTTGTACCAACTTCTTGAGGAGACATTCAGGTGACTTTCAAATATTTCTACTGACAGGTGAGATGGCTGAAAATATTTACCAACTCAGAACCTGCCATCACTTAAGAACTCTGCATTGAAATAGAAATTAATTTAAAAAAATCATTTCCACTAAGCAAAGCCAGCTCATCTTGTGATTCCCCTTATTGTCACTATTCTGCATAGGTATGTATTAAACACCCTTTCTCTAACACTTAAAAATAAATGCAATTGACAGCAGAGACCAACTGTGAGAATCACTGTCAGGGAGAGCTTTGCCCCAATTGGTGTGGTATCCTGAAACGTGTGCAACTGTGCTGAGCAGGACAGACCAGCACATGTGGAGCTGCCTAAGTCATTCCCGTGCACCGATTCCCATATAGGAGGTCTTGTCTGTAACACACAGCTGAGCGCTCTGCCTTGTATCCCGACTGCACTGACTTGCTCCAAACACTCTTGGATTTGCCACTTTGTCTGTCTGCCTGATGCTTCACTTCTCGAAGCCTACTATTTGCATATGTTGTGACAGTGATTGAGCAGGTAATACCAATAAAAATCCCCACTGTACACACTCTCAATTATGAATCATTAGCCTAATATCACCTTAAATCGGTAAATAAAATAAAAATTAAGAGGTTATCGGTGGCCTGTCAACACTTCTTCTCAACGTTGGAGATAGAACTTCAAGCCAACTGTAAAGATACGACAAATTTAAGTATTCACTCCAAATCAACCTGCCAGCCTGTCTCACTGGGGGCCTTTCAATGCCAGTAGCATTACACTGTCTCCTATTCAGTCAGTCATTGTATTAGCTAGCATTCTCTAGAGTAACAGAACTTATAGAATGAATCTGTCTTCATATACATAGAAGGAAAATTTATTAGAATGGCTTACAGGCTCTGCTACTCCAACAATGGCTGCCTATGAATAGAAAACCCAAGAATCCACAAGACTGGACGTCTCAGCTGGTCTTAGGTATACACTGGAATCCCAAAGAAGCAGTAGGCTCTAATGCCAGTGAAGGAATGGCCTTGGTAGCAAAACAAGAGCAAGCAGACAAAGAGTAAAAGCTTCCTTCTTCTGACAGAAGGCATGGCCCAGATTAAATCTGGATTAAAGATCTGGAATAAAGGTATCTCTCTCCACTTCAAGATCTGGATAAAAGTTGTATCTTTCTACCCCAAAGATCCCAACTAGAAGTAGACCTTCCCACTTCAAATTAAGCAGAAATTCCTCACAGGTGTGGCCTATACTTTTGGGGTTTCGCTAATTCCAAATGAAGTCAAATTGACAACCAATAACAGCCATAACAGTCATGTTTTCAGAGGTGGACATCCTAAATAGCTTCCAGGAGGAACAAACAGGAGAGAGGCCCAGCCCTTGGTGTGTCAGTGACCACAGTGCTTTTCCTCTCTCTGGTCACCAGAACCTTCAGATTGGCCCCTTGTTCCCTATGTCTCTTCATCTAGGGCATGGCACTGGACGAGATCTCTGCTCAAACCCCTGTCAACTTCCTCCACATGGACCCTCCCTGACTCACCAGAGAGCTTGGCACTCACTGTACAGGGCTCTCAATTTTTGAGGAATCTGGAGCATAGACTATGATGCTTCCTTAATCACTGGGGGGAAAGCAGAAGTCTAGAGCATTCCTAGACAGCTAAATAATGCTATATTATATGAAGAAGCCATCTTCAAACTTCCAGGTAATCCTAGGGAAACTTAGCTTTCAGGACGTGGGGCCAAGCTTTGTCAAAGTGATTTCACTATTACAGAGCCACTAGCAATCTAAAAGTGGTTCTGAATTTTCACATGCTTTTCTCCACACTCCGTGTTTTTACCAGACTGACTTAAGTATCCAGCCCTTGGGTACAATTGGTTTTGAGTGGGGAGATAGAATAAAGTCTTACATAGGATTCTTTCCCCTGTACCAGGCTTTACTTACTCCCATGTTTGCATGTTCAACATGCATGTTTGAAGGCAAGGTTGAAGTTTCTCCCTGACATGGCCAGTGTGAACTTCCTTCTACAGTAACAGAGAGTGAAACCCTCAAAAGTGGAAAATGTGGATCTCTGGTCCTTATAGTGCAAGGTATTCTCCGAGTAGGTGCTTTGTGGACATTGTCTCTTGCTCCATTGCAGAAGCATTGGGTGAAACCATGACCTTCATCTAGAAGGACTTGGGATGGGGTCCAAAGGACCTTAAACTTAGAGGCAATAGTAGATCAGTAGAGGGCTAGTCCCTATGGTCTGCAAACCCGAGTTAATCTACCAGCAATTGACACACACTGGTAAAAGTCAAGAAAATACATATACCAAAGCGTCTGTCCAGGTGATAAAGCACAATCGAGAGTGGCCAGCCTTGTCCTAGGGCTCAGTCTAAGGTTCTCAGCCTTAATAATGCTGGGTCCCTTTTGTACAATTCCTCACGTCGTGGTGACCTGCAATCATAAAGTTGTTTTGTTGCTATTTCATAACTGCAATTTTGCTACTGTTATGAACCATAATGCAAATCTGATAGGAGACCCCAAAGGGATTGTGACCCATGGGTTGAGAACCACTATCTTAGAGACAGTAGGACACCTAGGAAGACTGACTGGTCGAGGAAAAAGTCCCCAAAGGAGAGGTGATGTAGGAACTGGGAAGGGTGGTTAGAAAGATAAGAGGGCATTTGAGACACGCATAGCAGCTCTCACAGGGGGACAGATGAAGGTAGGCTTCAGGGTTTAGAAGGATAGGTTTCTATCACAGATACTCTCTGAATGTAATCTGAAGGCCATGGGTAAAAGACTCTCCACAAATATGGTGGATGTGGGAAAACGTTTAGTAAGAATTAGCTCCTTGTTGGACATCACCAGCCTCACACTGGAGTCATGCCTGAATGGAAGTCGGGAGTGTGGGAAAGCCCTTTGTGAAAAGGTAGACTCTGCTCCCTCCGCACCCAGGATTTCAAGGGGAGAAGCCCGGTGAGTATGTCGTAGGGAGGGGTGTCTTGAATGCAGTCACATCTCAGAAAACTCAGAAAAGAGGCGGCTGTGTGGCAAATGTAGGGAGACCATCAGCTACCTCTCTGTTCCGTCCTACAGTGTAGCTCAGAGCTCAAGAAAGCCCCGGGCCTGCAGAACGTGGGAAAGACTTTTACCACAGCTAGTCTGCCACTCAACACAGAGATAAACCCTATGAGAACTTGTCCAAGATCTCTCTTTGGCCTGGTATAGTATGTCTACACTTGGTGGGGAATAACAAAACCTTTGAGTAAAAATGACATGGGAAATCCTTCAAGAGGTCAAAGGAAGCTTTGACAGATAAGGACCAGCTGAAACGAAGGAAAATTAGAATGTAAATATAGTGCCAAATAAAATTATTTGATTTCCAAGTAGATAAGGAACCGCACACAAATGAACACATTTTATTGCTTTATATACGATTATGTAGAGATTCAATGGTACAGGGTGAGTAGGGGGGAGGGGGGACCTCTTTTTGTCTCATAATTTAAAACACTCAGCACTCTCGTTATCACTTTGATGTCCTTGCTTTCTTCTGACTCATTTCCTCAGGCTTGCGCATGCTCATAGCTGCTTGGCCTTCCCAGGTGAGCTCGAGTCTCCCTCTGTGGCCTCAGTTTCTCCAGTCCTTGGTCAGCAGCTTCTGTGGGTCCAAATCGCCAGAATTCTAAGTGAGATGAAGCCATAGAGAGGTTACAGACAAAATAAAAAACACATCTCTCATTAAACACTTAGGAAAATAATTTTTATACAAATACAATATGTGAAAATATATAAACTATTTGACAACCAAATTTTAAAATTAAATTTTTAGAAATCTATCCTAGAGAAACATTCTCAGAGACATGCAAAGCTGTGCGTAAAAGAAAACCATCATGTTTGTGCTTACATATAAGACACTGAAAATTGCTTAAGTGTTCATCAGTAAAAGTATGTTTCATGAATATACCTTTTCTATGAAATATTGTATAGTACACTGATTCTATATATACAACTATTAAAATATCTCCCAGATACAGTGTTATGTAAAATATATAATATATAATATAAATAAATATTATTATGTAAAATAATAATAAGAGATTTGTTTATTTGAATTTCCCACATTTGAAAACATACCCACAAGGCTATTCATGGAGGATGGACAGGTCCAGAGTCTTAGGAATTTCTATATATACTTTATATAGTGAACTATTGTTTGTTGTTTAAATATGTAACACATATGTATTACTCTTGTAATAAAGGTTTTAAATATTTTCATAGAGCTGTGGCTTAAAATAAAAATGATGTCTCTATGTACTATAAGGCATGAATTTTAAAGGATTTTCTTCAATCTTTGTCTTATTATGCCCAAAAGAATTAAGACCAAAGATCCAGAGTTCCTTGGTCACAGTTAATAAACGATAAGGTAGTTTTAAAATGATGACCCAACACATATGAAGAAGAAAACATGCTTTAAAAATGAGAGCTCACCAGGCAGTGGTGGCGCATGCCTTTAATCCCAGCACTTGGGAGGCAGAGGCAGGTGGATTTCTGAGGCCAGCCTGGTCTACAGAGTGAGTTCCAGGACAGCCAGGGCTTTACAGAGAAACTCTGTCTCGAAAAAACCAAAAAAACAAAAACAAACAAACAAACAAAGCTCAGCATAGATGATTCGCTTCCTTTTAAATACTTACTTATAAATGATCTTTGCTGGTGGTTAGGAATGGTTTACATGTCAACTATCGATCTTTCCAGATCACAAGGAAAGTACTGTGAGTTCCTTTGGTTAATGCTGATGAATTTGTGCTCAGGCACACACGGTTGCTGGCTACCAGGCATTTGTAGATGTTTTCCTCTGAACGAATGTGACCTTGTAATACCAGCTCTGTTTCCTGACTTTATGGCATATGCTAGCATTCCAAAAGCATAGACTTTTCCCCCCAACATAATATTCATTTAAGCCATCAGACCTTTCTTCCAATGTGGAAAACAAGTTTTATATAAACAGATCATATCTTACATTAGCCTGTGTTCTCCCTCACAAACAAAAGGTACATATTAAAGCGCTTTCATGGGGAATCACATACAATCAGAAATATTTTCCCTAATTTTAAATAAAAGGAGGAGGCTTTTCATAAAGAAGTATAAATCACCAGTAAGTATACTTGGATAAGAGTCATAGCGTACCCAAATGTGTTACACTGCAGAAAATATATTTTCTTGCGAGTGTTGTTTTCTCATTTAGCAAAAGAAGTTGGCAGCCGTGTGATGACACATGTGCATTCTCGCTGTTGGGGATCAGTTCTGAAAAGTGAACTGTGAGAAGAAATGAGATATCAGCTGGGTCGGTAATGAGAACACAGCTCCATTGGAAGATCTCGTTCTCGGAAGAGTCATTGACCATTGTACCCAGGCTGTGTAAGTGTTGACTAAGCAGGTTTCACTACCCTGGGAAAGAAGACTACAAAAACGTTGGCATTTCCTGTGGTTAAGATCTGCCTGTGACGTTAAAAAGGAAGGTGGTCACCCTAAGAAACAGGGACAATGATTCTACAATAATTCTGAAGGTAGCAGTGGGTGATGGGTGTGACCAGTTGTTTTCAGGAGTTCATGACAGTCATTCAAGAAAGTTATCACTTAAGAGATCCAAGTTAGAGGGAAGAGTCTCCACTGTGGCTTTGCTGTCATCGAGGTTTGTCACCGTGACACTGGAGTAGAAGAACATCTGTGGACTATTTCAAGGCAGAATTCACCATCATACATGTAACAGTGAAAAGTTACTGCTTCCTATGACCTCAACTGACCAGACTTCTTCTCCCTCCAGTTATGCCATTATAAGGGAACACTGGGAAATGACTGATGTTCTTAGACAATTAAATGAAAGATGTGTGATTTATCAGAGGAAGACTTTATGATAATGTGACACTGTCAAGTGCTGGGCTGGTTCCTCGGTCCCCTAGCTATGCTCTAGTTTCTAGTATCTAATGTCTTTATTCATCCTGTGTATGGGTGTTTTTGTCTGTCTGTATGTCTGCACCATGGATGTGCCTGGTGGCTGCAAAAGCCAAAAGAGGGTGTCAGATCCCTTGGAACTGGAGGTACAGTTGTTAACTACCATGTGGGTGCTAGGATTCGACTGTGGGTCCTCTGGAAGAGCAGTCAGCACTCTCTCCAGCTCCCACTGAACTCTACTGTTCTGCTCCTGCTTCTTGATTCTCCCTCATTTATTTTGTGATTTTCATTTTGTGCTGCTAATTGGAATGAGATTCTAGAAATTCCCTGCCTTCAGGGAAAATTGGTGCCCACTTTAACCAGGCACCTGGAGGCACTACCCAACCCAGAATAACTTAAATATCCATCTTGGGATTTCCCAGCTTATATTAGTCGTGGGAACACAGCCTTGATTCCAGTGAGAACAACTGCCTATTATCAAGTTCTCAGGAGAAATTTAGCTTTTGCCGAATCTCCAGGGGAAGACGGACACTGGGATCCCTTCTGGGGGGGGCAATTTTCTCTGTTTCCTTTTTCTATCAAACACAGGCAACCTACTTTAGGCAGCTCAGCCCTTTGCTCACCTTGCTCAGAACTGGTGACCACTTTCTCCTTCCTCCTGAATAAGCCTTTCTCTTCATTTTTGGCCTTAAGATTTTTTTGGGGGGGTAGGGGGGGTGTTCGAGACAGGGTTTCTCTGTGTAGCCCTGGCTGTCCTGGAACTCACTCTGTAGACCAGGCTGGCCTTGAACTCAGAGATCCACCTGCCTCTGCCTCCTAAGTGCTGGGATTAAAGGCATGTACCACCACTGCCCGGCTAAGAATTTCTTGATAATAAAACTGTACAGTTTTTTTTCTTGGTGGTGGTTTGTTTTGTATTTGTTTGTTTGTTTGTTTGTTTGTTTATTAAGACAGGATTTCGATGTGTAGCCACAGCTGTCCTGGAACTCTGTAGACTAGGCTGGTTTCCAACTCTGAGGTCTGCCTGCCTCTGCCTCCCTACTGCTGGAATTAAAGGCATGTGCCACTGGGATTATTCTGCTCGGCATAATAATCATTTCATAATGGAAAGCTGGGGAGATGTTTTAAATTTACTTTATTCTACATTTTGTTGGGATTGGTGACAACTTTGAGTCCTATTAACCCACAGATTGCCATTCAAAAACCTCTAATCTGTGTCGCATACCGTGGTTGGCCTATGTGAAAGCATGAACCATCCACTAACACCAAGCAACCGTGAGCCTGGATTGCTGAGACTCTAAAGCAATAAAGGATGAGGTCTAAAGGGCATACTTGAGTCTTACCTTACTGGGAAAACATCTGTTCTCTTAGCCCCCGTTTATCTGTAGAAACAACACATGACCTATATGGACATTCTCAGAGCTCATAGGAGGAATGTTCAACTGTAGTTATTAGCTTCTTGCTTTCATCTTCTCTGAAAAATGTTCCCAAATGAGAAATATTCATAATAGGGCTAGAGAGATGACAACTCAGTGACTGTGCACTTCCCAGAGCCCACATCAAGTGATCCACAGCTGCCAGTAACTCAGCTTCAGGAGATCTACCTGGTTCACTATTCTCTACCAGATCCACCAGGCTTCTTCCGGTACCTGCAGCACATGTGCCATTTACCACAGAGCCACATATACACAGAAATAAAATAAATATTAAAAACCAAGCCTATCTTTCTTCGAGTGGCTGTTGTTGTGTGTTTTGTTACAGAGATGAGACACACAACTGATACAACTTGGCAACTAGAATCTGTGACACTAGTTAGCATTGAGCATTTACATTAAACCAAGCTCTGTGTTAATGGTTTTGAATTTGCTACCTCCCTGAACTCTTAAGGAAGCCTAACAAGTCAGATACATTGTATCGCTGTTTTCTAGATGGTAAATCTGTGGAGTGAGAGGTGAGACAACACAGTCAATCATTTTCAAACCCCGTGCTCAAACTCCTTCATTGTTCGCCGCGGGTAATATGTTAACACACCCATAGTATGGTACAACTTTTGCTTTAAAAAAAACTCGAGGGGGCGCTAGAGAGATGGCTCAGCAGTTAAGAGCACTGACTGCTCTTCCAGACGTCCTGGGTTCAATTCCCAGCAACCACACGGTGGCTCACAATTATCTGTAAGGACAACCTGATGCCCTCTTTTGGTGTGTCTGAAGACACTGACAGTGTACATAAAATAAATAAATCAAAAAAATCACTTAATATTGTGTGTGTGTGTGCGTGTGTGTGAGAGAGAGAGGGGGGGGGAGGGAGGGAGGGAGGGAGGGAGGGAGGGAGGGAGGGAGGGAGGGAGAGAGACAGAGAGAGAGACAGAGAGAGAGAGAATCTAAAGGGAATATAGAACTTGGAGTGACAAGAACATAGGGAGAAGAAACAAGACAGCTTCCTTCCCACATGTCTGCTCCCTCAGAGTCTCCACTCTGTCCCGCTTTCTTTTTTACCACCACTACCACCTTGTGTCTGATTTTTTAAAAACATTTTTCTCACCTCCGCTGCTGCTGCATAGTCCCTAACTTATTTCCCTGAATCCACTATTTTGTATTTTCGCCCCCACAACCAACCTACGGATCCTTCGAGGAAGACACAAACAAAGCATTGGCTATTTTAAAGCGCCACGGTTTCTAAAAGCAGTCATCTCTTTATATCTACCCCTCGCCACAGATCCTTCTCAGCTGCTCCCTCTTTCACTTGGCAGCAAGGCGGAATTCTATGGTGGAGCCCGCACGACCCTTCCTGTCCAGCCCCCACGCCTGTGTCTCCAGCTATGCTGTGGTTTGTTGGTTTGAGCTTTCAGGTTTGTATGTACCCTGTGTTCTCTGCCTGGCCTGTCTTCACTGATCTCTGCCTAGGGGACTCCATCATCTCTGCCGGTTGTTTTGTTTGTTGTTGTTGTTGTTTCTTGAGCCGGGCTTGCCTTGTAGTCCTCCTGCCTCGCTAGTGCTGGGATTACTGTCCCATGCCACCATGGCTGGTGGAGTCTCACTATCTTTATAGGCTACCGCGGTCACATAAGCTATGTAAAGCATGTGCTGATGCAGGAAAGGGTTCAGTCGATTTGGTTAAGTGAATAAAGTAACGAATGCACAATGGTCCTTATACCAGGTTTGTAGACCTCAAGTTTTAGCTCATTATTCTCCTGAATAACAAAGGCGGGGTTTCCCCTTCTGCCTTTGCCATGAATCGGTTACAAGCTGGGGCATATCAGATTCTCTAGTACCCGACACTATGCTGGACATACAGGAGGTGCTCAAGAGTCTAGAAGTCGTAAACATGTTTCTTGCTAAAATCCAGCTCTTCTGACTAAACCTTCAGCAATAAGCAAGACTCTGCTACAGAAGGAGCAAGGACTGCCCAATGTCTCTTTTGGGAACAACTAATTCATCACATAAAAATTGCATGACCTTGCCGGCATGGTAGCTCACACCTTTAATCCCAGCAACCGTGAAGCAGAGACAGATGGTTCTCTGAGTTCAAGGCCAACCTGGTCTACAGAGTGAGTTCCAGAATGGCTAGGGCTACACAGAGAAACCATGTCTCAACAAACAAAACAAAAAACTCTGCACGATCTCATACTTTCTATAGACGATGTTAAAATTCTCTAAAGGGAAATCATCGCATACAGTCTCAAAGCCCTTTCCCTAGTAACAATTTTTCTGGGGCTTAAAATTGAACATCTCTCAATGGCATTTATTAAGGTATAATGAGAGTTCTGAAATCCTAAGTAAAATTATTTGACCATATCAAATTCACACTTGACGGTGTCTTCTCTTGAAGACTGGCATTCCCGGATCTCCAGTTACACCCGTCTTCCTGCTCATCACAAACAAATAAAGTGTGTAGCACATGGTGTCAGCACAACAAACCCGAACACCTGTGTGCCTGTTTGCTTCTGGCATTCTATTCAGCTGCTAGCTCTAAATGAATTATCCCAGTCAAAACTATTCCCTACCCCCACTCCCGTTGCCGGAGAGTACACTATGCTTTGCCATTATAGCGCCTCGAACATTATTCTACATAGTGAAAAGGCAATGTCTGCTCAGAACTCCACAGTCTGCATGTTTTCGTGTATGTAAGTCACCCAAGTCTCACGGCAGCCCTGTGTCTTCAACAGGGTTGTGGCATTTGTGAGGAGCCAAAGAAACACACGACTCAGAAACCTAAGCTGTTGGCCTAGGCAGGTAGCAAGAAGCTAAGGAGAGCTGGGGTCGTGCTCAGGCCCTCCGGCTAGAAGCCCACGCATTTCCCACAGCTCCTTTGTGAAATGAGCATCATCAAGTCCAGTGGCTCCTCCTGGTGTCCCCACGATTTCAGTTTAGTTGTAACTTAGTGACTCATCAGCTGACATCTGCCAGAATCGAAGTTCCCAATGTCGGGGGATTAGAGGTTCCCGTGCCTCTTATTTAAAGATTGATTCATCGATTTGAAGCGTCATTGGTTTTGTTTTATCAGATTCTATCACTATTCTCCTAGGCAGCTGACTGGTTCCCACATGCCAAGCTCAAAGCTCTTGGATTCAAGTTTATACTTCAGAGAACTTAAAACTATTTCACTGCATTCAGACAAGCTGTAGATCTGCTACATGGTTAAGGAGAATGTGCTTCTGACCACCCAGATGAAAGTGACTTGGGCCATAATTAGTAAGACACGTAGATTCCTGGCCTCTGATGTACAGCTCCCAAATCCAAGGTCTCACTTTGAGAAATAGACTCAACAATGTGAGAACTAGGACCCAGTCTGCTTGAACCCCAGTCTTCCCATCCACGGCCTTGCACAGCTCAAGTGCCTGACAGGCTACCACCACTGCTACTAAATTTGTATGATATATATGTATATATGTGTGTATGTATATGTATGTATGTATATATATGTATATGTGTGTATATATGTATATATGTGTGTATATGTATATATGTGTGTATATGTATATATATATGTATGTATATGTATGTATATATGTGTGTATATGTATATATATGTATGTATATATATGTATGTATATGTATGTATATATGTGTGTGTACGTGTATATGTGTGTATGTATGTATATGTATGTATGTATGTATGTATATATGTATGTACATACACACATTAGACCTCAATCAAGGAACTAAGTACTGATAAGATAAAGAGGTTTCAAAGGGGGTGTAATAAGTATGAACAGAGTGTTAGAAAGGATCATTATGAAAATAATTTGTAGGAAGGACTCTAGGAAGACAATTTTGGAGCATTTTGTAATGGAACTGGGTTGTTCAGATTGCCTTGGGATAAACCATTCCGAAAAGCAACACAAAAGCAATGTACAGAGGACAGCATGAGCTGGCCTGGAGAGAGGCACACATATATCTGGGCTGTCAAGTCCCAGCATCAGATGTAAGCACGCCTCCCCTGAAAGCTTGGAGCACAAGGGCAGAGGGCAGGAGGGAGGGGAGAGAAATTGGTAGGAGGCTCTGCAGGCTGTAATAACTGCAGCCAGCCCGTGAATCACCATGAGTGGTGTCAGTGCAAGCCCGTCAGCACCTGAATTCTCTGGGCTGCATGTGAGCTCCACAGGCAAACTGGCATGGTACAGTCTCACCAAGCAAGAGGGAGGGTGGCTGCCAGATGTAGAACATTGTCATGATTGGTTATTTTTCAGTGTGCTATCCTTATATGGCCACCAGGTAACCACTGTCAGGTACTTGGGGCCTCTTCTGCTACATTAAAGGGTCAAGTCAAAGGGCCTAAACCTGCTGAGAGCTGAATTGGCCACTGGGACTTTCAGCTATGTCAGGTTGCCCAGCCTGTGATTTATTTGAAAAAGAATAATAAACGGACCATGAGTCATTTTCAGCAACCACAGCTTTGGAGCCAAACAGTAAATTCTGAGAAACCAATTTCCACTGTGGGCAGAGCCCAGCTCCTGTGTCTGATCGTCTGGAAAGCTTCAGAAGAGAAAGAGGTGATAAAACAGCAGCAGGTGCAAACCAGCCACAACTGGTCAGAGGTTCGCACACCCTGGGGGCGGGGGTGGGGGTGGGGGTGAGGGAGTGAGGCTGTCTTGGCCCTGCCTGACAGTGCAGAGGAACCAAGACTGACCCTCTGAGCCATGCTTATACTCCATTCCCAGACAATCAGGCAGGATCAAGGAAAAGATTGCTAGACCACATGATTTGCAGGCACCAAAATAAAGGGCTATGGTCCATGGACAAAAGAACATCCCTTGTCACTTCCTCTTATTCCTATCTTCCCATGAGTGTATTTCTGCCTCCTGTGGAGGCATTTTTCTCTAATCCCACAAGAAGACAGAAAAACACAAGCCTTGGCTTGACCATCTCCCTGTGTCTTTAAACGTGGTCTTTTCTTCTCAAAATAATGGTTAGCACTATCCAGACAGGGGTAGTGCATGCTTTTAATTCCAGCACTCTGGAGGCAGAGGCAGGTGGGTCTTTGAGTTGGAAGCCAACCAAGGCATTTTAAAAAATTAAAATCACTTATAATCCCATTTTTTTTTCTGCTTCTGGGGAATGTCTTTAAAGTATAGCAGTGTGAATGAGAATGACCCTCATAGGTTCATATATTTGAATAATTGGTCCCCAGTTGAAGAAACTGTTTAGGAAGGATTAGGAAGCATGATCTTTGGGGAGGAGGTAGCCATTGGGGGCCACTTTTCAAAGAGTTCACACCATTTCTGGTGTGTGTGTGTGTGTGTGTGTGTGTGTGTATTCAAGATGTTTTAAACTCTCATGTATTCCTTTGCTCCAATATCATGGACTCTAACCCTCTGAAACCATAAGTCAAATTAAATACTTTCGTTTTATAAGTTACATTAGTCCTGGTGTTTTTCAATAGCAACAAAAAAGTACAAGACAAAGTATATTCTAAGGCATAGAATATAAAATAAAAACTGAATATCCCTTTTTTATTTCTAACCTATGCTCTCAAAGGTACACACTGCCTTCCCAGGTATTTTTCCTTTGATGCTTACACAAATATGTGTAGGTACATTCCTGCTCATATACAAATAGAACAACGCATTGAAAACTATGATTATTTTTTCTTCTCTTATTAACACTTAATATTCAAAACTCTTTAAAGTGACTGTAAACAATTTAGTGTCTGCTAAAATCATAATCTACTCAACCTGTACCATAATACAAATCTTATCCATATGTCTACATACTGGGTTAGTACCCCTGTAAGAAGCCACAAGGAGAAAGCATGCTCATCATTTTCATCATAATTAAAAATGCCTTGGGATATCTTTTCCATCGTACAATGCTAGTAGAAGCTGGATGGGTCGATACGGATCCACTACCCATAGCTCATTTAAGTATAGTGCTCTACCAGACCCCCTCAATATCCCCAGCCCTGGCACATCAAGTCTCTGCAAGGCTAGGTAGTCCTCTCCCACTGAGCCTCTCCCACTGAGGCCAGACAGGGCAGCCTTTGCTCCTCTTGTTAGGGGACCAGGAAGACTGGGCTGCACATCTGCTACCCAGGTCCAGCCATGAGTGCTCTTTGTAGTTTTGACTCTTGTGCAATTTTCTGGAAATGTCTATTTTTCAAAACTTGCACTTCTCTAAATCCCAAGTCTTTGCTTAGTGCATATACAAGCAGGCCACCACCACCATCCCTCCCACACTACAGCCACTCAGTGCTCTGCTGCTGGTATCCGTCTGCTCAGCTGGCCCCGTACCTCTCCCTGCTCCATTACTTATGACTCTGAGGCTCTGTGTTCCCCTCACCAGCCAAGATGAGGGAATAGAATTATGTTTCCCTCAAGAAGAATGACTTCCAACGTGAGCCTTCAGTGAAAAACATTTGCTGGATCAACTCCAACTTTTTTCAGAATAATATCTTCCCTCCATGGAAGCACATCTCCTTAACCAGCTCACACTCTGCCCTACTGGCTAGATGTCCACCTCCTGGGCAGGGGACGGGGCTTGTCCTTCATCCTTTGATGTCAACATGCTCTTGACCTTTATTCTGACAACATTTATATGTTAATGTTCATGTCTGAGGGGCAGTGCTATGAAACACAAGAGGCCTTTGGGATCAGAACGCTTGGGGTTCTGACTCTGATTCTTATCCCTGTTGGCTTTGTGGTCTTAAACAAAAAGCCATTTGACCTCTCTTGCTCTTCAAATTCCTCAACTATAAAATAGGAACTATGAAAAAAAAAATGCAGTCTTAGGACTGACTGTTGACAGTACCTGGTGTGTAGTGTCTGGCTCTCAAAGACATAATAATTGTAGCTAATCTTAATGTCACTCTCCAGCCAATGTCTCAGATGAGATGTTATTGGTAATGTCATAGACAGTTCTAAGGCTGTTTTGAATTTGAGAACTCTATTGAGTATCTCTCATGAATCTTGGAAGAGGGACTGACTTCTAAGCCTCATTAGCTTTAGAATAAATTTCTTCTGCCAGCATGACACACGATGAGCTGGAACACTTATGCACGGTTGGAGGTGTTGTGACTAATACAACTTTGTCACATAGGGCCACATCCCCAGAGAGGGGACAGCCTCGATCTGCAATCTCTAAACACTTTCATAGTTCTGGGAGATCACTGCCAGCCTCCTCCATCCTCAACCAGGCGTAGAAAATGGCCCAGAGGATGCGGGCCAGCTTGTATGAAGGCATCTTTGAACAGAGGTGTACTTTCACTGAGGTTACACAGGACATTGTATCACACTGAAGTCTTCATCCCAGGGGGACGTTATGAAATGTGTGTGGCCTTTTGGATCATTACCATACCTGTGAGGTAAGACAACAATAGCCATTAGTGGACAGAGAGCTATATATTCTGCACTGTGTGGGAGTCCTCCAGATATGCCAGTAGTGTTCCTTCCCAGAACCACCAGAGGACCAAGACTGCAACAAAGCTTGGCATCGTTTCCCACCTTGGTGAGCCCAGATAGAGGATGGGTAGCCATGAAGACTCTTGTTGTCTTCGCTCAGAGACATCGGCTCACTGCATGCCTCCTTGCCTGGGCTGCACTTCTGTTCTCACTTGACTTCCAGGGCAGAACTGGTAGAAGGCAAATTGACACTGTCTTGTTTACAAAGCTTTGATTTCCGCTTTCTAATGCTCAAACCTTAAGCCCCTGAACTGTACCCTTTTCCAAAGGAATATAGTTCTCTAACACCATGGGCTAATAATGCTTCTGACTTTCCCCCAAGCCTTACCCTGTTGCCAGAGCTTAGAGTAGGCCCTAGAAGGAAGGTCTTTGCCAGAAGAACCCTCCAAATTAATAATTAGTGACTCTAGCTTTGTCCTAGCTCTGTGCTAAGAATTTTACATATATTATCTTACTGCTGAGTGACATAAAGCAAAGCTAACATTATTTAAAAAAAAAAAAAAGGCAACTCCATAGATACTGGGCCCTGGGCCTTGGCAGGTGAGTCTTAAACAAGAATGGGGCTGAAGTAGTGTCAGGGTCAATCCTAGAATTCCTCGGGGATCTTAGCAGCTAGAGCAGACAAAGCTCTCCTGTCTATGAATCTGCAGCCCACAGAGGGGGAATTTATCTCTCATAGGTCGCCTGCCATTAACAAAGATAAATCCAGGTATTGTCATTACAGTAATGGCCTCTGTGACTTAGAGGAGCTGAAAAGAAAGTCAGCGAATGTCAAACACCTTGAAAAATCTATTCATTATGAGGTCACCTTCTAAGGCATTCTCAGCAAACAATAGCATCCATTTTCACCCCAGACACCACTCTCTGTGGTAAATACAATCACTAGGTGACTCTGCCCTGTGAGTCCCCAGAAATTGTTTCTAATTATTGTCAGAAGCACATCAGTTAGCAATAAAGCCTCCAGGCAACAGTCCTCGTGGCTCTGATTAGAAACTCGCTTTACTTCTTTTTCTTCTGAAGGCATTTTTCACCCTCTGCATAGTCAATTGTTCACTCATAGCTGTGGGCCTGCTTCCTTACCCTCTTCTCTCAGTAGAGACACTGTTTTCTCAGCTCAGCCCTCTGGCTTGCCTTCCTTCTGAAGCCCCTCAGTACCTGCCAAGTGCTCACTCGTCCCTTCTGCTGTCCCAGATAGCTGATAAAAACTTCAATTATGCAGACGTATCTATACTCACACTGGACCAGGTACTGTGATAAGCATGGGGCAGATGTTATGTCACCTAACCCAGAGAAAAGTCTCTGGAAGAAATATAGTTATAATCTCTATGTTTGGGGAAAATGAAGGATGGGAATGTTAAATAATTTATCCAGAGTCATATAATTAGCAAATGGAGAAACTTGCACTGCTCATATCTAGCTTCCATCCCCTTGAGCCCGTGGGGTTGAGCTGGGCTTCCTAACCTCTGTTCTTCGCCGCACTACAGCATCTTCTTTTCCTGACCTCAGTCATCTAAAGACCTCTCCTCCTCACCTCTGATTACCTGAAGATGTTGGCTTAGTCAGTCTCACAATCCTTAGAGTCTTCAACATCCAACTAGACCTCATGGGGTTGAATTACAGGCTGTTAACCGTTTAAAATATAACATGGAAGGCGGACCCAGAGATGCATGGGTCCTACAGAGGAATGCTCCTCCCACCATGGAAGACCACTTGCTCTCCTCTGGCAAATTTAGTTCTTCACCTCTTCTACTGGTCACGCCAAATCCATTCCCTGCCTACTCATCATCCACTAGAAGTACAGACACAACAATGCTTCACCATCTCCCTCCCAGACTCTTGCCTCCTCTTCTTCCACCTCTCCTCCCTCTTCCAGTTCCCACGATGCTTAGACCACACCAAGACCTAAAATACTGTTCCTGGCATCTTTTTATTTACTGCTCTCCTGCATCTCCCTCACCTAGCTGGGCCATGGTGAGTTACCAAACATACACACAGCTGCTCCAGCCGCGACTACCTTCATCCTTCAAGCTGGCAAACTGGAACCTCACTAAAGCCATCACTCTTCTTCTCCCTGCCTCCACTAGAGCACTGGAGCAGGACAAAGGAAAACAACCCCACAGGCTGACAGGCTGATCTCACTGTACAGTCATTGACATACAAACCCTTAGTGCTTCCCATAGGCCTCTGCTTCTCCCAGTCCAAATCATGCTCCTGAAAGAGTTACCACCTTTCCTCCCTCCTCAAACCTTTACTATGTTCTGACTCTGGACAGACGGCTCTGCCTCCCACATCCCTGAGAAACTAGAGTGATGACGATTCCCCATCTCACATCACACACATCATCCTTCTGCATTTGCGTTGTATACACCCCACCTGTTATACACCCTGTTATACACCTGTTATACACCCCACCCTGTTTCTGAAAATACCCATCCCCTCACACAACCTCAGGTTGCTGTCACTGGTCTTTCACCTTCTCTACTGAATCCGTGTACAAACATGATGCTGTTTCCCCAACTAAAACCACAAACACCACTGGCAGAAGCTTCCTTGAATCTCACATATTAATTAAATGATTGTACTTGTCTTCCATTCATAGAAAATGTCTTCATGCCACTGTAAAGTTTCAAACCCAAGGAAAATGGCAACCACTCTATGGAATTTGATGTATTTTCTTCTTGATTTATATGTATATATATACCTGCTTCCAAATTCTCAGCACCCAAGACAGCATTGTGTTCCTAGTTTATAAATATGCCCAGTATTTTTGGGCTAGGGTCTGGGTTTGAATCCTTGCAAGGTGACTGTGACAACAGTAATCAGTATGGTAGAGGAGGGGTATTCTCATCACCAGAGACGAGACAAGAATTTGAAGGTTTGGGGGATCTACCTAGTAAAACCAGAGGCAGAAAACCAAAAACTATTTATTATTATCTTACTTTTATTTTCACCACACATATCTTGGGGTGCAGGGATCAGGGGCAGGGCTGAGAAATGGAGGTTACAAGTCTGTGTAACTGCAAGAACTGAAAAGCACTCCTGTCTTTGACAGGATGCAATTTAACCTGACATGTGGCTGCATCACAGGTCACAATGGGCATCTTGTAAGTCTTTTTCACCCACTCAATTCTTCCTCAGCTGCCAGGCGCTCATGCCACTCATGCCCCCTGCCCAAAGGTATGACGGTTTCACCCATCCGAGCATACCTGTTTCTGTCTATGCATCATTGTTAAGTCTGTCTGTGCAGAGGGCTGAAACACACCTGCTCAGGGAGCAAACACTTCCTTGGCACAGCCATCGACAAGGTCTTCAGAGCAGAACTGGGCGGAGCCGACTGTTCATTCGTTTATTGTAATAGCACCAGGCTGTGTTCTCAAGAACAAGCAAAAACCGCTAACCTTACATTGTTCTTTTTTCTTCATTTGCCTAGTCTATCCTGCCAAGACTTTTTGCATGAGAAAAAACACTTCTTTCTGATCCCCAGAGAGATCAGATGCCTTCAAGCGGGAAAATGTGCCTGCCCTGTCTCTGTTTCACCAATCACCAAATGACTCAGCCGGCTTTAAAAGCCAGCTGCGGCTGGCCGTTGACTAGGTGACCTCCAGGGGTGGTGGATTCAGTATGAAAGATGATAAGGATATGATAACAAAGCTTACGGAAGCTATTTTGCTTTGGTGTTCAACCTTTGGCGGGTGGGGCTGTGGGAAAAAGAGCAAGCTCTGCTTACGAATCAGTTGTGAGGAGCTGATGGTCCACGTTCCCTTCCTCCAGAAGCTAATCATAATTCCCACACCAGGAGCGCCGCCCCAGTCTGGCTTTTTCTCTGTGCTGGTCCCCATCAGCAAGAGCACACTGACACACCGGCTGATGAGCAGCTCCGAAACTTACCGAGTGTGTCCTTCCTGCCTCCAACCTCGTCGCCTGTCATCCCTTATTGTCACCAGGCTCCTGTTCATTTGCTCGCTGCTCATACTAATCTAGAAGATGATCAAAGAAAAAGGTCTACCGACTCACCCCTGCCTGGCCCAGCACAGGGATTGGTCAAGCATGTGTGTTAAATATTACTAGATTCTCATCTATTCTTTTCACCCAGCTTGCTAGCTCTCTCTCTCTCTCTCTCTCTCTCTCTCTCTCTCTCTCTCTCTCTCTCTCTCTCTCATTTTTTTTTTTCAAAAAATAAATAAATGAGTTCTGGGTTGGCTGAAGATTTCGGCAATGTGACTGCTGTGCAGATGGATCCCGCTGAAGCTGGGGCTGGCTCTCTAGGGAGTAGCATGAAATGCTGGTTTTCAAAACCTGAGCAGCGTGTAAATGGCAGCTAAAAGAAAATGCAGATTGGTGCTGAGTGTTAATTGTCTCTTCCTCTCTTCTTCACACACTTCAGAGACCCAAGTGGTGGCAGAGAGGCAGGCCTGCCCCCTCGTGAGATGGGCTTATTTTTTTTTTCCTCTTTCAAGCTGGACTGAGAGAATAACACCTAGAGCCCAAGTCAAAACATGGATTTTTTTCCTTTTTTTTTTTTTCTATTTTTTTTCAAGTTCTCATCTGATGAAAGTCAGGGAGGTGCACCGAGCTTATAATGAAAGTAAGAGTCTGCAGAGAATGAGTCCATGAGATGTGACACAGAAAGGGGAAACAGGATGTCTTTGTTTTGAAATGACAGGCGATAAGCTATGGGGTGCCTGGTGAGATGTTAGTCCATAACTAGGTAGCAACCTGTCAAACGCAGGCCCCTTAAATGCATCACAAGAATTCTCACTTGAGATGATTTCAATTCTAGCTCCGTGTGTGTGTGTGTGTGTGTGTGTGTGTGTGTGTGCGCACATATACAGCAAAATATAATTGAATGCCAAAAAAGCATTGTCATGTCCTGTGAAGGGTACAGTTGTAATCACACAGGTATCAAAAGCTTAAAATCCTCCGGTCACCTTCCTGAACGGTGACAAGGTCGGGCTCAGGAGCAGAGCCCAGTCCCTGAGCTATTTATTTGCATCTCTGAAGATTCTTGTTAACTCTCAAGATGTTAATCAAGCAGAATCCTGATTGACTGTCATTTCTCTTTATGCTTTTTGTCTAGATGAAATGGGGGTGATTTGACTTTGTACAGTTCCTCATAACATGGGGCCAGAGAGATGCAACTGGGAACGCTGACTCCACCTTGGCAAAGAACAGAATTTGGAATCTTTAGTTAAAAAAAAAAAATCAGTTCTCTGTGCCCCACCTGAGCCGCCATTCCCTGTGCCGGCTGATGCCTTCTCTCCTTTTCTACACCATTTCCAAGAAGACCTGTCACTGGAGTGCCAGCCCCACTCTGGCTTGCCAGTTGGAAACAAAAAAATAAGTGATTACAAATGAAACTACGTTATTATCTGCATCCATGCTTGCCTTTGTGATAGAAAGGCCAGCTGGGCTCCACCTTTTTGGTTCACTGGTTTGGCTGGGAAGGATGGGGTGGATATTGTCCAAAGAAATGACTTCCTGTTGCTGTTGTTCCCCAGATCACATTCCAGTTTCTCTCAGCACTGTTTCCTAACTGAGACAGGGAGCACTCAACCTATATCAGGTTGACTCTGGTAAGGATGAAGTTCTGATAAGAACTGTCCAGAATGGCAGCTGGGGACGAAGGTGTGTGGGGTAGTTCATCCCAGCTGGCCCCACCTCTGAAATGGAGCTCAGGTGGGAGACAGAAAATTGCCTGTTGACTCTGAGCCTGGTTACGCAGACACCCACAGGTCAACAGTCCCATTCCAAATCTATCCCATCCCTCAGGGGGGAGGCCCATGTGCAAGTCATCTTGGCAGAATCACCATAGAGTAATGGTGACTAATAAATGAGAGTAGTGGTGGCCTCTGATAAAAGGGAGGCTGATGTTGAGTAACAGATTTCAGGGCATGGCTGTCTTCCCTGCCTGTGTGCAGGGGATAAGCTAGACCTACTCCCCCCAGAGCTAGCACGGGATGAAGCTGCTGTCTTACTCTGTGTGAACATTGACTTGATTCCATTGTGGCTGTGTGTGAGTTTCAGGCAAGGTCTCAAAACTGCTTAAATGTTGCTAGCTAGCTGTTGAACATAGTTAGGTGTCATTGTCACAGAGATGCCTCCGTTCGGGGATATCAGGTGGCTGACCCATCCAGGAGCCTCATATGCAGACTGGTCCAGGCTGATCTTGATATCTGTTAGTTTAGATTTGAAATGTTCCTCTTCATATGCTGATGTCCCAGTCAGTGGTGCTATTAAGAGGGGTAAAAGCTTTAGGAAAGCCAGACCTCTGGGGGAAGTCACAGGAATCATGCCATTGGAAGGGATTATAAGACTGTTCCTTTGTTCTCTCTCATTCTCTGAGAATTGAGTAGCCTTGCCCTACCAAACTCTCTCTGCCACGATATTCTACCTCAACTCAAAACTAAATGGCAGAAAGCAAGGTGGTCACAGAACGAAACCTCTAAAAACCATGAACCAAAATAATCCTCATTTCTTAAAGTGTTTTTTCTCAAGTGTCTTGACACAGTGGCACAATTCTTACTAATCTAGCAAATGTAGGGGTATGGAGAATGAGAGCTGGAGAGATTGCTCAATGGTTGAGAGTACTTTTTGTGCTTCCAGAAGACTCAAGTTTGGTTTCTAGAACCCAGTAGCTCACAGCCTTCTGTAACTCAAGCTCCAGGAGAATTCAATGCCGTTTTCCTGCCTCTGAGGGTTCCTGTATAGGCATGGCATATACACATAGCCACACACATGCATGCATGCATACATATATACATACACACATACATACACACCACACACACAGGCTGATTTTTTTTTAAATGACACAGTAACTGCTGTCCATTTTATATCATCCACACAACTCAGACAGAACCATGCGAAACTAGCTCTACGAATCTATAAAGCTTGAAGTCAGAGCAGAAATGACCTGGTAGAACAGGAGTCAAGAGAAAACTAACTGAAATGGACCATGAAATGACAGAAATACTTCCAGAGTGATAGAAATGAACTCAATCAAATGTGGGTTGCATAAGCATCTGCATTTTGTCAAAACCAATCAAGTTGTACACATAGTGTCTATACCCATCACTATGTAAATTATGCTTTCATTTTTTAATAGGATGTTATTTCTTATGTAGGAGGTCTTGAGGGGGGAAATTCTAGCACTGCTCACTCCCAGCCAGCTTTTCTGAAATGAGGGGAAAACGGGCAGTTCCCAAGTTCTGTTTCAGGTGCCCTACATCCCCATTGGGTACGGAAGCAGCTCACACCAAAGCCTGCACCTGAAATTCAATCCTCCACTCACCCAGCCCTTCAGAAAATCTCTATCCACCAAACCCACCCCTTCAAAAAGGTCCCTGGCTGCTCTGAGGTTGTTTCTTCATTGATGAAATAAAGGCTAATGGGCTCCATATACTCTAAAAGTTCACTGCAGGAAACAAAAAAAAAAATGTTTTTATAAGTTGGGAAGAGCCACAGGAATATAGCTTATACACCATCTCAAAATGAATATAACTGTTTAGACACATGCCTGAAAGGGATGAGATCCTTGGTGTAGTGTTAAAACTCTAATTGGAAAATCTGCTATGAGAATATCCATAAACAAGTTATTACTAAATAACCATAAGCAATAATGATATGAATTTTACTCTACGGTACACAGGTATGAAATAATACTGCATTTCTTTAATTATATGATCTATTCTAAGTCTCCCCTAGTCTGAAAGGTTGGGCTCTCAGATCAATTTGGGTTTGTGCTGATCAACTCTTAAGTGTAGCATTACCAGCTCATAACCTCAGATTTATCATGGATTAATCATGTTCTTGTGCAAACACAAAATACAAATTCCCTCTTCTCCTTCCTGTTATCCCCAAGATATGGGAAGATGTTGAAGACAATGGTGTGTGTGTGTGTGTGTGTGTGTGTGTGTGTGTGTGTGTGTGTGTGTGAGATTGAGAGAGAGAGAGAGAGAGAGAGAGAGAGAGACTGCTGCCATATATGTTCATAAGACATAAATATTTTTATATAACCCAACTGTATATGTATGTGTATTAGACGTTCTATGGCTGTGAAAACAAACCTAAGGAAAAAACCTTAAGGATATAAAGGTTAATTTTCTTTCTTTTTTTTTCTTTCTTTTTTTTTTTTTTTTTTTGGTTTTTTTTCGAGACACGGTTTCTCTGTGTAGCCCTGGCTGTCCTGGAACTCACTCTGTAGACCAGTCTGGCCTTGAACTCAGAAATCTGCCTGCCTCTGCCTCCCAAGTGTTGGGATTAAAGGCATGTGCCACCACCGGCAAGATTAATTTTCTTATAATTCAGGGGATTCATTCATAGTGGGGAGGACATGGTAGAGTAACTCCCCTCACGGCAGCCAGGAACAGAGAGTTAGAATGTATGTGCTAGAGATTCTCTTCTTCCTACTTTGATTCTATCCTAGCCCCACAATATGAGATGATTTACTCACAGGAGAGCAGATCTTCTCCTTTTAGATAATTCTCCCCAGAAAGGCCTTCACAAGCACAGGGATATGTTTTATTAATTTTCTGGGCATTTCTAAATAAAATGAATTTGAAAATCAAAATTAATCAAGACATATGACTAATGCATTTATTTGTGTATTAAACATAATGTATAAACATTCCAGTAACATCTCCAACCTCTAAAGAGTCTCACTCATAAATTTCAGTTCAACCAACCAAGTGAACAGAGTAGGCTTAATGGATGAAACTCATTTCAAAGGCCTTCAGTAATAATAAGAAAAACATTCTCCTTAACTGTGACAACCTGACTTTGGGCTAGGACAGGGAAGTAGGCTCAGATATTTTGGTCATCCTGATAAACCCTTAGAAACAAGGATCACGGGAGTGTTCAGGGAACTTTGTTTATTGCTTTGTTTGTTCTTTGACTATTTGTGTTTGTTGTCTTACTTGTTCCTTGACTATTTGCATCTATTGTATTGCTAATTCCTCAACCTAGAACTAATACTTGCATGTAATTAAAATGGTATAAAAGTAAAAAGGAGAAGGGGGGGGGATGGGATAGGGGGTTTCTAGGGAGGGGAAATGGTGCAAGAAGATGACACCTGAAATGTAAGTAAATAAAATATCCAATTAAAAAAACTAGACAATCAAATACTCTTGGGTTAAGGGAGATGAGAAGCCTCAAAAATATGACCTGAACCACTCTTAAAGTAACTTGAATTGAGAATCATCTTCAGTGTTGAAACTGAAGCTCATATAGAAGAAGTATAACAACACAGTATTCTAAGGAGTAAACCAAAATCAATAGATTGTCATAGAAAACAGAGGATAAAAATTATAGAAGGTATTTTCAAAGTGAAAAAAGAAGATATTTCCAACCTAATTGCCCTATAGAGGAATAGGTTCTTTCTAAGGATGGCAGCAATTCTTCAGTA
Organism: Grammomys surdaster; assembly: GCF_004785775.1. Taxonomy (NCBI): domain Eukaryota; kingdom Metazoa; phylum Chordata; class Mammalia; order Rodentia; family Muridae; genus Grammomys; species Grammomys surdaster. The sequence continues at coordinate 951,393 of NW_021620725.1, read as the reverse complement.
CCTGAGAGACTGGCTGTGACAAGATAATGTAAATATTGGACTGGAGTCTTCTACATTCAGTGTTAATTGCTCATCATTCTGACATCAAAGAATATACTAATTTGCCAGAATCTCCTCTTGGTATTATCAGGTATAAATAAAAGTAAATCATCCTGAGCCAGAGGAACAAGTCCACAGAGAAGCATCATCATCTGCCTGCAGAGGACAAGAGGACCTCACAGCACATAACCTTGAAAAGCTGCTATTTCCTTGAGCCCGAGGTGATCTAGGGTCAGTATACAAAGGCTCCAACCTGATAATCTGAAGATCATCGATAGGAGACTCTAGATACCAGAAAATGTCCTTTCAAGATCTGAGATTCAAAATTGTTACAACCAGGAGTAGGAAGGCTAATGTGAACCCCAATCAGTAGTTTGCCAAATATTTTATGTCCCATTTCTCTTTGAGAATCTGTAAAACGTATCACCACTTTATGTACACTTGCAGAAACATAGAATATCATGCTTATACTTGTAAAGGCGTCTTTTAAACCTCCATAGTCCACTCAAGAACAATGTGTTGAGAACAGCAGCCACTGTTATCACTTGCCTCCTGCATGTATGATGGTGTATTGGTTTTCTCATATGAATCAATCTTTCTAAAGCCCAATCAATTTTGATAAATTAATATTATTGTTTCAATCCAGAAAATTCTAAAGTAGGAATAACAAGCTGTCTCCCAACTTGATAGGTTTACCTGGTAGAAAAAGAAGGCAAAGAAGATAAGGCTTAGATGACAGCTCTTCTATACTTCCTGAAGAGACCATAAAGCATGTTGAACTCAGTGGTTTGCCACTGCATTCTGAACCTGAGATTCATCCAAAAGAACTATATACTGAGATGCTTCAGTAAAAAAAAAAAAAAATTGCAGTCATTGAGAGACTGATTGTTCCTTCCCTAATCTAGCTTTATGTTTAGGTTGGTCCAAGTCTACTGCTCTCAAACAGATCCAGAAAAGGTGCTTCTTCCACCATTGTTTCTGCAAATGTCTTTGTCTTACATAGAAACTAATTTAATGCTATTACCCAAGGAGCAGGAAACATGGCCAATTAGTTACCTACTTATGCATATCAAATTTCCCCAGAACTTGGGAGCTTAAGTCAACAAATACTTATTATGTCAGTTTTTCTGTGCAACATGATTGTGTAAAATGATTTTACCTCATATATTCTCTCACATGCTAGCACTACCAAGGTGCTAGCCAGGGTTGTGGTCTTATCCGAAGGCTCAAGTGAGTGACAAGCCACATCTACGCTCTTCATGGGGTTATTGGCATAATTTTGTTTCCCATGGCCTTCTGGACTGAAGCTCTCACTTTCTGACTGTTAGCCATGGCCTCCTTTAATCACTTGCCACATGGGTCTTTCTATCACATAGCTCCCAGCATGGAATCTAGCGCCCCTGAGAGCAACAGAGCAAGGGTGTGAAAGACAGCAAATAAGAAAGAAGTCACAGCTTTTCACAGCCTAAACTCAGGAGCATTGTCTCTTCCTTGTAGTAGCCTATTTATTAAAGACTCTCTATCATTCAGCTTACACTTAGAGGGAGAGGTTGACACAAGGGTTTGAATATCAGGAGGAAGCACCATGATGAGCCATCCTGTAAACTGCCTATCATACATTTCACATTTTAGGATATATCCAAAATAATTGAAACAGAGAGTCAAAAAGATACTTAGAACTCGGTTTATAGCTGTATTATCTACAGTAGCCAATGGTAGAAATCAGACATCTGATCAACAGCAACAGACAAATGGGTAAGTAAATCTGTGTATTCATACATACAGTAAAATATTATTAAAAATAATAGAGCAGAATGTTTGTGATATATACTACAGTGTGAATAAACATCGAGACACTAAATATAAAATACATACACACAAGAACAAATACTGTATTATTCTGCTTATATAAAGCATCTAGAATATTTAAATTTAGAGATAGTATATTAGTAGTCATTAACTTTGAGTAAGAAAATGAAGAATTATTGCTGAGAGTGGGAGGCTGATTTGGTCAGTCAAGTACCTACCAAGCAAGTATGAAGACATGAGTTTGTATCCCCAGCAGTTATACTAAAAAGTACAGATGTAATCATGCACTTCTGTCTTCCTACTGCAGGGGATAAAGCTAAAAGCACAGACAGGCAGGTTGCTAGAACTCACTAACCAGCTTGCCAAGCCCATCAGTGAGGGTTGAGTTCAGTTAGAGACCTTAAAAGATAAAGCAGAAAGTAATCAGGGAAGATTTTTGACATTGATTTCCAGCTTCTATATATACCTGCATGATCCACATACTTAAACTCAATTATGCACATGTGCACTTATACACATATTACACACATTTGAAACAAAATAAAATGTATCATTGCTTAATAGATACAAAATTTCTGTATGAGATGATGAAAATGTTTTGGAAATAGCCACAGATGTCCAGCCTAGTGAATCTAATTAGTGCTACTGAATTTTATGCTTCAGATGATTTATATGGCAAATGTTATGTTTCACTACAATTTTCCAAAAGATAATGAATATAATAGGTGCTTGACAATTAGAAGAAATAAGTACCTTGACTATCAACAGAGGTTCACAGTGGTAATAGTTTGTTTGCCTTGAACTATGTCTTTTCCATCTGAGATGCTAACAAAACTGTGGGTGGGAGGAAGAAGGTGGTCAAATTTGCCTCACTAACAGCTCCTTTCTTTATTGCTATTCTGAGGCACCATGTTTTCCACAAATTCTTAATGTTAACAGTTGGCTGAGATTGTGCTGACTCCTGCATAGCCATGCAGAAGGGATGGCATGACACAATTCCTGTCCCTGGAGCAAAGCTAGCAGGGCAAAGTTTGATTGTTTCTAGGTGTAAGGTTTGTTTGTTTATCTTACTTTATGTTCCTCTTTGCCAAGGTTAATGACTCATGATAATCAGAGACAGCACAAGTCTGGGAGGTGAGGGTGTGTCTAATGTCTTCAGCAAAATGGTAAATGCTGTGACCTTTAGGATAGCCTTTAAGGCTGTGGGAAAGAACTCTGAAAACATGAGTTCAAAAAATGTATGATTTCTCAGATGGGCAATAGTGGTGCACACCTTTAATCCTAGCACTTGGGAGGCAGAGCCAGGCAGATTTCTGAGTTTGAGGCCAGTCTGATCTACAGAGTGAGTTCCAGGACAGCCAAAGCTACACAGAGAAACCCTGTCTCAAAACAAAACAAAATTATTATTTCTCAACTATACAAAATATAAGATGAAATATGAATTGTATTGGGGCCTTCACAGACCTAAAAGAACAGAGGCAACTGTACTATAAGCCAACTTGTCAGAAAGATATTAAAGAAAGAGATAAAGAGACTTAAGGAGGGGTGATCACAGGGCAAGGTTCCACCCAGCTAAGTTTATTGTTTGTGCTTACAAAGGCAGGCAGATTTCTGAGTTCAAGGTCAGCCTGGAACAGAGCAAGTTTAGTCCCAGGTGTGGTGGAAATGGTGATCTCAGAGCCAGATCTCACCCAGCTAACTTTTTATCTGTGCTTACAAAGGCAGGCAGATCTCTGAATTCATTTGCCATGATTTTTTTTTTTTTAAAGTACTTGCTGTCTCCTAAGAATCAAGGAGCTAAAGTCGTAAAAGAGACCAAACACAGTTCTTTTGGGATTTTTTTTCTAGCCACTTTTCTTTTGGGAACTTTTCTGTCGGGTTCTCTGATTTTGGACAGACACCCCCCCAACTTTGTCTAGCAGCTTTTCTGACTTTGGTTGGAAAAATCCATGAGCTACCTAGGGAGCTTTTAGAAAAGTCTTTTTTTAGCACAAGAGAGCTATCACTAGCAGAGAGCTGTCTCTCAAAAAGAAAACAGAGCTGCCAGCTTGTTCCCATGATTGACTTCAAAGTTGTTTCTTTCTCTGCTCCCAAACACCTTGCTCAGGACCCCTGACCAAGCTGAAGCTGGTCCTTAGCAAGACTGGGCACATTCAGGAGGATACAGTGATAGGCTTGGTGCCAATAATCTGAAGAAGTGATATGGGAAAGACTTCTACACTCCCTGTGACCGCTTAGGAGTCCTGCTTGGGATCACAAGCATAGCATGCCAAAGCAGAATCTGCCTGGCTAGATAGATCTCTTTCCATCTCAAGTCCCTGCAAGACTCAAAGCAATCTTACAAAGTATTCTGAAATCATGCACCTGTCCATCTATCAAGGTTAACTTCCCGGTGTGGTGTGGTCTAGACCAGTGTTAAAGACTAAAATCTTGAAGCCAAGAATGTTGGGGTTCAGACCTTACTCTGCAAAGTTTGAGAGTCACCATGAGGTATTATCGAACCTCCCTATGCTTCAGTTCCTTCTTGGTAGAATGAGAAGAAATAGTGTGTGCTTGCAGGGCCAGTTAATTTATAACAAAACGATACATATAAAGGATCTTTTTGATCCTGGATCTTTGATCCAGCCTGGCACACACAAAGGTGTACAGTAAGTGGCAGCTAATGTCATTTTATTTATGTTATTTGTCACTTTGTGCCAAAGCTTATGAACAAAGTAGAATTGTATCTGGGTCTCTGACTGAGGTGAACATTGTTGCCTGATATCTGATGAGGAAAATAGATAATTTTCCATTTCTCCATTCAGATGTTTAGACACTCGCTAGAAGAATGCCACTACACAATGATAAACTCTTACTCCATTCAGCTAATGAACTCAGGGGGCAGTAGAAAAAAAAAAAGTGTGAATTTGACAGTCATCATAGCTGGAGTCATTGTCAGAGATAAATATTTCCAAAGCAATCATAATCATCCACATGGCTTCTAATATACAGTTTGTTTCATATTATGAGTGGTTTGGAAAGACAATGCAACCATGTTAGCATTTTTAAATATAGGTTACTGCACCCTGACAATGACTAATTATGAAAATCAAGACTGTTCGAAACCTCCTTGGTAGGAAAAAGATTCATTTTCAAACTGCTAATGACTATTTGATACTGATGCAAGGCAAAGGAACACCTGTTTGAAGGTTTCTACTGTGTGACACTAAAGCAAATGTTATGGGAGTTACCAACCACTTTCTGCTAAGATTTAAAGCCCTCTAACAAGATGGGACTCATATCTAGCACCATTAACTGGACCAAAACCAAGGGCTATCCCAGGGAATAACTTTATATTATTATTCTGATAAAAGGACATTGTCATAAACTAATCCCTAAATTCTTCTCTGTGGACCCATAAGTTAGCACCTCTCTCAGCTTTCATCAGAGAATCTTCTTCTTGCAGAAGATGGTGATGAATGCAGATTCACAACTAGTCAATAGTTGTAGATAATGAGATTGTGGAGTGCTCAGCTCTAAATGGGACAGTTCTATCACATCTCCCAAGGCTGGAAGATCATGTAGAAGAAGGAGAAGAAAGATTCTAAGAGCCAGGGGTAGTATACAACTGCAGCAAGACAGTGTTTGCCAGACATAACAGAGCTGTGACTTCATGTACAAGACCTGCACAAGATCTGGTCAGTCAAACTCCTAACATGAGTGGGTGAGGACCTCATGAAGTCTGGCCCCTGGCTGAAGAGCTGATGGCTGCTGGGGCAGGGAGAGTTGATTTTCTTCAAGGATGAGGCACTGAAAGGCTATCCATGTTCCAGTAGGTGACCCTACCCCGTAGGCATATAGGCAACATCAAGAAGACTCAATAAGTTTGAAAAAAAAAAGCACAAGAGGTTGAAAGGGAAAAGCAGGGGTGAGAAATAGAGGAAAAATGTGAAGGGAAGGGGTGAGGAATTACTAAAATACATTGTATGCATGCACGTCAACTAATAAAAAAAAGTTTAAAAAATATTCTGATAAATTATCCATACTTACTCTCAATAAAATCGTCTAAATTAAAGATATTTGGAAATATTTACCATAACTCTTATTCTTATTCTCCAGAATGTTAAATATACTCTTACATACCATAGAGACAACTCTCTTTGATTCATTTATATAGTGAATTCAATAAATATTTTCTTTACGCAACCTATAGTTACTGAACACCTACCACATGGCAAGGAGGTACCAGTACTGTTTTCTACCACTACCCCTCATAGTAAGAGAAGAAATAATACTAAAAATATGGATGGCAACCAGTCTTCCATATGGACAGTCCCAGTGACAAGCAACTAGGAGAGATTACACCCAATATTAGTAACCTTTAATTGTTAGAAAGTTATTCCATAGACTGAGTTAACTATAGGCAAGGCTTAGTTCCAATAGAACATCTGGCATAGGATACCCTGCCAGGCAAAAATCTGTGACACTGCCAGAGTAATCCCATTTCAAATTCACAAGAGAAACTCATTGGCACAGAGAAGAAATTCCCTATGGATATTACTCCTGTCTTCAGGTGCCTTTCCACCCCCTTGAGATCTCTGAGGTACAATATAAATAAACTTTTCAATTCACACTTTTTGTTTTTGACTGGAAGATATAGAAATGGAGCATCTCAGCCTTGTAAGAATCCCAGTCATCTTGTTTTATATTAAGCTAATTATTATTGAGTTTAAAGATGAAGAAACTGAAGAAAATTCTGGAAACTTACACTTCTAACGCTCAAAATCTAATGGTCATAGAATCTAGCTTGAAGGTGAGCTGCAGTTAGTAAGTACTTAGACCAGCTAAACTTCCAATAGAAAACTATTGTCCATTTGGTCTGAAGAATAGAGGACAGTGTTTGGAAAACAGCAGCCACTGAAAATTTGAGAAATGAATCCAAAAGAAAAGCCATAGTCAGGGAACACATTCTCCAACTTCTCTATTTAAATACAGTCCGAATAGCTAGTTGGCTCTGAAATTACAGACTATGAAGTAATCTCCAAACAAAGTTAAAATCTGTGGGCTTGACTTTAAGTTGCCACCTAAAATATAACATTGGTATTTAGAATGAAGCCAGGTCAGCCGCCTAATAAACAGTTCAAAAATAAATTTTTGAAAAATATGACAAAATTTGCACCTACCATTCATAATGTACAAAGTAAAATGATGAATTACCCATTGGAGAACTAAAAAATATGACTCCTGCTTAAAATAAAGGAGCTAGTGGAGACCCTAAATGATGGACAAACAGTCATGTAACTGTGTTTGGTATGATAAAGAAAAATATACTTGTAGTGAATAAAACAATAGGAAAACAGTGTGAAAGTAAAAGCTTGCTTCAAAAACTAAGTACAAATTTGATGACTGAAAATAATAAGATCTAAAAAAAACTACATGGAAATTTCACTTTTACTACATGGAATTAGTAAAAGTGAAATGAGAAATGAAAGGATTTATCGATTTTAAGAAAGACTAAAAGAAATTATCCAAGCCAAAGAAGCAAGGCAGAGAAGGAGGAAAAAAAAAACCGGAAAAAAAAAAAACCAGAAAGAAAATAAAGTCCTGAGACACATGTGACAAAACATATGTGGTCTAATGTGTATATGATTGGAGATTTTAAAGGAAGGTATAAATGACAGCATATAAATGTATCTTTAAAGTAATGACAAAACATTCCTAGTTTTTAGTGAAGAATATATACTTTGGACTATCAAACTACAGAAAGGAGATTATGTATATGATGTATCTGTGTATGTATGTGTATATGTATATGATGTACATGTATATGCATGTGAATATGTATATGACTATGTATGTGTATATGTATGTATATGTATGTGTGTATGTGTATATGATGTATATACATGTACATGTATATGCATATATTCTTAACTACCAGATACATGAAGAGATTGCTTCAAAAGCCTGAAAGACAAGAAAAGCAATAAAAATAGCCTTTAAATGAGGGCAGTGGGTAAAGGTGCTTGCTGCACAAAACATCCTAAATTCTACCCCAAGTAAAGTTTGAAAGAAGAGAAGTGACTTCACAAAGTTCTCTTCTGACCTCCATGCATGCACTGTGGCTGGTGCACACGCACACACGCACACGCGCGCGCACACACACATATCATACATACATAAAGTATTGATAAATGAAATAAATTGTTTTAAAAGAAAGGCAGGGACTAGGGACGACGTAGCTCAGTGGCACTTGCCTAACATGAATTTAGACTCCAGCACAGAAAAAAACCAAAAACATTACTAAATGCTGATACTGTGGTATGTGCCTGTAGACACAATACTCCTGGGGTTAATGTAGGAGAGACCTAATTCATGAAAGAGAGAACCAACTCCTGAACGTTCCCCCCGATTCCTATATGCACAGCGCAGTGTATGGACACAAACACAATATTGAAAAATTTAAAAAAAAAGAACGAATAAAAGAAAGAAGAACAGTAGGAGTCAAATTATGAAGTGTATTTATGGCTGGCAGATATAAAGTACGTAAAATTATCTACAAAGTTTTTCTGGCTCAAGAAAAATTAAAGCAAATAGAAACCAAATTTTCAGGAAGGCATGAAGAGTGTGGGAGTAGTAAATACAGTGGACCATTTATTCTTTGTTTCACATGAAACAGCTTAAAGTAAAGATGGTAACGATACCTTATAAAAACCTGTCCATCTATAGAGGAAGTACGTCTACCAACTCCACCATGAAGGAGAGGGGTGAGGATAAATGCACCCACAGAGTTAAAAGTTTCCCACATGTGAGGTGAAGTGGGACAAAGTTAATTCCAAGTAGACAATAAAAAGTTATACCTGTATACAGTAAACTCTATATAAATTACTAAAATTCTAAAACAAAGCCAGTTAATTACTTTAAATGGATTTTAAAAATATAAATAATCACAAAGACCGATATCAATCTAATAGGAAAAAAATCTTTGAAGGAGAGCCCCCCCCCCAATAAATTCTTATTTCTTGCATAATTGTCAACAAAGAACATTGTATCTGTGAAAGTAAAAGTAGGTTTTAAAAAAATATAAAAGGACAAAAGATTTGGCAGGGAATTAAAATAAGCAAATCATTGTGGTGGTGAGGATTAAAACCAGTTGCAAAACGAGTGAGTTACAGAGTTCAGGACACAAGAAACTAAAGGACAAGAGTCAAAAACAAAACAAAATAAAACAACAACAAAAACAAGAAAACATACATGGAACAAAGAAAGTGTGCAGGAGGTGAGAATAACTGGGAGCAGAGCTGATGGGGTTCATGGTCTCCTTCATATGAAACAACTTAAGAAACAGAACAAAACTCATCATGGGGATGGAGAGATTACTCAGCAGTTAAGGCTCAGGCTTCTCTTTCAGGGTTCCCTGGCTCCCTTCCCAGCACCCACACGGCTGCTCACAACTTCCTGTAACTCCAAGTTCCAGGAAAACCAGCACCCTCTTCTGGCCTCTGAGAGCACTGCACACACCTGGTGCACAAACATAGATCCAGGCAAACACCCAGACACCGAAAGTGAGAATTTAAAAGAAAAAGCAAAAGAAATGTGTCTACTCTTTAAAAGTGTGTAATTTTAGCCAAAAAAAGGTGATAAATCATCAAAAGAATTTGTATGCTAAATCTGATTTTCTTTATAAAATTTTGATCTTGGAGAGGAGACAGGAAGGAAATGATAAATATTTTTGCCCAGCATAAAGACCATCAATATTTCTTCTTTTCCCTTTAAATAAAGCTATAATGTGTGTATTTGAATCTGATAAGCAAAACTTTAAAAAGAGAAAAAAGGAAGCATAAATCAAATTTCAGAAAGTTATATTTTAGAAATAAGAACTATTCCACTCCAATTTTCTACTTTGAAACTAGAAAGAAGGTTCTACAAAATGTTAAGAGATTTAAGTGATTATTTGAGAGTTTTTCAATTTATGCTGCTTAATGAGCAAAAGTTTACATTTGCAAGAAGTAAGACTTCATCAACTGTCTGCAAAAGACACCAGTAGGAATAAAATCAACACTGTGCATTCTTTTTAATTTGTAGAAAACACAAAGTTTGAAATACTGGAAAAGATAAGTAAGAAGCATCTATGGGAGGGAATACCTATTTTTTGAAATGACATAATAATTTCAAAGGAAAAAACAAAACTAGAGAGAACACACAAATGTGTTTAAGTCTAGTGGTTGCAACAACTTAAAGGGAAAAAATGTGAATCCAAAATGTGTCAGTTGCTCCTCTTCATTTCCCTAGATATCTGAAGTTTTGGTTCATTATTTCAGAAATGACTGCTTTTCTGTCTCACCAGTTGCTCAGCTCCTACGCTGTAATGTGCTTCATTTATGGAACATGACTTCCTCAGTGCACTGTTTTTTCTCGGAGTTTCTAATTGTATTTCTTCGTTATTGCTACCGCTATTAGTTTTCATTCATCGATTATTTTTTTACCTTCCTCTTACCAGTAGTATACAGTGTTTCCAGGTATAACAATCAACTCAAAACACATGGATGGAAAATACCGTGTTTCAGGTATAACAATCAACCCCAAACACGTGGATGGAAAAGAAGCACACAGAAAGACGTTCAACTTTTTTTATTCATTCGGGAAGGGCAAGTGAAAACCACAAGATAGCACTTTTAGCCATTAGCAAGACTAAAATAAAAAGTACTGACTGCACAAGTGACAACCATGCAAAATGTAACAAGCCAAAGGAAGAGCTGGGAGGACCGAGGGGAGTGTGGGGGTCGCATACTGTGAGCATGACAACCAGCCCAGCTACGAGAGCTACTTCCGCCTGTCATGTGACCCAGTCAGTCATGTGACCTGCCCTATCATGTGACCCGGCCCTTTCTTTGTTACTTTTTTTTTACCCACAATGAAGGACGTAGATACCCAAATGAAGACGACTGTGCCTATGTTCATAACTGCTTTGCTTATGATAACCAAACACTAGAAATGAATAGTAGGATCTTATCCAGTGTTGAAAGAGAAATGGACTATGATTAAACTATATTACGTGTAAATATTAGAATATCATAATGAAATCAATTTACTTTATACAATTAATATATGTTAATTAAAATGAATAGATAAAAAGGAACTACTTATATAAGTAACATATTAGTGAGTACACACACACACACACACACACACACACACAGAGTAAGTAAGTTGGAGTGTTGGCATTGGAGATAGGGAGAGGCAGAAGTTCAAAGTCAGCTCCAGCTACATACTGAGTTTGAGTGCAATCCAGGCTATATTAGATTCTGAAAAGACAAATGAAAAAAATCACACACACACACACACACACACACAAAGCCAAAATACACAGATTATAGTATTTTGTTTCAATAAAATTCTGAACAGTGCAAGCTAATCGATAGCAGCAAAAAGCAGATTAGTGGTTGCCTGGATACTAAAGGGGGCTGTCAGCAAGGCTTTCCAGTGGGCACAAGGCTATCTTGACTGTAGTTATGTTTCCAAATGTGTTAAACTTATATCAGATGTTATCAAATCGCATGTGAAGCTTTAAACACGTGCAGCTCATTATGTAACCTCTCAAAATCATCTAAGAGACAGGTGGCAGAGTGGTTATGGACTGCTAAAATCATCTAGGTCATAGTATGAGGTATGGTTTGCATGAGAGCCACTCCTTAGTCCTACATATGGCTACGATCCCCTCCAACACAGCTTTTCTGCTTAAAATGGGCTCTATTGCAACATTCCAAAGTTATGTGGGACAGCCAGCAGTTCACAGGGAGTGTCCCTTTCTCTGCATACTTTTGCTTAGGGCTTTCAAGCTGTGTGGATGTTTCTTTCATTTTATTTAATCAGACTGCTAAATCTTTAAGCTTAGCATCTAATCACCCATTCCCTCCAAAGTCTTACTCCCATAAGTATACTCAAGCAAAAATCTCCCCAATTTCTACTTATGTGAATTGGTGTTTTATACATGAATAAGATATTTTATATTTTTAACTCTTTTATGGTACTATAAATATAAATGCTTTCATATTAATCTTGTTTTCTATTCTAATTGTACTTTGCAATACTTTTGTATATTAGCTATCTCTCCCTACTTTGAATTAACTTGAAACCTGAAAACAAAACTACCTAATTTTCAACCATAATACCAATACTTTCAAAAGTCAGTATCTTATTGTTTTTGCTATTACATGAATAATCAAAGCTGCTGTGGACCTTAGTGTCTTTGCTTAACTCACTTGGGAATAATTGGAATGTTGACAAAACCGTATACATTTTATTGGCTGTGTGATTACCAACATTTACCATTTTCTCATTTTGACATTCATGCTTTGGGCTAGGGCACATCAGCATCCTTGGATGCGGTGGTACATCAGCACAAAGTACACTCAGCATCCCTTAATTAGACCAGGGACAACCATACATAGCTTTCATGTTATGGAGATTTCTGGATGTATCTCCCAATTACTGCAAATAAGGCAAAAATAAATCAGAACTAGCGCACAGAAAATAACATTCTCTCCCTTGGAATTGAGGCACGTTTACCTGAAGACAAGACTGCACTGGGGTTTGATAGGAGATTTATACGCTTGTCTACACAGACTCCCACCCCCCACTCACTTACCTCTCTTTCATTTCTCCCTGTTCCCCCCACAAGGCTTCAAGCTCTTGAGAAGCCTCTGGCTCAGCCTCAAGTAGCTCCTTTTGAAAGAAAATGACTGAGGAGTAGATTGGAGTTGACTGGCGATAGATAGAGTCGCCTGTGGGAATTTCTTAAACATTGAGCAGACAAGCTCCCCAGGTCTCGAGAAAGTTGTCCTGCTTTCAGCAAGGCTGGGGAAGGGACATGAGATTGCCTGGGAATGTGGGTGATAAATGACAAACTTAAAAGAAAGGTTTTGTTTTTTTAAGAAGTCTTTGCTTCCTGACGATGTCTGTCATTCTAGTGACAGGAGACAACGGTGGAAATGACCCTGGTCAGATGGGAGCCTATGTTTGCCTTTAAAGGAGCAGAAGCAAACAAACCCAAGCTCATCACATGGAAAACCGGTGAGAGGATGTATGTAGCATGGTTTTAAGATCACTCATCTTTAGAGACACAGAGGAAAGAAAGGAAAGCGAAGTTGGATCCAGAGGTGCTGCGTAGATGTGCATTTTGAGACAGCCTGATGAGAACAGTGTCAGCTGATGGAAACAGGAGGATGCTGGCTCTGAACCACTAACTTTGGAGGGCTGTGAAAGCCCCGATGGCTGTGTGCTCATAGCATATCTAGGGTGTGCTAATCTCAGCTCCTGGGTAGAGATTAAAGAGAATGACACGTTGATCATTGCTTTTCAAGTTATTGTTTATACTTGTGTTTCTGTCTGTGTTTGTGGGTCAGAAGACAACTAGCAAAAGTTGGCTCTCCCCTTCCACCATGTGGATCTTGGGGATCAAACTCAGGTTGTCAGGCTTGGCAGCAAGCACCCATACCTGCTGAGCCATCTCACTGGTCCACACTGACCATATTTTATAAACCAAAAATTAGAACTCTTTCCCTAGCAAATATGAATTTACCAATAAGATGGGGTTTTATATTTTTTTCTCTACCCAAAATGCATAGCAGCAAAAGAATAGGACAGAAGAAAGTCTCAGTGAACTATACAAAGTGCCACTGGAGCACTCCATGTACTCAAACTATATCCCTTTATCCTAGAATTTTAGTAAATGAGATTAATATAGCTTAAGATTTCTTCTAGACTCTATTAAAATTTTATGATTTTGATGTGTGAAAGAATCCAAGTCTCATTATCCAGATACATGTGAATACCAGCAGGAGATGCAAGTTTTGAAGAAAAGAATCTTGCTATTTGTGCCTACTGCACCCCGAAACATGAGAGTCTTGCCTGTACAGGGCAGACGGCCACTCTGCCCCTGCTCTGCTTAGATAAGGACCAGTGTGGCCCCAGTGATGTCAAATCCCCTCTGAGAAGGGAGAGGGAGTCGCCAGCCTGACAAAGCATCATTCTTTCTTCAGTCTAGAGAGCACTGCCTGGTGCCTGGGTATACGCTGCAGAGAGTCCACCCACCTCCATCCACCTCCTCACTTCCCCCTCACTCCAGAAGGTCTATTAGTGGTCACTGCTGGAAATCTAGCACAGCACTTTCTGTGTGTTCTGGTTGATTGTTAGTCTGAAATTTAAATATTAACTTCAAAAGACAAAAAATTAGTTTGTCAGTGTGCTCAAAACATCAATCCATACAGACCCTTGTTTAAATGCTTAACCAAGTAGCCTGCTTGTAGTCAGTGCTCCCTTAGCTTCCCCATCTGCCAGTGTCCAACCAGGGCCCCCCAAGAACACTTTCTCTGCCCCACCATACAGGCTTTCTCTCCGTGTGCCTTTGAACCTCAAAGCCATAGTGATGGTGGCCGGCTCCCCTTCCCTTTCAAGCTCAGAAGCAATAGTGCTTTTCTTGCTTGCTAGCCCTCTGTTTATTTCCACAGAATGCTTACTTTTATTTGCAAACTCAAAGCTCTCCCAACGCTTGCTTAGGCATTTCTGAGAAGCCAGCACACACTTGATAACTGAGTCCAATTCTGGCACTATTTTGACAAGTCGCCTTCTCTCCTGCCCACAGCCAATCCATCAGCAAATCCTGTCAAGTCTGTATCCAACTCATAACTCAAATGCATGTTCTCCCCATCTCCGGGAACACCACTGGATGCCGGGCAGGCCCCTTCCTTCTCCATCACTGTCTCTGTGTCCTCTCTTGCTCTTGCCACGGCCCATTCTCAGACAGCAGAGGGATCAGCATATCAAGGGTTTCGTCTCCCCTAAAATAAAAGTCACACTCCTGTGTCATCTGTCACCATCCCCCTCCCACCTCACCTGTTCCACTCCCCTGTCAGCCACCGTACTGGACAACACTGATCTTCTCAAATATGGCACTCGTATGCCTCACCTCAGGGCTTCCGTCACAGCTGTTCTCTTCCCTGCAAATGCTCCGACCCCTGGCCTCTGCATTGCTGGCTGCTACTTGATTTTACAATACGAGCTTAACCCAAGAACTGAAGAAAGCACCCAGGCTGCCGCAGTCAATGATGTCCAATGTATCCATCGAGTTTCATCACCCAGACCCAACTCTCCAGAGAGTGCTCACTGTTACACTAGACTTCCTTGTCAGCTAGTTGTATTCCTCTCCCTATATCAGAGCAAGGACCTCTGAGCTCCCAGTGCTTAAAACAGACCCGGCATAGAATCAGCCCTCAGGAAACATTTGCTGAATGAATGAAGGGGAAAAATATCTAACACTTGGACAATGATGAGTGAAACCCCTTTTTCTTAAGTATTCTACCTTAAGCCTAATCCCTATGCACGAGGAGGCCCAGATCAATTCCTCACTTTTCTACAAAGTCTTCCTTTCCCACTCTGATGGTAGGCCTTCCTTTCTTCAGTTACAGACAGCTCTAAGCATGTGAGGGGTCATCTGTAGTTGATAGTGTCTGTCCTTGGGACCTTCTTCACATTGGTTGCCCAGATCCATTCAGTTCGTCTCTTAACCTGCACAATTGTATGCAGTCCATCTCGACATGTCTTTGTGCCTTCTGTAAAACAATTCGATGTACTGGGAACTCAATAACTAATTTTGGAATAAATTTTAAATGCATATCAGGGAAAATTAGGGTAACATATTGCTAAGTTGAGCAAGACAGAGCCAACAATAACATGAGCCTAACAAACAGAGCTCAGAACACTTCATCAGGTCTGCATGGCTTTCCTGAGGGTGTCCGCACCCCCTGTTCCCCTTTGCCCATGCTCTGGTTTGCACTGTACACAATCTACCCAGTCCCTTTTCCTTTCTAGGGGGCATCCTGTGTGCTCAAGGCAATAACTCTGCATGAGGTGGGGTGCTTTGCAATGGGTAGGCTTAGATGCCCCATGGGCAGCCAGCCAGCAACTGCAGCTTGAATGGCATCTTTACACTTGGCAGAGGATGACTTGCTGTACCACCCCAGCACTCAAACACAGTTTGCCTAGTCGGTGAAGGCTTCTTGCTACTTTATTGAAATGATATGGCTGAAAACTCATACGGTACTCGCTCCCCTAGTGTTTGGTTTGGGATAATGGCTATTTCTAAAGACTGCAAAAAAAGAGCTAAAATTATGCTTTTGTGAGTGAATTTTCGAAAAGGATCAGCAACTCCACAGGTTACTACGGCTCTTTTCCCCATCTGCTGTGACAGCAGGTGTGATTTCACAAGCCCACTCCCATCAATCATCCTCTCCAACCTGTCTCTGGTGCCTGACAAGGTGTTTATATGTATTACATGGAAACCATCACTAGATCTTGTGAACAAACAAGGCTGCCTTTCAACAACACTCTGAAGAAAGGATTCCATGGAAACCCAGGTGCCAGGTTCAGGTGAATGAGTGCTTTAAACTCCCAGCCTCACCTTGCCCCAGGAATGCCCAAACTCCAAGCTCCTCCACAGGAGCATGTCAGGTATGATACAGGTATGGAGCCTCCTCGTAGCAAACAGCAAGCAGTAGAGGAGTTGAGCCACAGTGCAGAGAACATACTCCAACACTGTTCCCATTTGCTTTCATTTAAAATGTTCTGGCTAAACATGGGTTTCCTACAAGCACAGTGTGGCCGCCAGTTTCTAATCTCTACATGTTTATTGAGTTGGTATTTGAGCCTCGGGCACCAAGCAGTAATTCCTTCCAGAAGACCTTAGTAAAAGGTCACTTGCAGCTTGGACAGATCACAGCAGACTAGACGGTTCCATGAGGGGAGGTTTATTAAGAGAGTGGTAGAGCAGGAGGAGAGAGAGAAGAGTAGAGAGGGTAGAGGCCGGCCATGACCACGTGGAGAGAGGGGGAAGGGAAAGGAAGGGAGGAAGGGCGAGGAGAAGCTAGAGGCAAGAGAGTAAGAGAGAGAGGAGGAGGCAAGCAGCCCCTTTTATAGTGGGCACGCCTACCTGGCTGTTGCCAGGTAACTGTGGGGAAGAGCATACCTGGGTGTTGCCAGATAACTGTGGAGGTGGAGTTTAGACAGAATACTAACATTCCCACGTTTTGGTTTAATTAAAAAGAAAAATTAGAAAGAGGTGACGGCAAAGCAGGAATAGGGTCGTCGTGAAATCTGGCTACTTCCTGCTGGCATTGGGGGTGACGTGTCTTTAGGGGGAACCTAGAAGAATTGGTATGGGGGTTGTTTGTCTGGTCTTAGGAGAGCTGACTGTTTCCTGTTGTCCAGGGTCTATGGAGCGAGCCATCTGAGAATAGGTCAGAAGGAACAGGTCCAGTAGAAGCAGCTGTGTGTGTGACAGGAGATGGAGCATCTGGGGGTTGCTTCTCTGGAGCTGTTCTGGATGCACCTTTACTTATCTGGATGGCATCTATTTGGTCCGTGAGAGGTACATCTGAGTGGGTTTCCTGTAGCTTATAAGTTTACAAAACAGATAACAGCATGAGTTAACAACACAAGCCGTCTCTAAGATGAACTTTTGTTGGATTGTATAGTGGAATATTTTAGAGTTAGGCAAGTTTATAGGAACTCAGATAATTTAGGACAGTGGCATAGTAAGAGGAGGAAATACGGAGCATTTAATTGATGGCAACTGAGTTTAGATAATGAGGTAACAGATAACGTCTGTTTAAGCTCAGCTGTCAATGTAGTCAGAAGTCTGATAAAGAGTAAACAACAATCTACCAGTTATATATTATTTTTTAAAAATGACAGAGTCCACTAGCCAACAGTTCTCATGATTTCCATAGTCTCTTGGGTGAGGTTAGTTTGGCTTCCAAACTCAGAAAACGCAGGGCTTTTTCTGTGGAATGGCTACACGTGACATGAGAAATGACTTACCTTGTTTCAGCCAAGTCATTTGACTCAGGGTATCCCGTTGTGTTTGTCCACATACAATCCAGGCTGTATGTTCTAGGAGTCCGGTGTCTGTCTTTTGAAACCATCTTGGGTTAACTGTTAGAGGCTTTGGGAATTCTGTCAGCCATAAACTTAAAAAATACTGTTAGCAGACTTCTGACAAGATTGAGAGCCATAAGGATTAGTTGTAACTGAATAAAAATCCATCAAAATGGGTTAGGAAAGAGTCTTAAGTAACTTTGGCAGGTTGTGTAGGAAGAGGAAAGCACATTTTTGTATTAGTACAGAAACATTTTTGTTAAGAAAGCTGGATCGTACGGCTGTCACAGGTTGGAGTTGTGAGTCACAGTTGCCGCAGGTGG
Source organism: Grammomys surdaster (assembly GCF_004785775.1). Classification (NCBI taxonomy): domain Eukaryota; kingdom Metazoa; phylum Chordata; class Mammalia; order Rodentia; family Muridae; genus Grammomys; species Grammomys surdaster. Next base: position 933,310 of record NW_021620725.1, on the reverse strand, counting down.
GTCAGGTCTGCAGGGCGGCAGCACGGCTGCAGGGCAGGTCTTTCTGCTGGCAGCCGGAAGTTGTTGTCCAGTGACTCTGGCAGCAGTTCTAGGCTAGTGTGTGTGGAACCTGTAGACATCTGCTAGGGTCACAGCAATTCTCCATTTTGGTTTAATTAATTAAAAAAAGAAAGATTAGAAAGAGGGTAGAACCTTGGGTGGGGAGCAGGCAGAACACATGGAAAGGCGTATAGGGAATTTTTCTAGTTATCAGACTGCTGGCAGTATGTGTCTGTGGGTACGGACGAAGACAATGTATTGTCCATTGGGTTGTTACAGGCTATCAGCCAGCATCCTGAATGAAAAGCCAGCAACAAAGCAATCAGGCTCAGGCTAGATACCCAGGTCGTCACGTGAATATCTAGGGGCCTCTGCAGGGCTCTTGGAGCCCACCAGAAAGTAGCTCTCACCTGGTACCAGGATTTCAGCTGTGAGCTTGGGGGAAGCTGGGAGCTACTTTAGAGGGAAGAGCTGGGGAGGGGTTACAAGCTATTTCTGAGAGGGGAAATCACTCAATCAGTTCAAGGTCCTAGTGGATGAAGACGATGAGCCCATTAAGTGAGTTATTTACCAATCTGTTTGTTCAGCGTCCTGAAATAAAGATTGGCAATAGAAATTAGGCACTGCTTATAATAATCAGGCTGTCGCGTGATCAAATAAAGGCCTCGACCGGGGCTAATCCACCAGAAGTTAGCCAGTCAGGATATAGCTCAACTGGTACCAGTTTTAAAATCACCCAACAGGCCAATGTCTTAAGTTGTAGATCAGTTAGAGGCCATATGGACTGGGGCCATGAAAAGCCAAACCTTTAGTCCAGGAAGCACTGGCCAGGCGCTAACTGGGTGTTCAGGGTCCCTTAAGCCAAACGGAAACTCTTTACCAATTAAAAATGTCGGTGTGTGTATGGGAGTTTGTGTAGTCTGGTATCAGGAAATGTGGAACCAGCAGCTCATGTGTCGGAAGTTTGGCGAGTCTCGCAGTAGCGGTGCAGGACGGGGGTTGTAGCAACAGATGTTAATTCACCCGCTCGGTGGTGGTGGGTAGCAGCAGATGAAGTCTGATTGGTCGTTGTGTCTATCTTGTCACAGCAGCTGAGGTCACCGAAGTCTTCGTAGACCAGGTTTCGGCACCAATAAAAGGTCACGCGCAGCTTGGACAGATCACAGCAGACTAGATGGTTCCATGAGGGGAGGTTTATTAAGAGAGTGGGAGAGTGGGAGGAGAGAGAGAAGAGTAGAGAGGGTAGAGGCCAGCCATGACCACGTAGAGAGGGGGAAGGGAAGGGAAGGGAAGGGAGGAAGGGCGAGGAGAAGCTAGAGGCAAGAGAGTAAGAGAGAGAGGAGGAGGCAACCAGCCCCTTTAGTGGGCACGCCTACCTGGCTGTTGCCAGGTAACTGTGGGGAGGAGCATATCTGGGTGTTGCCAGATAACTGTGGAGGTGTAGTTTAGACAGAATACTAACACTTAGAATTCATCAAATTGGAGACAATTGCTGCTGGAGATAATCGTGGATTTTATTTATTCTAACTTCATCTTTTTCAAGTAAGGAAACTGAGGCCGGGCAGATTGACTAAGATGCTGCAGCAGTAAGACAGAGGGCTAGTTTCACGGACTTTTCAGGTGCCTGTCATGGCTTCTCTTTATGCAATAGAAGCTCAAGCTATTAATGTAGTTTTACACTAATATACTCCACAAAGGCTTATAACGATGATATTAATAATAGTAAAGGTTCAAACAGCAAAGGCTAGATCAAACTGTTACAGCCAATTTAATGAGAATCAAGTCATTAAAGATGCCATGAGTTAGGTAAGAGGTGTACAATTCTGTTCATGATTCTTTTACACAGCAACTTTGATTAAGGTTGACTGTAACCTTTATTAAGGTTTTGCCTATAAAACACAGTGTATGTACAGACAGACACTAAGAAGGAGCTGTAAGATAATATTGTGGGGTCACGATTGTTGTAATTTTTCTAGAATCATTTTAATACTACTACATGACTCCAGTGTTCTGAATGGTTTTAATAACATTACTAGGGGTTCCTTTTAATCTCAAGGTAGCAATCTGTCAGTTTTAACCTCTAGAAGGAAAAAAACTTCCGTTCTATTTCAGTAGGTACTTTTCTCCAATGTAAATTAAGAGGGTGTATTGGTCTGTTGATCAGTGTGTTCTGATTCTTTTTGCTGGGGATTGGGCCAAGCATGTACATATAATATAAATCTGGTGTAGGAGATCTAAAGGAAATTTGGTAAAGGCATTATGGGAAAATCCTTCCACAATCTAAAATGCAGATCTTTTTTTCTGTCTCTGAATGTTGCTCTGGGATTGTGTAAAGCAAGATGCTGCTGCCATTTGTGACCACAAGGTAAGTCAGGCTGAAGCCATATGCTGAGGTTTGAAGAGCAGAAAAAGAAAATGTTCCCAAACAAATCAACCTTCTACTTATGAATCTCTTGAAGGAATCTGTATCATCAATACTTACCATTCAATTCAGTTAAAGGAGTAGGCTTTCTTTCCTTCTCTCTTTCTCTCTTTCTCTCTTTCTCTCTCTCTCTCTCTCTCTCTCTCTCTCTCTCTCTCTCTCTCTCT
>NW_021620725.1:874899-930672 GCF_004785775.1 Grammomys surdaster | reverse complement strand
TCTCTCTCTCTCTCTCTCTCTCTCTCTCTCTCTCTCTCTCTCTCTCTTTCTTTCTTTCTTTCTTTCTTTCTTTCTTTTTTCAGCATGACCCCAGCCAGTTCTGAGGCTGAAGGCGGGCAGTTTTATTTTTCCCAATCCACTCTTATACCATTTTAGTTACATGCAAGTAATAAGGTCAAGCAGTACAGTAAACACAAATAGTCAAGGAACAAGCAAGACAATAAACAAAGTCCCATCATCACTCCCGAGATCACAGTTTCTAAGGGCTTATGATGATAACCAAAATATCTGAGCCTACTTCCCTGTCCTAGCCCAAAGTCATATTCAGGCCTGAAGCCTAGTTCCTTGTTCTAGCCTAAGATTTAGATTCCTAGCAGAGCTTACTTCCTTTTCACCGCCCAAGATCTGATTCCTGCCGGTAGCTCTGGCCTTGTCCTTGGCCAATGTCAGATAAGGAGGAACTTTCTAATCACAAAATCTATATCACATATCCTCTACCCAAGGCTCAGAGATCATCCCTGAAGAAGAAGTAGAAATTTTTGTAAGAGCCAGAAGTGGTAGATGACTACACTGAAATAGTTTTTCCCAGACACAACAGGGCGTCTGTTGCATTTTTGGACTCACAGGGATTGTGACAACACACACAAGACCTGCACAAGCTCAAAGCAGACAACATTCATCATGGAGACAACATCATTCATCATCATGAGCTTGAAGTCTCACCCCTAGCTCAGTACCTGTTGGCAATTGATACCTGCTGGAGAAGGGAGTCAGTTCTCTTTAAAGGTATGACCCCAGGAGGTCAATCACACACTCCAGTGGATGGCCACACATACAGGAATACACGGACAACACAAATAGGACTCTGTGTGCTAGTAAGAAAATGACCAGGACATGAAGTTGAAGAGCATGGGAGTTGGGGATGGATCTGGGAAAACTTAAGGGAAGAGAAAGGATAACTATGGTCAAAATACATTGTATGAAATTCCTGATTATTAAAAAAATATTTGTTAAAATGGAGGGCTTTCTTCTACTTGCCAAAGCCCCAGACAAAATCATAACTTGCATTTTGGAAGGAACCATTGGGTCCTTCTATGGGGAGGGAAGATGGAGATCCCCCCCCCAACCCCAATGTATTGCTTCTGTCTTCTCTTTAAGGCCCATGTAGAAAAGCTATGTGTAGTTCTGTAGTGGCTCATCTAATCTGGATGTGAACTGGAGTCCCCAAGAGGACACATCTGTGGTGACCTGCTACGTAGGCAGACTAGAGCTGCAGAAATTAGGAATGGTGAGATGGTTTAGTGGGTAAAGGCACTTGCCATGAAGTCTGATACTCTGAGTTCAACCCTAAGAACTCAGTAGAAAGAGAAACATCTCCCAAGGGTTGTCCTCTGACCTTCACATAGGCACACAGACTGAATAATTAAATGTTAAAATAAATAAATAAAAAGAACTTCAATGATTTCAGAAAGATTGGAAAGGTGAATGCCCAGGGGCCAATTACAGATTATTTTGGGTTATCAAAACAACTTGACTGGCCATTGTCCTTCTCAGAATGTCAGCTGTGACTATGAAGTAAATCCTTTGGAATGCATGAACAGATCACCTAGCTCCCACTGACTTGAAAACCAGTAACAACTGAAGCCTATAACAGAGTTTCCCCCACTTTGCTATAACCTACTTGCTTACCTCCACTTACGTGAGATTCCCACCAATAGATTTGAAAATTGTGTTGCTATTTGTTATTTTGGTTTGTTTGCTTGTTTCCAAGAAAGAATGATGTTTTTGCTTTTGAGGTGAGAGCTGTGTTTTGGCATGGTTAACAGAATATGACAAAAATACACGTGAGGCATGAGCCTTTCACCTGAGCAGCCAATGGGGGCCTACTAAGAGTTCTAACATGGCACACTCCATCAACATCAGCACCTCATATGGCTTCTTTAAAGTAGAAGTTGGCTGGGAGTGGAGTCACACACCCTTAATCCTAGCACTTGGGAGGCAGAAGCAGGAGAATCTCTGAGTTCCAGGAAAGCCAAACTAAATAGAGAAGCACTATCTCAGACAAACAAAAAACAGGAGGAGGAGTCGGAACCAGTCTCATAACAGAACAGGCTCTTCTCTTAAGATAACATGGTGGTAGCACACACTTTTAATCCCAGCACTCATGAAATAGAGGCAGGTGGATCTCCATGAGTTTAAGGGCCAGCCAAGGCAGCTTAGTAGAAATAAAGAAAACAGGTAGGAAGGTGAGGAAACGGGTATATCCAATAGAGAGATGCCATTCAAATCATCCTCAGTTTTCTAAGGTTCCCCCCAATATTTAATGACAACAAATCCCCTTCTTTGGATGGTGCTATTTGTCCCTTTTCAAACCAACTGCTCTGCGTCATTCTATCATTTTGCTTTACATGGGGCCATCTGTCTGTCATCATAGTGCAGTGTATCAATGACAGCATTGCAGAAGGGCTGCAGACTGGCCAAAGTCTACATTGTAGTCAAGATTATTGTCATTAACATACGAACTTCTCCAAGTCCTGACTACTGGGGAAACAGAACTGTGGATTAGAAAATGTAACCCCTGGAGAACAGGTTGCAGATATACTTTACGCATGCTGAGAATCTTGAAAACCCAAATAGGAAGATAAAACAGCTCCTTTGTGCTCTAGGGCAGGGATCAAACCATTATGACAGTACTTACCCGAGAGAGGCCCGGTGTGTGAACATGCAAATCCTAACTATAGCTAAAGTAATAACAGTCAATTTCCAATCTTCAAGAACATTTCCTCCCAGGAAAGCCTAAAGTGCTTTAAATCTGTTTACTTGCAAACTAAACATATATTACCATATATATTTAGCCATTCGAAAAAGAAAAAAAAAACCCACACACATATAATGCCACCCATTTGATGATGGAATGTTGTCAGCTATGAAAAAACTTTAATGTGGACTGGGGCTGTAGCTCAGTAGTAGAGTGTTTGCTTGGCACATTACAAGATCATGGGATTCTATTCCCTGCATCACAAAAGAAATAAAGGAAGAGAGGGAGGAAGGAAGGGAAGGAGGGAGAAAAGGAGGAAGGAAGAAAATATTTTATTACTTCTTGTGCTTCTTAATTCCCACCTGGGATAGGGAATTTTGACTGTCAACATCATTGGATTAAGAAATGCCTAGGGCAGTAGGAAACCATCCACAGGATTTTGTCTGTGAGGACATTCCCAGAAAGGATTAGCTGAGGGAAGACCTGCTCATGTGGCCCTAGATTAAATATAAGGGAATAGAAGAAGAAAACCAGTTGAGCAACCCCATTCTCCCTTCCCTGATCTGTTGAGATGTGAGCCAGCAGCTTCCTGCTCGCACTGACAGAAGCTGGTCCTACTACCATGCTTTTCTTACCTTAAACTGTGAACCAAAACTATGAACCTTCCTTAAGTTGCTCATGACCGTCTGTGACAGCAAGAAGAAACTCAACTGAAGCAGAAGCCTCCCTACCTTCCTAGAGTAAAACAATTGACACATTCCTTATCCAGTCTAGAGTCTACAGGCAACACCTGAGCCCCCACACCCTTGTTCTTCTGTAGCCACCTGCGGCCACGAGTTAACTGGGTTCACCTGAAAGGGGGCTGGGAACGAAAGGAAGACGGAAGACAAGAAGAGATGAAGCCAAGACAAAGTTCTCTGATCAAGGCTCAATGCTTTAATGTTTGGCTTTTCAATTTAACGGGAAAGACCTGGCCTGAACTCTTCCTAGTTTCAGCAGGAGAGATGGGTGGGATAATCCGTTCTTGGTCATTGGTCATGGCTGGAGATATCTCAAGGCAAGCCCAGGGGCAGTTCTTTCAAGTTCCGGGCATCCAAGGTGGGTAGCTCCACCTAGATCCTTATCACTTGGTCTGTTGTGGTAAACAAGGTCTCTCAGGATTGCTCAAGGCTGGGGGAAGGGCACATTTTCCCAGCTAAGAGGACACCCATCCAAACATCACTCTCCAGTCTCTCCCCTTGCCCCCATGGCCCTACCACTAGGATAGCTTTTTGGCTATCAGTGGGTATTGATGAAAAAGAGTGGACACTGGCACAGAATGATCACTGTTTGCAGGCACTAGGGTGCCTTGGCCTCCAAGCAGCTGAAATTGGTGTTCTGATCACTTGAGTGTTCTGACTTGTCACCAATGTGCCAACAAAGAGGCATCAAACTAGGCCCCTTGGGGTTGTTCATGTCCATACTGTCAGTAATTGGAAGACTGAGGCAGGAGGACTACAAGTTTGAGGCCATCATAGGCTACTTATCCGCCTCAGGCCTTTGTTGACCATCTTGCTTTTTGCAAGCTCTGCCCTCTCAGGCCTAAGTGACTTCCAGGGCATCGACCTTTATTAAAAGGCCTCCAGTTTGGGAAGCAGACATTAAAGACTATGACATTCAGAAGCAACTGTGTATGCGGAGAAATTAGAAAGCAATTGTCCTAGTTAGATTTAACCATGAATTTGACAAGCCAGAGTCACCTGAGAAGGGTGTCTCAACAGAAGGATCAACTCAGGTAAGATTGGCCCTTGTCTTGGCTGTTAGTTGAAGGGAGGCCCAACCCATTGTGAGCTGTGCCATTCCAGAACTGTAGTCCTGGGCTGTTTAAGAAAGCTACCTACACCCAAGTCTGTGAACAAGCCAGCGAACAGCATTTCCTCCATGGTTTCTGCTTCAGCCCCTGCCCTGACTTCTCTCGATTATAGACTATGACCTGTAGAATGAAATAAACCCTTTTCTCCTGTAAATGGCTTTTGGTCAGAGTGTTTCATCACAGCAACAGAGATGAAGCTAGAAAAATAGCTGAGGACTGCCTCAAGCTTAAAAAAAACACCTGAGAAACTTGAAATGTGTGCTGTCATCTAATCCTGATACAGGGCGAATCTAACTAGTGTTATTTCAAAATTATAGCATCCACATACAAGGCCTCCACCCTGTAGCCTTCTGGCTTTCACAGTTACTTGGAAAAACACAATTTTTTCTATTTTTTAGTTCTTGGGGGGTGGGGGCATGATACTGTCCAAAGCGTAAATGTGCTTCCCCCAACACTCAGCATCCTCAATCTTTCTCTGAATCTCACCCACCCTCTTCCACCACACCACTGCTCACTGACCTCTACTGCTCACTGACCTCTGCTGCTGAGCCCCTCTGCTCTCTTGAACCCTATCTTAAAAGCCCCGATGCTTGCTCTTGCTCTCACTCCCTCCTCCCCTTCCTCCTCTTCCTTTTCTCCCTCCTCTCCCTCCAGTCCTCCTTTTCTTCCTCCTCTTCCTCCTCCTCCTCTACCTCCCTGCTACTCCTGGCTTAAACCAAGAATTTTAGCTAGCCTGTGCCGTTGTTGTTTCCCTCAAACTCAAATCAAATTATCCTTGAACTTCAAAAGCAATTTTTATTCTAAATAATGAACAATACTAGTGAAAACAGACAAGGTGAGGGAAAAAAGAATTCTACTTTTCAAATTTATCACAGCATTAAATTCAAGTTTCCAAAATGAACTTAGTGGAAATTTTTAATATAAGCATCTAAGATTTAAATAAATGCCAAGTAAAATGAACTCAGAGATACAAACAAGACATTATGATCAAATTGAGTTGGAGTAGTAGAATTTTAATATTTATATTTGTCAGTCAGTCAGTCAGTCAGTCTGTCTGTCTGTCCAGGCAGAGTCTCACTATGACCTAGAATTTATTACATACTGACCTTGAAATTGTAGATGATCCTCTCACATTTTGAGTGCTGGGATTACAAGCAGATACCAACACATCTAGGCTAATATTTATCATTTTCTAAGAAAAATATTGATTTATTATTTCCCCCTTTCAGTTGACACATAATTACAATATTTGGGCCATTTAATGTGGTGATCTGATACACTGTCATCAGCGCTCCCATGGTCTTATTCTACTTAGCACTTCCTAGTGTTTGGAGCCTTGGTTTCCAACTCCTAAGTTTAAGTTCTTAATAAAGTAGTGCTGGCAACTGTTGCTCTCTCAGTGTGCTCTAGAACACTCCGACTTTTGTCTAGCTGCATTTCGGTATCTTGGTACCCATCATCCAACCGCCCTCCATCTTACCTAGCTTCTAGCGGTCTCTACTCTCCTCCTGTCTTTAAGATCGCCTTCTCTGGATCTCTTCATATAAATGAGAGTAAGCAGTGTTTGGTTTTCTGTCCCCAGCTTATTCACTTAACATAAACCCCTCCATTTGGTTACATCCGTTCCACCTCCAGTGATGAGATTTGCACTCTGCTATTCCTAAACAATATTTTATTTTGTCTATATACTACATTTTCCTTTCATATATTTGTTAATGGGTACTTGGTTGATTCCACATCTTGGGTATTATGAATAAGGTTACAGTAAATATTAGTCCGTTGATATGTCGATTTCATTTGGGGGGTGATATAATGAGTAGTGTGGTAGTTTGATACACTGATTTCATTGGAGGGCTACATCCTGAGTAGTGTGGTAGCTTAATGTTAGGTTTATTGAGAATCTTCACATCATTCTCTGTGACAGCTAAGTCACGTTCCCACCAAAAGTGTGCATGTATTCTTAGTCCTTTTTCCCGCTATTAATGACCATACCAATATGATGAAGGTAAGCTAGTATCTCAGATGATTCTAATGGACTCATGCCTAGTGACATGAGATACCTTTTAAATCTTCTTTTGAAAAGTGTCTGTTCGGATCAGTTGCTTCTTATAACTGTATTTATTTATTTTTTTCATTCTCCAAATTTTCTATGTGTTCTGGATATTAATTCTTCATCAAATAAGCAAATATTCTCACTCATATGTCACATTGCCACTTTTCTCCTTTAATTATTGCCACTGATGTGTAGAGGCCTCTTGATTTTGATGTAATCCCTCTTGTCTATTTTTGCTTTTGTTACCTATGCTTCTGGGGTTTGATAATAAAAAATTATATCAACCAATGTCTTACAGTGCTTCTTCTTGCGTTTCTTGTAGGAGTTTTCTTCTGTTTTGTCATATCCTATGAATTTGGGTGTATTGTGTTTCCCATTCTCATTTGTCTTAAGAATTTTTTAATTTACTTCTTTTTACCTGCTGTTCACTCAAGAATATATTTAGTTTCCACGTACTTTATAACTTCTAAAGTTCCTTTTGTTAGTCTACAGTTTTGTGGTTATGGAAATTATATCATATGATTGATTGCAGCCTTTTTTAATTGGTTAAGACTTGTTTTATGATCTAACATAGGGTCCCTTTTGGAAAATGTTCTGTGATGGTTAGCTTTAATTATCAACTTGACACAGCCTGGTTTCTCTTGGGAAGAAAGCTTCAGTGAAGAATTGTTTGGATCAGGTTGGCCTGTGGGCATGTCTGATGGGGACTGTCATAATTAAATTCATTGATATGGGAGGACTCAACCTACTACAGGTGGCCCTAGTTCCTAGGCAGGGAGTCCTGAACTTTATAAAAATGGAGAAGAGAAGCTGACTACAAGCAAATAAACAAGCTGTCTCCATTAGGGTTTCTATTGCTGTGAAGAGACACCATGGCCAACTCTTATAAAGGAAAACATTTAAATGGGATTGGTTTACAGTTTTAGAAGTTTAGTCCATTATCAGCATGACAAGAAGCATAGTGCTGGAGAAGGAGTTGAGAGTTCTACATCCAGATCAGCAGGCAGCAGGAATAGAGATGTGAACCACTAGGCCTGGTTTTGAGTTTCTGAGGCGTCAAAGTCCAAGGCCTAGTGATGCACTTCCTTCAACAAACCCCACCTATTCCATCAAAGCCACACCTCCTAATAGTGTCACTCCTTATGAGCTGATGGAAGGCATTTTTTTTTCAAACCACCACACAAGCAAATGTGAATGTGTCCATCTTTTTCTGTCTTATATTATGGATGTCATATGACAATCTGTTTTAAGTTTCTGCCACTGTGATTTCTCTGCTATGATGGACTGTAACCTAGAATTTTGAGCTGAAATAAACTCTTTTCTCCCCAAATGGCTTTTTGTCAGGGTATTTTATCACAGTAACAGAAGTGAAACTAGAATATGCTCCATATGCCAATGAGAAAAATGTATATTCTGCAGTGACTGGGCAAAATGTTCTGGAAATGTCTGTCAAGTCCGTTTGTTCTGTAGTACAGCTTTACTCTCATGTCTCCGCACTAACATTTTGTCTAGACAATCTGTCCATTGATGAGAGTGGATGTTGAAACCCTCAACTAGTATTCTGTAGAAATATATCTCTCTCCTAAGTTCAATAATGTTTGGCTTATATAATTGGGCACTCCAGAATCGGGTTCACATGTTCTTAGAGTGGTTACATCCTCTTGTTGGATTGATCCCTTACTCATTATGTAGTCTCTTTGTCTCTTTTCCCAGATTTTGTTTAGGTGTAAGTACAGCTAGTGCTGCTCAACTTTCTTCTCCATCTGCATGGACAATCTTTTTTTCAGTCCCTGCACTTTCAGTGTTTGTGTGTTCGCATATGCATGTGCCTGTGTGTGTGTTTGTGTGTCTGTCTGTCTATATGTGTGAAGTGAGTTTCAGCTTTAATTTCACTGGATATATTTTATAAATTTACCTTTCTCCTTGTAGAATACACAGAGTTTAAGTATTTTCTTTCTTAGTGGTGTCTTACAAGTCTAAGATGACTGTAAAAAAAATCTGACAGGTTTATATCCAAGCCTAGACTTAAAGTTCAGAAATTCATCCCCTGTGCAGTCTGGTGTATTTGACATTCTGAGTTTCTTAGTTTCACCATTTCTGTGTGCCTCTTCATTTGTATCTACATCTTTGTTGAATTTCTCATTCAGATTGTATTAATCAAGGTTTTCCAGGAGCACAGAACCGCTGATTATAAAAGAGATTGGTTATCACAGTTGGAAACTGTATTGTCTGATAATGGCTACATGTAGAAGAGGCAGAGAAACCAGGAGCTGTTCAGTGTAAGAACCTGGAATCCTCAGGATGAAGAGAACCAATGATGAGTCTAAGGGGAAACTGAAGGCCTAGAAGTTCCACAGAGAGTCACTAGTGTGAGTCTGAATGGGAAGACTGTTGAAATCTGATGCCCATAGGCCATACTAGACCTACTTGCTCAAGAAGAACACTGCTTTCTCTTCTACTTTTATGCCATCTGGGTGATTAGCTTATCAAATAGTGGTGTTGGCATCCAGGTCATCAAGGAGACCTCAGCTACTTGTCCCAGATGACAGTCCTTTAGGCATTGTGCTCACAGACATTCTACACTAGTGATCCTTTCAAAGATCCAGTCAAGTTGACAATTATATCTAGCCCATTTTCTTCTGTATCTCCTACATCTTATTAAATTTTGTCAAAACCATTATTTTGAATTAGTTTTTAGGCATGTCATTAGTTTTCTTCTCTTTGTGATTATTGGTAGAGAATAATTGTATTCCTCTGCAGGTAACACAAGCCTTGTGCTCCTAGTATCTCTTTGCTGATATCTTTATATCTCGCAGATACAATGCTTCTACCAATTTCATAAAATAATTTTTGTAATAATTTTTCTTACTATGTTGGTTTGGTAGGCTATCTGGGCTTTGGTTTTAGTTGTGTTCAGTAGTATATCTCCATCTAGCAGCTAAAGCTGTAGTTGAGGGCTTTGACTGGAATATCTATGAAAAGAGAGGCAGCAAATCCACCAACATGCAAGCCACGAGGGACCCAGGGGTACAACACAACAAGTAGGAGCAGGTAGGTTACCTATTGCGTCTAGAGCTGCACAGGTGACTTGTGAGCCCTCATGAGCTATATTAACTCACAGAAGGCTGTCCAGCTGAGACCCAGAGCTGACAATAGTTGCATAGGACCACCCAGATGCTTCCTGGGGGCCTTGGTAGAATCTGAAAGTACATGGGTAGTGTCACCCATCTGATTCACAGGACTCCTTGGGACAGTCACCTACTATTTCACAGTACCCCTGCAGGAAGATTCATCCTAGGACAGTATTGGGAGGTGAGAATTCAGCTAGTAGATACAAGATGGCCTGGGCTCCTTCATTGTCTTTCAAGCTCTCCAAATCAACCTCAGGGAGAACTGTGAGAGTCTCAGGCTTTGCCAAGAGCAGATATTTTTTGTGTATGTAGCTTCCTACATACCCTCTCTCTGATGTCTAAAGTCATTCTTGGTTCAGTGTTGATATTAGCTAGAAAGACGAGAGAGTTTATTCTCCATAAGAAACTTCTTTTTCTGAACGGCCATCATGGATCTCTGGGCTATGCATCTCCATTATGTCTCCATAATGCTCCAGCACTGAGCTCTGAACACTCAAGTCAAGAAGTAATTGTTTTGTTTCTGTTTGGGTCTTCTTTTGTTGAGAAGAAGGGCACCAGGCACTCTAATGAGACATCTCCAATCAACTTTTAAAGACAAAGAGAGAAGCCCAAAAAGGGCAAGCAATGCAGTATATTCAAGGGACTCCCCTCTATACGATTAACAGCAAACTTTTCACCAGAAAATTTGGAGATGGCAAACAATAGACCAATACATTCACAGTACAGAAGAGAACTATCAGACAAGAACACTATGTCTGCCAAAACTCTCCCTCAAAAGTGGAGAAGAATCTAAGGCATTGAAAGATAAACAAAAGCTGGGGGAATTTATTACCATTAGACCTGCCATGCAAAAAATTACTGACAGTGATGCCCTGCATAGGACAGTGAACAGACTCCAGACAGAAACCGGAAGTTGTATATATAAATAGAAACTTTAATTAATGTAAATACAAAGGCAATTATAAAAGCATGTATCAGTGAAATAAGTTTGCTATACCTTTTTGTCTATATGATTTAGGAAATAGTTATAATTCCCTAAAAACAATTCTTAGCCTAACAAGTAGCATTACTTCGACTTTAGAATTCCACATTTAGTTTTCTACATAATTTCAAAAAGATTAATGCACTTAAAAGAAATGATTCATCTGTGTTTTGAGGCACACACATATAAAGATATAATTTAATAATGCCAACAACTGGAAGGGACAGAGTCTGAGCTATAGAGGAGGACAGTATTTATATGCCATTGAAGTTAGACTGCTGCACATTGAAATCAGAGTTATGTAACCTAGGGATGTTAAATGTAATCCCCATGGTAACTGCTAAGAAAGCAGTTGAAGATACACACAAAAGGAAATGAGAAAGATTTTAAACAGTTCACTATATAAATCAACTAAACACCAAAGGAGATAGTAATGTATAAATAAGGGATTAAAAGCCATGGCTTTGAAAGACAGAAAACACATAGCAAAAGTGACAGAAGTAAGCCTTTCCTTATCAGTAATTACTTTAAATGCAAATGGATTAAAGTGGTCAATCAAAAGACAGATTAACAGACTAGTTTTAAAAAATAATCCAACTATATGCCATCTACAAGAGACTCATTTTAGACTCAAAGAAACAAACCGGTTGAAAGTAAAAAGATAGAGAACTGTTTCCTATAAATAGCAGCCTAAAGAAAGCAAGGCTAAAGAAAGGAATGTCAGCCAAAATCAACTTTAAAACTGTTTACAAGAGACAAAGGACATTTTACATTAATCAAAAAATATAGCAATTATAACTACTTATAAACATAATTGTCTCTTTAATCATCTACAAACCATCAGAATACATGAAATCAAAGCTGTAAGCATTGAAAAAAGAAATAGGAAGTTGCATATTTTAGTTGGAGACTTCAAAATCCCACCCTTAGGAGCAGATAGACTAACCAAGTAGAGTACAAGTAAAGGATTTATCATAATGGGGCCAACTTGATTCAGCAGACAGAGATAATATTTCCTCTGGTCACAATGGGATAGTTAACAGTCATTAACAGAATAAAACTGGAAAATTTACAAATTATAAAAAAAATTCGAATACTCTTAGCAAACCAATGAAAGAGAATCACAAGGAAAATGGGAAACTATTTCAAGGCAAATGAAAGTGGAAAAAAATATATCAAATTTATGGGGAAACAGTGGGAACCATGCTAAGAGAGAAAATTATAGTTATAAATGCTTTCATTAGAAAATTAGAAAGGTTCCAAATCAATAAGCTAACTTTACAACATAAAGAAGTTTTAAAATTGCATTTATTTTGCTTTATGTGTATGAATGTTTGGCCTACAGGTGTATGTGCACCGAATTTGTGTACAGTACCCTCTGAGGCCAGTAGGGGGTGCTAGATCCCCTGGAATAGGAGCTATAGATGCATGTGAGCCACAAAGGGTGCTGGGACTTGAACCCAGGTCCTCTCCAAGAACAAGAAATGCCCTTAACCACTGAGGTATTTCATAGCCCAACATAAGAAATTTTAAAAGAACAAACAAAACCAAGCCAGCAGTAGAATAAAATGATGAACATCAAATCATATAAAGACTTGTTTCAAAACTGAGAAAAAATTGTATTCTATGGAAAGGATTAACCCTGGAAATGGGTAATTTTTAATTAATGCATATAGCTTCAGTTTTAAAGCTTGAGAAGAGATAGAGCAGTGATATGTGTACATTATAAGTTCATTTAATACTACTAAGCTATACATTTAAAATGATTAAGATGATGGATTTTATGTTATGTGCATTGTAGCACAATACAAATATTTCAAGTAAGAGAAAATTATTGTCCAATCCTACAGATGGATCTATTTTACAGATCTATTTATTTTTCATATGGTAGCTTCACTACATATAATGAATAGAAAGTTATTTTGTTAGAATGCAAATCCTGGTGACCCTGCCCGAGTTGCAGCTGCCAGCAATATGTTCAAGGTAATTCAGAGATCAGTGGGGCCAGCCAGCCTGAGCCTGCTCACCTGCAGAGTCTATATAGCACTCAAAGAGGACTCGCCTAACAGCAGTTCCACGAGGATCGATGAGCTTCCACGCTACTCAGTTCCTGGGGGTCAGTCTAAGTATGTGGGGGAGCTAAGGACTCAGCTTGAAGAAAACATCTCACAACTCCGACATCACTGTGAGTGTATACAAGTTTGTGTCAGGAGATATACTCCCATACTAAACCCAAGGGGGAACACTTTGTGCAGTGGGGAGTTGACAACTGTAACTATCTTCAAAATAAGCCTCCTGGATTTTTCCCAAGACTCGGTGTGACTGGTTTTACTGATTTTGTTGGACTCCTCCTTGCTAGAGGTTCAAAAATAAAGAAGCTGGTGTATCCTCCTCTTTTCATGGGATTAGGTGCCTCTGTCTATTACCCACAAGTCATCACCATTCCCCAGGTCACTGGGGAGAAGGTATACGACTGGGGATTGCGAGAGTACATAGTCATAGAAGATGTGTGGAAGCTAAATTTTCGGAAGCCAGGAAATTTGAAGAAGTCACCTGGAAATAAATAGAAAACTCCATGCTCTGCCCATTTTAATCAGTTGTAGGTAAACATTGGAAACTCCAGACGGTAAATCAGTATTTCTACAGACAAGTGGCAGAATCAGTATTGGATATAGTAAACTGGCTTTCTTCAGGCAAAACAACACTAAGTCCTTTTGCTGTTTTGGGTGATGCCATATTACAGGCCAACTAATCTGCAGTCTTTCACATGGAAATAACGTACAAGCCTTGGAACTCCTCATTCTTATATCACTATGTACATAATTAAAGTTCAGATTCAAAAAAAATGCAAATCCTGCGTTCAGTAAGTTTGCAGGAGAGATCAATAATCTCTGCTTCTAACAACTTCCAAGGTGAAGTTGGTCTTGTTGATCCTGGCTCATGGCCCGCATCTTGAACAACAAGGTCTTATAAAATTTATGAAGCTAAAGCAGATGGCATCTGAGATTCAAGTCAAACACACCAAGTAAGTAGCCGGCAGTTGCCTCAAAATCAGATGGGCTGCAGCAAAACTTGAAATGTGTTCTTTCTGAATGCAGAGTGTGACAAGTTCTGTAATCCATGGGCCTCAAGTTACCTGCTATCTATGCCTACATTACAGAATTATTTGCTTAAAACAATATCATGTATTTATTTTGCTCATGAACCTGAAATTTGGGTAAAACTTTACAGGGGTACTATGTCTCTCTTCCACATGGCACTAGTTGGGTAAAGTTCAACTGAGAGCCAGAATAGCTGCTTTAAAAATGCCTTGTTTTTGTTTCTGACTCTTAGCTATGCGATCAGCCAGGGCTATGGGATAACAACCTTAGGTCATCTCCACATGGCCTTCCAAAGTAGCTTAAGCTTTCTTATGTCGTAGTGGCTGAGTTCCAAAAGCATGCATCTCCAGAAAACAAATTAGAAACACGCGATGTTTTTATGACTTGGCCTTGGGCATCATATAACATCACTCTTGCTGTGCACTGGAACTTGATAAGATTATAAAGGACTGCCCCTTTAAGAAGAGAAGATTGGCTTTTCCAGTTAATGGCAGGGTGGTAAAAGTCTGGAAGAACATGATAAATGATATCATCTTTGGAAAATATAGTTTGTCATACCTGTCAACCACAAATCGATTCAAATTAAAAAAAAAACACAAAAAAACTTGGGGGCTGGAGAGATGGCTCAGTAGTTAAAAGCATAAATTTCTCTGGCAAAGATCCCTAGTTCAGTTCTCAGCATTTATACTGGGAAATTCTCAGCTACCTGTAACTCTAGCTCCAAGGAAATCTGGTGCCTCTGGCCTCTAGGGACACCTGTATTCATCTGCACTTGAAAAAAAAATATTGTTAAAACATATGAAATTTTGGATTATGGAGATCTTTCAGTGGGTGGTGTACTTAACAAGAATGACAACCTGAGTTCTATCCCTGGAACCTATATAAAGGTGGGAGGAGATGGGGACCACACGGTGTAGTCCTCTCATCTCCACACATGCCCCATGGCACCTGTACACACTTACACATCACATACATACTCTCTTTCCTAGCCTTGCAACACACACACACACACACACACACACACACACACACACACACACACAGTAGGGAAAAGATACAAATTTCTCTAATTCTGGCTTATTTCCGGCTTATTTTCATTCCCATTTCTGTGTGTTTGAGAAAGAAGAAACCCTCAGGGTAGAAAGCAAGAGAATACTAGAAGGATCATAGATTATCTCATGGAAATTAGCTGAAACCGGCTGACAATGATGGCAGAGGCATCAGACAGAGGTGAGATTGAAGTGCATAGGAAGTTAGGCATTACTTTAAGGACAAATGCCATCTATTCATTTGCTACTATGCCCACTCTTTCCTGCTCTGTTGCAGGGTGAGGGGATATGAAACAGCTTGACCAGGAAGACTCCACGGAAAACAAGCGAGACCGACACTCACTACTGGGCAATGATAAATAAGTTGAGTGAGGTAAGCTAGTTTTCTTCCAAGAACTGGAAGTATATAACAATTACAGTAACAATGAATCCCAATGTGAGACATGGGCTTTTCTTAGTTCCTGTCTATCTCCAGGCCTCATCATAGAAGACAGGGGAGCTAAACTTGGGAGAAAGTAATCACACTGTCTACGTCACTACCAACTCTGGCCAATTTGTCTCCTTAAAACTTCTGAAGCCAGGCATGGTAGCACATGTTTGTATAGTCTCAGCATGTAAGAGGCATAGGCCAAGCACTTCCTTCTCAGACTGTGTCTCAAAAAAGCTAAGCAAACCAAATCAAACAATGCAGGGATAGGTAGGAGGTTGGGGTGATTTCATTGAAAAACAAAACAAAACAAAACAAACAAACAAAAAAACCAGACTGTCCTTCAGACCATGTCTTTGATTTTCCACTTAAAGTCACGGTGAGGATCAAATCAAATTCACACTGAGACACATCCCTCACAATGAACTATGATGCTCTGTGTTCATGTAGGACCCTCACACTGTCTCCCGACCCTGCTTCAATTGGGCTCTATACTGTCCTGGTGAGTGTACGTTTTGTGGAGGTTTAAAAACCATGAGAAGTCATGCTGGACTCAATGGTTGGTGCTCAGGGCAGTTCTTGCTGAATTGGGAGCCTGAAGCAGTGTTTCAAAGACCAAAGAGTATTTCATCCTAAGACTTGCCTTATTTCCTTCCAAACAGCACCACTGGACGTATCCATTTATCAGAAGCACCCTATACCCTTACTCTGCTTTTGAACTCTCCTCTTCCAAAGTTAAAGATATCGCACCCATTGGCTGCTTTGTGAGAACGTTGCAGTCACGTTACCTTGAAGGTTTCCTGGAAGAAGGACGAGAGAAATGAGCTTAGCTTTCCCTGATTTTTTGCCTAGATGTGTCTGTTCTGTGGGTGTTCTGGAGTTCTTCCCAGGAAGCAGACCTCAAAATCTCTAATGCCAATCATGAATAAGAGTTTTATTTATTGAAAAAAAAACTACTCAATGCAGTGATATGAATGAGAAGTACCAGGTTGGTTAAGGCACGCAATTGCTTGTCATTACCTCCACTGATGATCTGAAAGAAAGAGCCCCCATATTTGCTTCTTTCCATTTGCAAGTCCCACACCAAGCCCTCTTATTCTCCAAACACTCAGTATAGCTATTGAGAGACAGCTGACTTGAGGCTGAGCTGCCTGCCTAGAAGCACAACTTTGGGTACATCCAGTAATTCCCCCTCCTGGTGCATCTATATAGAAATAGAATGAGAATCTTTATCCTTCTTTATCTTCCTTTCAACTTTACCAAAGAAAGTCATTATACAAATGCTAAGAAGATTCCTTCCCAGTGAGGCTATTTTGTGCTCTCAACAGGGGTCTCAAAACGAGACCTTTCCCTCCAGTCTCATACACCGTCAGGGCACCACTATCATGAGGCATGATGTGTGTGAAGGTACAGGGAACAAACAGGTGCCTTAGTGACCTTTGGGGAAGGGCAAGCATCGAGATAGGGTTTCTCTAGCCTTGACTGGCCTAGGAATCATTATGTAGCTAAAGGTGGGCCCAAACTCAAATTCCCCTACTTCAGCTTCCTAACAGATATTACATATGTGAGTCACCATATCTGACTTATTGTTCTTGCTGCTGTGATACCTGAAATAATAAGGAAGAAAAAACTCATTTGGGCTCGCAGTTCTTGGAAGATGGTTCATTCTTTTGGGAAAGTATGATGGCGGAAGTTGCCATGGGCGAGAGCAGCAGGAACCTGAATCACATGGGATATCCTGTCAGCAGTCGGGAAACATAGAGGATTCTGGGAAAAATCAGGGATAAACAATAGCACCTAACTCCTGCCCCCACTAACCTACTTCTTCAAACAAGGTCATAGATCTAAAAGCTTCATAATTTTCCAAAACAGCGCCCCCAGCTGGAACATAAGCCTATGAAGGATACTTCACATCCAAACCATAAGATACTGGAAGGCAAACCTATAATGCTAAAAATGAACAATATGACACTCTAAAGCCTTAAAATGTCCCTGCTTCATTCTTCTCACATACTATTCTGTTAAACCTTGGTTCTGCACATCAGACAAACCAAGTTTTGGCAGTACCTAGCCTCTTGGTCCCTCGAGAGAAGAGGAAACTGAAGGTCCTCCCTAAAGTTGAGAGTTGTAGTCTCAGAGCATCCTCAATCTAAACATGTTGCTTCAGTAAGATTATGAGCAACCTTGCACACAGCAGCTAGTTTTCTACGTCTCTTATTTGTTTGCTATAACCACTATCATAAAATTCCACAGACTAGACAGTTTAAACAAGACGAAATTATTTTCTTACATATTAGAGGCTTGAACTCCAAAGCAACAATCTTCTTGAGGCTCTTTTCCTTATCTTCCAGATACTCCTCATACCTGTATCTCCTAGAGCCTCTGCTCTGTACTCTCCTGCCATCTCTTCCTCTTCTCACAAGGAAGTCAGTCCTACTGGGATAGGACTTACACTGAAAACATAATCTTAAGTTAGTGAATAATTTGAAAGAAATTGTTGAAATACATCCACACCCCAAGTTTAGGACTCTCATATATGAATATAAAAGGCACGAGTGAGCTTATCATAGAATCTGTAAAAGCAAGTGTCATGTGGATTGATGCAGACAAGAACAGCACTTAGACCATGCTTCCTAAATAAGTCACCATACAAACAGCATCTTGTCAATATCATTGTATCTGTTACATTTCTGTTGCTGTGATAAAAATACCATGACCAAAAGCTACTTATAGAGGAAAGAATTTATTTGGGCTGATGGCCTCAAACACGTAAGAGTCCCTCGTAGCCGGGAGAAATAGCAGCAAGAAGCAGGCATAGCGTCAGGAAAAGGAAGCTGAGGGGTTGCATATCAGTCACAAGCAGAATGTAGATCTAGCCACCAGGCTCCTGACAGTGATTTTACAGACAGCTGTCAGCAAATAGTCTATGTGGTTGCCACTGACAGGAAGCTTTAGTTATTTCTAAGAATGCCACTGGTTACCCTTTTTGCATTAATTAGGGTTATTATTGCTGTGATGAAACATCACAGCCAAAAGCAAGTTGGGGAGGAAAGAGTTTGTTTGGCTTACACTTCTATATCGTGGTCCATCATTGAAAGAGTCAGGACAGGAACTCAAGCAGGGCAGGTTACTGGCTTGCTCCCTCTAGCTTGCTCAGCCTGACTTCTTATAGAACCTGGCACCACCAGCTCAGGTATGGTCCCTACAATGGGCCAGGCTCTCCCTTATCAATCACTAATTAATAAAATGCCCCACAGGCTTGTCTACAGTGTGAACTTATGGCCACATTTTCTTAATTAAGGTTCTCTCCTCTCAGATGACTTTAGCTTGTGTCAAGCTGACATAAAATTATCCAGCACAGCAAGTGAATTTGAAAGTGGAACAAGGCCATGAACTCTCCAAACCTGCCTCCAGTAACACAATTCCTCCATCAAAGTCATACCTGCTAAGCAACCCCCAAACAGTACCACCTGCTGGGGCCCACGTGTTCAAACGCCCCAGTCTATGGGGGTACGTTTCTCTTCCAAATCACCACAGTCACTATTATGGCCATTATAACTACTATTTTTCTGACATATGGTCACTCACCTCAGAAAACTAAATTTTCCACCTGCAGAAAAATTATACCCATAGTAGTTAAGAGAATTAAGATGTCTAAATCCTGGCTCTATTTGCTAGCTTCCTAAATTGTGTTAATTTTTGTGTGACTTGATTTGCCAGTCCCGAATAAAGGAAGGAAAAAAATAACATCTACTGTGTAAGGTTGCTGAAAGGATTAAAGAAGCAGTGAAATAAAATGACCAGCCAATAGTACATACTCAATAAACATGGCCACTGCCATTAATAGTGTTTAGATTTGCAGCGGCTCCATCCCTCTCCGCCAGTAGAGGTCTCCACCATATCCAATGGGGACTCTGCGTGATGATGGTAGGCACTCATCCGTGGCAGAGAAACTAATGAACAATCACAGCCCCGTCTGCAGGTAGAAGACCTCGGAAACAAGAGAATAGGAACTATGTAGACTTCCATGGCAAAGAGTTACTCAAACAGGTGCACATGAGTAAAGATCGCACAAGGCCAATGCCCACTGGCACTAACCTTAGTTGTATCTTAATTAGCTTATTAAGCTAGAGTTTAAAAATTAATGGTAAGAAACTAGAAAAAAAAAAACACATATGTCGTGGACAAGCAGAAAGGACGAATTGACAAGTGTTTGTAAACTTTTGTGGAAACAAGAAACCCTGCTAAGTAAACATTTAATATTGCTCGTAATATTAGCTGGCTTCTTCTTCATCGTGAGCTATATTCATGTTTCTATTGCGGTATATTCTCTTATAAACTCCTTTTTCCCAGACAGGCACACATCTCCAAATTTAATTATTCTGTCAATTGTATTTTAAATTGTACTGATTTCCATTAACTGCTTGTGGTATCCATTTGTTGATCTGTTCCTTCTAACCGATCATCTTCCCACCCACAAAAAAAAAAAAAAGCCAGAAAGGCACTTAAACTGAAGATGGTAATAGTTATAAAAGAGAAGTCAAAACAAAAAGGTAAAGGGAATGGTAACATCGGGCTTAAAAGAGGCACTGAGTGAAAAATACACACATACTAAAAAGTATAGTACCAAAGCAGATAGTGCCTCGGAGGGAAGGGAAGAGAGAGCCAGGGAGAAATCCAGCTTGTGCCTCTTCCATCTCTCTCAGCACCAAGGACAGAGAGCCTCTGAGCGGCTAACCCAAACAACATTCAGTTGGGTCCCTCCCAATCCTCTAGGGAACACCGGTGCCTTGGGAAAGCAGCTATGAAACCATGCAGTGAGGTCTGATAGGAAAGCTGACAGACTTAGTTCACATGTAATTTCCACCTCGGAGGCAAAAACCAGGTGATTTCTTTCCTGTATGGAAATGATTCCATAGTTTCTGTGTCCTGGGAAAGGCAAAGTTTGCTTTGCTTCGGTGTGTCTGCTGTCAGTAAATGGCTTCAGGAACTGAGGCGCTAAACACCACAGTCTCCAGGCACCAGAAGAAATTTTCAGGGTAAGTGGATTTTTCTTTTCATTTCTAATTTAGTGGAAGATTATTTGATTAGCTTGGAATTCTGTAGTTCTCTAAGAATATGCATTAAACCTCTGAGCTACTCTAGGTTTAAAACATGAAACCCCGAGGAAACTGTGTTCATTAAGTGGTTGGACCTGCTCTCTTTTTAATCCCCCTCTCCCAAATTTGTGTCATGATGGGCTCTAGAATCTATATCATGGCATACATAAAAGGCATTAAATAAAAACCTGTTTTTATTTCCTGGGAGTTGCACGGGAGTTGACTGCATTCCTCTTAAGGGTTCGACTTAGTTGTCAGAGTGTTATTTTAAACTACCCACTTCAGCACCCTGGTAATGCAGGGCCGAGGGTTTAGAGAGACACCGTTTTCAATCTGTTTAAATTCAAGCTGCTTCCAAGTCAGAATTCAATTATCCCAACAGAGATATATGTAGTGCCTGAGAGGACGGTTGTGTATGTTTTTTCCAATGATGGCATATGATTTTGAAGGCGTTGTTGTTTAACTGTAGAACTTCCATTACTTACTGTGGCTTATCGAGTCAGCAGAGTCCTTGTAATTAGGCACTTGTGCCGCTGAATGCATCTGGTTTAGTCTAATACCATCTCAATGCATGAAAAAAAAATGTAGGAATAGCAAAGTGGAACCCAGATTCTAAATGCGTTCTGCATGCCTGTTTGCACCTCACAGGTAGAGCCCTTTGCTTACTGGTAACAAGGTCAGTAAACTTTGTCCTTGGCTGAGGATGAAAGGCAGCCATTTGACCTGGCCTTGGGAACTTGTAGAGCCAGAGGGGAGACAATGTGAGATTCTTATTCAAATACTTGTTTACTTAGAGTTGAATGTTTTCAAGGATCTGCGTGGATACTCATGAACAAGGGGGTCGAGCAAAGAAAATTGTAATAACATCCAAACAGAAGGCTTCTTCTAATGGCTTCTTCTAAATGTCAAATATCAAATATCCATACAGTATTAAATTTAATGTCTAATACATTGAAGTTTGCCATCAATAAATATTCACTTACTGATTACTTGGTCTACTGTAATTTCCCCACTTTTAGCTCTTGTTAGAATGAGAGAATGTTTTGTTTTTGAAGATTGTCAAGGAAAGGAAAGCATGCTTTATTGGTCAGGTTCAATGAGGGAAAAAAACTATATTATGTTAGCTTCTGGATCTCAGTAACCACTCATGGCTTTTCCTCTGTATATGTACCAACATATACATATGCAAATACATTCAAATCTATAAATATGCAATATACTTCAATGTACTTGTGAATCTTTATTATGAAATGAATTAGAGAGCAATTTACAAGAATAAAGTACCATAGAAATGCTAAAGACTACCTCTAATAATAATGACAATATAACTCCCACAGGCTCTGTGCACAGTGCACACCTGCATTGACTTTTAAAAGCTGGGTAAAGAGAACAAGCTACTTTGAACATGCAAGATCTTCACATTATTCTCCACTCAGGCTTGTCTGCTTTATCTCCATAGTGAAGGACTTCAGAACAGGGGCTCTGGATTCAGGTCTCTGGTTGAATCAACTCCACCACTTACTGGCTTATGGTCTCAGAAATCAATCTCTCTGTAACCCCTTCCCTTCATCTGCTAGAACAACAACGAGAATAGCACTTACTTTACTCTTCATGTTGTCAATATGATAAAGCTTATAAATGTTAGCTGTTAGAATTATTGATTTTATAAGGGAATTGGGAAGTCTGAGTTGAAGCAAAGGCCAGAAAAACTCCAGACACATGTTTGTTAGTGAAAGTTTATGATGTCAGGACCTGGGGTGTGAAGGAAGATAAGTCATGGAAGCTGCTAGTTCACTCTGGCTCGAAAGAAAGCCCATTTCAACCTAGGAATAACTCCTAGAGTCCATTTGTACCATGTAGAGAAATTAAGTGAGTGGTGACTGTTAGACTTGAGAACCCCTAATCAAAGGTTGGCACACCTCATGCACTGTGTTTGCAGGGAAAGAGATGGGAGTAAGAACTCATTCTCTCCTGGTTTGGGAGGAATGCCCATCCTCTGTGTGGGTGCTCTTATGACCTTTCCTTAGTGCATGGGCTTTGAAGGCTTTGGTTCATGGTCATCTGGCCCCACTGCAGTGGGCCTACAGTGAGAGAATCTCGTGGCAGAGAGGAAGTGATGGAGCAGGATGCTCATTTCATGAAGACCAGACAGAGGGCCACATTGTGTGAGCTTCAGAAAGTTGCTGAACCTCTCTGTCTCTGTTTTAATACTAATCTTCCCTCAGGAGATGCTGTAAACATTAACAAATGTTAAATGGGATGGATTAGTGTCTGCCTAGCACCAGAAGTAGCCCAGAAAAGTGGCTCTCTTTGGAAGGAGACTAAACACTCAAGGTGTCTTGGTTTTATAATATTTGGTGTGTGATTGGTTCCATGTCTTTAAGGAAAAGGAACAAATGGTTAAATTCTATAAATATTTTTTATTTATTTATTTTTGAGATAATATAATTACATCACTTCGCCCTTCCCTTTACTCGCTTCAAACCCTCCCACCCCTCTGTCTTGTTTCCATATTCACAGTCTCTCTTTTCATCAATCACTGTTCCATGCATATTACATGCAGATGGAGGAACGTTTCTCTATCTCTCAGCATCCCTTAGTTGCCTGTAGCCCTTAGTGTAGAACTGAGGCCTCGTGGTTTCTCCCACATTCACTTTAGCACATCTATTGCTCTTGTTCAGCCGTGTTTGTTAAGTCATGTTGGTGAGACTGTGGGTTGAGTGTGCAAGAAACTGAACATTACCACAACAGGTTATATGTCCCAGATAATGAGAGCTGTAGTCCATTCTGTCTCTATGGCTCTTAAACTAGATCATGCAGTCATCCTAAAAAGGCTAGAATACACTAAAAAGACCAGGATGAATCAATGCTTTATATGAAATTCAGTCTTCTTAAAAAAACGTAAGCGATGTTGCATGCAGTATATCTTAAGAGCTCGGGGTGAGAAGTTAATGTTCTAGCCCTTGACCACCATCCCCACCCGCCCCCATCCCCATGCCAGTGTGGTATCTGTAATATATGAGCACACATGTGTATAATATGATGCAGAAACAAGAGGAAGCTGTCATATGTCCTACTCTATCACACTCAGACTCATTCCCTTGAGTCTATCACTGAATCTAGAGCTGGACTGACAGCCACCAAACTCCTAGCATTCAGCTGTCACAGGCCCCCACAGCACTGGGATGATAGGCAATCACCCAGTCATAAACAGCAATTTTTACCTGGGTATTAGAGATTCAAACTGGGATCCTCACTGAATGTTCTTCCCCACTGAGCCAACTCCTTAGCCTCTGTTCTCCAGTTTCTCTTAACTCCCAACATTCTTTGTTGAGGTCACCAGTAAATTCCTCATCACCAAGTCCATCAGATGATTGGCAGCCATGGCGTATTTTCCTCCTCTGTCTCCTCACGCTTTCCTGTTGACAACACATTAGGTCCCATGTCACAGCAACACTTCTCTAGTAGGAGAGTCATTTTGCTCCCTCCCCCATTTGATATTAAGCATGTCCACTTTTTGGTTATTGCAACCAGTAGCTAGATCAAGGACACTGCTAAACATCAACACTGCAGAAGGCATCCTTCAAAACAAAAAAATATCAGCCCAAATTGACCACAGTGTCAAGGCTTTAAACACATAATTGCATTTGGGCTTCACAATAACCCCATAAAGTAGGCATGATTTATCCTCATTCTGCTGATGAAACAACTGGTCTCTCATTATGAATTATTCGGAGAGTGATTATTAAGTTAATGAATTCTTCAGACTCTCAGCTTCATCCTGAGACTAGTTCACTATCTCTTAGCACATCTATCAGAAGTATAAACAGAGGGTGGGGGAAGCTAGGGAGATCTAACTCAGAGTTGTATAAGAAATCTTCATTTAAAAAGAAAAAAAAATCCAAGGTGGAGAAAGAAAGTGGAAGTAATTAGCAGGGAGCAGTACAGCGTATCTCACCCATCTCTGCTTTCATCTCTCACAACCAGAACTCTGGGATTGCTGTGGTCTGCCCACCCGCTGCTAGGAAGAGTCTAAGACCGGAAATAGAGCAATGTAAAAGCACAAACGAGAAATCCAGATAGTTGTCCATCTAGCATCAGGTGCAGAGCTGATTTACAGAAGTGAGGTCTGCCTCCTCACCATTAACCCTTGACACTCCCCAGACTACTTTTTAAGAAGCTGTCAATCCTCAGGGCGCAGGGCAAAGCCTGGCAACATGGTAACAAGAAGCCCTGGCTTTACCTTTTCCTCCTTACTTGACAGGGAAGATAAGGCTTAGGTTAAACAGCTGCAGACTCCAGGAAAGGAGGAGACCTGGCCCCTGCCTTGAAGGTAGCCCAGCTGTAAAGAGAAAGGTATTCTGGGCCTGAGCCCGCCTCCAAGTGGGAATATCCTTGAACAATCAGAAAGCGCTGTGTTTTTCTAAAAAGCCTTTGGCAGCAGCAACGCTATCTCCAGGGTAGCGGCTGCCCTTCTCCTAATAATGAGAAAATTATAATTATTACCAAGAATTATTATTATGTGTTAAAAATATATTGACTGCAAACAATGTGCTTTGGAAAAGAACACTTTTAAGTAGTTCTCTGAATTCGTTCCAAGTTGGTCACCCTTTTCTACCCATTTCTGCATTTTAACACTTCTTTCAGGCAGAACTGTTTCCAAGTGTGGTGTAAAATGATAGCCATGATTAAGCAGCCCCTTAATTCAAGGAAAGCTGTGGCTGACAGGGTTGAGAATAAACCCTGACAACCACCAGCTTCTACTCCCGCCAAGACCTAAAGAGTTCTCACAGGGGCCCATGTATATCACATCTAAATGTCACAGTGCTATGACCAAAAATATTTTAGAAACATTTTTTAACCCTTATGCCTTGGGGAAAAAATACAAAAATAAATTTACTTTCTAATACACATATTAGCAGAACACAACCACCTGTAACTCTAGCTTTGATGAATACCTGTACTTACAAGCATACACACACACACACACACACACACACACACACACACAATTTCTAAGAAGGGAAAATATATACTGTACCAAACTGAAAGGGTAAATCTGCATTTACAATTTCATATAAAATGTGAGTACGCCTCTGTCTTACCTGGGGACTGTGTCTTTTTCTCACCCCATGCCAGCTACACAGAAGATTTTTACCTAAATGTCAACCACTAGTTACCACATGGACCTAGGCCTTACACACCTTCAGGCTGACAGATCTAGAATGATCCAGTCCTGATGCACTGGCAATAGGCTCTAAGAAATTTCCAAGATTCTGGATCCTTGGCTCTAGAAAGGTACAGTAGATAGGAGTCTCAGTAGATCTGTGGAGGAAATGGCTGGAAAAGACCTGCCAACCAGTTCAGACTGCTGTGACAAAATACCACAGCCTGGGAAGCTTATAAACAATAGAAGTGTACTTCTCATGTCTCTGGAGGCTGGAGAGTTCAAGGGGAAGGCACCAGCAGAATTGGGGTGTGGTTTACAGGCACCTGTCTTCACACTGTGTTCTCACCGGGCAGTTCCCACTATTCAGCACCAGTCACTTCACTAAACAACCACCTCTGGATACCATCACCGAGTGGAGAGTAAAAACTTTAACAGATAGATTTGGTGGGTACTTAGATATTCATACTATGGCAGAAGGCCAGAATGGCCATAAAGACTGAGGGCAGAATCTCTTGTACTTAGGTTTCAGGACCACATTGTGAGCCACAGACTTCAGGTCTTTTTCTAGCATATGGCCCTGATGCACTGATACCCTCTGAACTCAGGTGTTTTCTTCAGTAGTGAGACCTTTTGTGCCCCATGAACATAGGGCTGCTTCCTACAAACTAGGATCAGGGGTACAGCTGATAAACTCAGGTGTCTTTGCCACTCTGAATCCAAACCTCCTTATTTTTTTTTTTTTTAAATCAGAGTCCCACTATGTAACTCTGGCTGTCCTGGAACTCACTATGTAGACCAGGCTGACTTGTAACTCACAGAGATCTACCCGATTCTGCCTACTGATAGTAAAGGCATGTGCCACCACTCTTGGCTCAACCCTGCATGATTTAAGGGCTTATTTTCCCCATTGTGATGGTAACCAGACAGTTGCTGTGTCTTCCAAATGTTAAAGGCAAAATTGAAAGACTTAGAACACCCTAATAAGCATAGGACTCAAGATACATTTGTTACTCTTGTCGTTGGGTCTTATCTACCTGTTTAAAAAGCAAGGGCATCAAACTGGGTTAGAAAAGATTTTAAACTAGTCATCACTGGCCCATAAGCTTTGGTGGGCACTAGGGGACTTTATAGAGATTAAACATTTACAACTGATAACTAATCTTTTAAGATTTGGAACCTTCAAAAAATTCTACATTGTACACTTCCCATAAATACAAAAGTCACTGTACTAAACTCAAATATTCAATTTTTTCTTCTCTAATCTAGTCTCCCAAAGCCGTCATTCCCTATGTAAAGCATGAGAGCAAATGGCATATTGAAGAAAGTTACAGGAGACTAACAATCATTAGCATGGGGTAGACAAGTACATCTGTAGAGGTTGGAGGAAGAAAAACAGGAAAGCACGGGCTGGAGAGTTGGCACAGTGGGTCAGAGCGCTTGCAGCACAAACATGAGGACCTGAGTTTGGATCCCAGCACCCACACAAAAAGCTGCATGTGGCCATTTGTACTGTGAGGGGCAGAGACTAGAGGAGCTCTGGGTTTCTGGCCGCATGACTAGGTCCAGGTTCAGGGAGAGACCCTGTCTCAAAGAAATAAGGTAAAGAGAGATGGAGCCAGAAATTCAACATCCCCCTCTGCCTTCCATCTGCCTTCCACAAGCACACATGGATGCATGCATGCACACGTACTATACTACGCTCACCTACACACACACACACACACACACACACACACACACACATATTCATACACACACTCATACACACATAGAGACACACATAATGTTTTTATTAAATTTTTGAAGAGAAAGAAAATAAACAGGCTATAAACAAACAAACAAAGAGCCAACATTGTACTTGCGTAGTCTTTAAGGTCCAAGGCATGGCTTCCAAAGTTTACCACACAAAACAGTGTGTGTTATGTGCCAATCATAGGTGGTCCCTGCCTGTGAGCTCAGCACTTGGGAGTCTGAGGCTGTAGGATCGCCTTGAGTGTGAAGGCAGCCTAGGCTGTTGCATGGAGCTGTGGTTTGCATACCGAGGTATAATCCTGCCCTGTATAGCATTTCCACAGTGCCTGGGGTGCAAAACCTTAAGAACTGGGCTCTATCGGTCCTCCATCTTATAGAGAAGAAAACTGCAGCTCAGAGGTAGATCACACTCGAGTGGTCCCAGAGCTAGGAAATGGCCAGGTGAAACAGCTTCCATCCCATGCTGAGTGCAAGCATGGTTCTCAGTCACCCACACAAGCTCTCAAACCTCACATTCTTCTATGTCACAGCAATAAAAAAATATATAATTTACTAAGATTGCCAACTGAAAGATAGCATGCTAGTAGCTTTTAATAGGTAGTTAAAAACAAAAGACAGTTTAAAAACAGGGCATAGAGCAGTGGTTCTCAACTTCCTAATGCTGTGACCCTTTAACACAGTTCCTCGTGTGGTAGTGACCCCCCCAACCATAAAATTATTTTGTTGCTTCCTCAGAGCTGTAAATGTTTTACTGTTATAAATTGTAATACGCAGAATATGACATCTGATATGCAAACCCTGTGGGGGTCTCGACCATAGGTTGAGTACTGCTGGTTTAGAGGAATACATGGGAAACTACAATATTACCAAAAATGTAAGACTTAAGAATATGAGCCAGTTGTGGTTAGATTCATTAGGCTCCAGCTGCTGGCCTTCCTGCTACTCCCTCTAAACCCTGGCCCTCTCTGGAGGCATTCACACACATACACACACACACACACACACACACACACACACACACTCACTCACTCCTGTTCCTCCTGCATGGGCCGCACACAGGTGCCTGTGTTGTTCCTCTACCTCTGCTATCCTTGACTTTGCTACTAATATAGCCAAGTAGCCTTCCTTGTTGTCTAACTGTGCTTGCCCACAGTCACACTATCCTCGACCACTCCCCAACTCCCATTTCTGATTTACTTTTCTCCAAAATGCATATTATCACTGAACAGGCCTTCTCTTGATTATTAAATCTCCCCCGCCCCCCATAGAGGCTTCATAAAGGGAAGAATTATCTATTTTGTTCTTAACTGAATTTCCAGTTCTTATAGCACGGCCTGCTTGTTTTTATTCTGTTTTAAAGATTTATTTACTTATTTTATGTATGTGAGTACACTGTTGCTCTTTTCAGACACACTAGAAGAGGACATGGGATCCCATTACTTACAGATGGTTGTGAGCCACTATGTGGTTGCTGGGAATTGAACTCAGGACCTCTGGAAGAGCAGTCAGTGCTCCTAACCACTGAGCCAGACATCTCTCCAGCTGCCCCCCCACTGCCTGCTATTATATAGGAAATCTTCCATCAATATTTGTAGACATGAAATATTTTATACTGTAACTGCTTATCATATCCAGTCTGATTTAACCCACATTGTTGTCTGTCTTTTCCTAGAAACATTTTGGAGTCACATTCCTCTGTCTGGGCTATGGCACCTCTGAGCCAGATAAGCAGCCACATCAACTCCACCTGTGGGGCAGAAAACTCCACTGGTGTCAACCGGACCCGTCCGCATGCCTACTATGCTCTGTCCTACTGTGCACTCATCTTGGCTATCATCTTTGGCAATGGCCTGGTATGTGCAGCTGTGCTGAGGGAGCGTGCCCTACAGACCACCACCAACTACCTAGTGGTGAGCCTGGCTGTAGCGGACCTGCTAGTGGCTACTTTGGTGATGCCATGGGTGGTGTACTTGGAGGTAAGTGCACTCATGGTATATGCTTCTCCAGAGTGGGTAACGACTCAGAATAGCCCTTGAAGTTAGTGCTCAGAGGACTGAGGAAGGAAGGAGAAATGTGAGCATCTTCCTTCTGGTGAGAGAGCTGACACTTGAGGGAAGCTCATGAGAATCAGAGGCCTGGGAATGATTCCCTGCCTGTCAGTCCGGTATCCAGGCGACTGGACTTGAATGATGGGACCCTTCCTAAAAATACTTTCGCTTTATGCCAGTCATGTGATAATGCTGAAGGATGAGCATCTTCACCCAGGTTCAATCTATCTGGAATAAGAGGTACAGGACAAGAGGGAGAAAATATTTTCTAATAAATGAGAGGAAAGTTAGAATGGTCAGCATATAGATCAGATCCCCCTGCCGCCTCTTCATGTTTCAACTGCTCTTCATCTTGACTCTTTCCTCCTGGGTGCTGGCCCTCCATAGATTCTGCTACCAAAGGATCAGGCTAAACCTTCACATTTAAATTTCCCATGCTTCCATTAATAGTACAAAGCCCTCACCACTCCAAGAATGCACCGGGCTCTGGAGAATTAATATTGGGAGGAACATTTCTTAAATTTGAAAGTATTTTCATTTAAAGGTGCAAAATAAGAGTCAGAAGGTGATCAAGACAAAACATCCATTTGCTAACAAGAAAATCAGGGTGCCTACATCTGTTCAAGAAACACACTTCCTTACCAGGAAAACATGCAATTATTAAAGAGATGTTTGAAACGCCTTAATGTGCTATTAATATTTCTCCTCTGCACTGAGTGTCACTCTAAAAAGATATCCAATGAAGGATCAAAATGATGCTATGATTAAGAGAAATTAAGATTCATCAAATTAATATTTCAGTTAATATTAATAGTGAAGGTGACAGTTAATTAAGTATGACATATCACGGGAGAGTAAAAGCCTTGAACACAGACTGCCTAAGCTAGTACCCGTATTAAAGAGTGACTGGGTACTAAAATTAGACTTACGAGTGCAAGGGGGGCACATGAGAAAATAAATGAATAGGTATAGAAAGAACAGGAGAGGAAGAAGAATAAGCAAGCTGACTGAGGTAGTTCTAGAGGGAGAAATATGTATTTCTTCTTTCCAGGTAGGATAATCCTGATGGCGAGGGATCTTACAATTATCTTGACTTTTCTGTCAACCCAATTATGCTAAGTCATCCGTGGTGTCAAGGCAATGCCTTTCTCTTCTCCTGAAATCATGCTACCAACTGTCAAAGGGATGAACTATTTATTATTTGATAGTCAATGGTAATGACAAAGGAGTTCAAAACATGTAATATTTGGGTTAAAAACTGAGATTTTTCACATACCCCAACCCACTGATTCCTAGTCGCAACTGCACCCTGATAATCACTCCAGTTCAGGGATTCTTTGGACCTCCCACAGGATGAATGCCAGAAAGAAATAGAGGCAAAGAGGACTTCAGTCCAATAAGCATTTCCACTTATCTATGACAAAATTAGGCCTTTGATGCCTACAGTAGAGGCTCTGTTGATCTGCCTGTTTGTGATTGCTTCTGGAAGTCTGGTTGGACCATAGTGGAAATTTTCCATCCATACCTATTTAGAATATGAATATCGTGACTTTTCTGCACTAGAACAGTATGGCAATCCCCTTCTGACCACAGTTGCCAATATCAATGATGTCCCCAATCTACTGTTGAACACAGGAGAGCAACCAGCTTTGTAGAAAACCATCAGAAACCTGGCTAAAGGTCTTAACAGACTCTCTGGAGTGGTGTCACCGGGTTGTCTCCAGTGAAAATGACATGATTGAGCTGTTAGCAACCCACTATCCCCCAAAACAACAATGAAAAACAGCAGCCTGTTGTGGGGGACAGTTTTCAGAAAGCCAGTGCATGGTTGATGAAACCTATATTCAATTAAATGCATGGAAGAGCAGAGATATACCCCACTGGGAAATGGGTTGGCTCTGGAAGCCACTTTATGTTCTTATCATTTTGTCTCAAGGCTTTAGTGACTAGAGGCTAGTCAATATAATTCAGTATCTGAGTCTTTCTCTAGTAGTCAAGTGTCTATCTTGCTAGAGCAGAGGGTAAGATTTAAAGCAGCCATTATTCAACTAAGATATGATTGTGTCCCAGAGAAAAGCCAACCACCATGCTTATTAATGAGTCCTGAAGATGATGCAGTTTGAGTGGCTGGTCTATAAATTATTGTTCATACCTAAGAGGGAACAATGTGGTATGGACCAAAGATGCTGCTGTCCAAAGATTTGAGAGCCCTCAGGAGACAGGGCAGACATGAATGAGAAGGAAACTATCTGAAAGCCCATAGACTCACAAAGTCCATAGTCTGACTTGGAGAGAAGGGAGAGGGAAGAGAAATCTGAAACAGCTCAACTTGAATCATCTCCCCAAGGAACTTCAGTCTAACTGGCAAGAACTAGGTCATGAGCTGGACAAGACCAAAAAAAGAAAACGTTAAAATTTAAGTTGTGTTAAACAGGAAAACACAGAGGCTGAGGAATTGCTATCAAACGGACAGTAAATTGTCATCCAACACCACCATTTGGAATTCACTGGAATGGATGGCGTTCCAATCCGGGGTCGCTGTATGATAGTGACTCCAAACAGGGTGTCTGAAGACATGATATTACGTGAATAAAACAGGGATAGCAACATTTTTCATGCTGGGCTGAAGTTAGTCTCAATTGTCATCACCTAAGGGGGTGCCTTGGTAACTAAAAGCATGATCTGTAAGTCTATCCACTCAGACAGTTTTAGTTGTAAGTCTAAGAAATATCAACTCCACTCAGTTTAAATTGTAAACACAATGAACTGGCTCCCACTTGTAACAGTCCTATGGCAGTGCAGGCTGAGGGCATACTTTGATAAGGGTTCCAACTCCATTTCTCTACCATTCTTTCTGCTCAGCCTCTTTCATTGAGACCTCAGGCAAAGTGATAGGCAGTAAGCCTCATATATGCACACCCTACCATCTACACAAGAGAGAAACTGTGGAGGTATCAAGAGGCACTCAGTTGGACTGGCTTATAACACAGGACTTTCTTGGAACTCATCACCCAGTCAGAACTGGCATTAGCATGCTTTAAAACTGTGCCCCTTCCAAGAAACGTATCAGTAGCTCAGGGTTCTCATGGATCCCCAGTAGAATGCAGGGACATCCCAGAAGGCGGAGTCAACCTGAGGTACAGTCAGTGGTCATAAATGTTACCTTCCTCACTAAATGCACAGGAGCCTGCCCTGGGGGGTGGGAGGCTGTGTATCAGGAAACTCACAGAGGCTGTCTACAAAACTACCTCAGTATTCTCTGTCTTTGTCATAGGACAGAAAGTATATGGGTGGCCTTACAAGTTCTGTTTCCGAAGGCCCCAGCTTAGCTCTTTAATCCAGTTCTCATCATTTTCTGGGAGACTCTTTTCTAGGTAGCACTGTGGAGTTCTATCTCAGATTAGCTCTTCAGTTTCTAATTTCCGGCTTCACAGGGCTGCAGGCTGGAGCTCTCTCTCTTCAAGCACACACATCCTCCTTGGTTCCACTTGGTTAAGCACTTTCTGTGATTCTCAATGCAGTTATATAAGGATGGAGAAGGGAAGAAAGAATGCAGGAAAATATCTGAAATACAAACAGTTCCTTCTACCAACGGTCTGACTTACAATTTTTTTCATCATTATGATGGTGTGAAAATAATACACATTCAATAGGAACCACATCTCAAATTTTTGAATTCTGATCTTCTCCCAGGCTAGCTGTACATAGCACAATATCTCAAGTGTGCCGAGAAGCATCAGGAATCACAGCTCCCATTTACTCTCATGACCTCAAGAAGAAATCAATACTGCCCTGCCCATGTGCTGCTGAGCTATGCTTTGGACAGGCTGGATATATAAAGTGTGTTTTCCACTTATGACACTTTCTGTTAGGTTTATTGAGAATTAATTCCTTCATTGCTGGAGGAGTACTTGTACTAAAGTCAGAAGACTTGGGTCTCAGTTTGGACAGGAGAAAAGATTCAAAAACAAGAACCATAGAGAAGTAGAGAAAGTGACCCACCCCTGAAACATCAAAGTAGAACAGGGTTGATTCAGAGACACACCACAGAAGAAATAGCCTAAATTGAGGGTGATGGCAGAAAGGAATGTATAAGACAGGGAAAGTCTTTGGACCCTGAAATATCAATTATTAAAAACATGGTTTTTAAAGAAGAGTTGCACCTCAGTTCAGAAACAGATAATAGTGGTTTAATACCTCCCACTGGGAAGCAAAGAAATAGGGGCTTCTCATGAACTTTGGATTTGCTAAAAGTGAGAGACCATTAAAAGCTGGAAGAGCTTAGATGACCATCCTCTAATATGATGGGCACACAGGAAATCCGGCCATAGTCTCGTGACAAGTGGGTCTGGGAGCACACATCCTAAAGTTACTCCTCTATGGTGCCTCACCCTCAACTCTGAGTAAGCTTTAACTCCAAGCTAACCCCTTATTGCGGACACAGCTTCATGTCAATGAAATTCATGGTTGGGTTAAATTCAGCTCTGCCAAACAGGACTTTTCAGGAGGTCTCCAGTCTGTAGTCTACCTGTAGTTTGTAGTCACTATAGTCAACCTCTGTCCCCAGTCAACCCCACAAACCCCAAGGAACAAGTGCAACTAACTGCTTGCCATCTTTCCAAGCAACAACAGTAGCATCCGCAGCTATTAAATTTCCCATATCAATATCAAAGATGTGAAAAGTTCTCATTTATAGCCCCAATTTCCCCCCCCCCCACAACAAATCCGCTTTTAAAGAGATGTGAAGAAATAACCCAGAGGTTTATAGCACTGTTGCTCTTCCAAAGGACCTGAGTTTGGTTCCCAGCATCTAAACTGGGAGGCTCACAACAATTACCTGTAATTCTGGTTCTAGGAGATCTGATGCCCTCTTCTGACTCCTGCAGGAACTGGCTCATACTAAGGCAGACATGCATATATTTTTTTTTTCAATTTTTAAAGATTATAAATAAGACAAGTAAAAAGAAATGAAGAGGATAATTAGAGAAGTGATTTTGCTTTTGTTTTTTGGCTACTTCCCCCTAAACAACTAAAAACCTATCCCTCTAGAGCAAGTGTTCTCAACCTGAGGCCCATAAACCACTGTGTTGTTTCCCTGTATTCCAAAAGAAATTTTAAAACAATGATTGGTCTAGGAAAATGGATTTATTTTCAGTCTGTCCAAACTACTGGCAGAAAGAATCTGATTTCTTTCCACCATGTCTGTGACAGCCTTATAATTTACACAAATCCATGAGAGAGGGAGAGAGAGAGAGAGAGAGGAGAAAAAAGACACACTCATGCAGATCTAGCAGAGAGACAGGTTAATTGGTCCTTTCCTGACAGCACGGGCACTGAGTCCCAGGGTGCCTGCCTTGTCGCTAGTCTCAGCAGGCTGCTTCCACTCTCAGTATGAGAATCTGTTATATTTTTATGCTGCTATGTTATTACATCCCTCTGCCCCATCTCTTCCTCTGTCCACTCCTCCTTCTTCAAGGCGTTGAGATGTTATGTCATCTATTATTGGATTGTACAGATATAAAAAAAAAAATCCTGAAATAGCCCTGTGCTTGAAGGAATTATAACGACTGTGAGGTCTTGCTACTGTCGGGTCACCTCCACAGCCTTTATCACCTCTTGGCTTCCTCAGTTCCTTTGGAAAAGCTGGTATTCGTGGTTCTAGTCTTTGCTGGCCTCCTCTTTGCCTGGGCTGTCACTGCCTCTGATCATACACCATTTTTATTCTGACTGTATCCTCCTGGCTCTGCACAATTTTGGAAAACATCATTTCATCCCTCACCAGGATGAGATTTATTTCCTGACTGGCCAGATCCAAATCTATATTAGAGAAGATGTATCACGTAGGATCTAGTGTCCAAGGCCCTTTTATTGTCCAAATTGAAGTCACTGAGAGCTCAAGAAAGAACGGTTATCAGAGCAAGATTACTTAGAGTATATGCTTAAATTTTGAAAATACTGAGTCTTGAGTAGAAAGACTCCTGTTCATTGTGCACTTAGCAGAGTTGTCTGCAAGTCCATTTAAGCCTCTCGTTTGACAGAATGTGGAGTGGAAAGCATTTTCTTATTCTTTTCTCTGAAGGTCAGCTTTAAGTTTGGCCTCCTGTGGTACCTGTCCAACACACTAGCTTTGTAGTAGTAAGAAATGAGGTTTTTGCCATGCATACTGGTACAGACCTTATTCCCAGCTTAGGAAACAAAAGCTAGCAGATCTGTGAGTTCCAGGCCAGCTGGTGAGTTTGAGACCAGCCAAGGCTACAGAGAGAAACCCTGTCTTGAAAAACAACAACAACAACAACAACAATAAAATAATAATAAAAGTGAGATTTTTGAGTCCCATTTTGTAGAGAAATATTAACAGACCACAACTTCAAAGAGAATTACAAAACAAAAAAGAACAGGGCCTAATGGTTTAAAGAATATCTTATATTAATATGTATGTATGTATGTATGTATGTATGTATGTATGTATGTATAGTGTGTGTTCTCCTTAAATGGCCAGCATTTAAAATTTTAGTCTCTAAGAGTGGTGCAGCTTGGAATACAAAATGCTTAGGCACAAGTTGTTACATATGCTCAAAATGTTGGTCATAATGACATCAGTGAATATCAATCAGGCTTTGGTTGGCAACCATCAGGCTTTGCAGATTCTTGTATACCAAGACCGAATCATACGGGATTACAAGGATCGTTGTAGAAGCAGGGATCCTTTATTAAGAAAGAGGACTCCTTCCTTCCAGGGAGGAGGCAGACCAGAGCTAGGATGGTTCTAAGCTCAGTGGTAACACTTTATGAAAGACTATTCCAAGGACTGGGAATTTTATAGGTGATTTTCATATCAAGGCTTTCTTGAACCTTTGTATAGCAGAAGCCTTTTCTCAAAGGCTTTATCTGTTGCTTGTTG
Organism: Grammomys surdaster; assembly: GCF_004785775.1. Lineage (NCBI taxonomy): Eukaryota > Metazoa > Chordata > Mammalia > Rodentia > Muridae > Grammomys > Grammomys surdaster. The sequence goes on along the minus strand of NW_021620725.1, from coordinate 894,349 downwards.
GCTTTGGGGTTGGTTTCTAGTCTTCCTCTTGGCCAGCTGATTTCTTTCATGTGTTAATTCATAGTCTTTGTGTAAAGCCTTTCTGACCACACTCTCCACTTATTCTGCCTCAACCAAGTAACTAGGAACGTACATAGGGCTCATAAATGGTACCATTATTAACAATCTCAGCTCTGATGGCATCAGCTTGATAAATCATTTTTCCAGCTTTACATCCTAGGAAAATTGGATCCTGGAGGATCACAGATGTAAAAGGAAATACATACCATATTTATTCAGAATTTCTTGCTTTTGAAGCAAATTAGAATATTTAATTTTTCAGGCATTTTACACATTTTTGAAAACAGTATCATTGTCTACAAATAGACTTATTTCCTTGTGTGCAAGCACACATCTCACAAACATGGAAGCCATTTTTAGCCAGATCTGTGAAAAAAGTCATTAAAAAGATCTCAACCCAAAGTGAAACTTAAATTAATTCTGTTAAAAGTATGACACAATAGCCGGGTGGTGGTGGTGCACGCCTTTAATCCCAGCACTTGGGAGGCAGAGGCAGGCAGATTTCTGAGTTCGAGGCCAGCCTGGTCTACAGAGTGAGTTCCAGGCAGCCAGGACTACACAGAGAAACCCTGTCTCGAAAAAAAAAAAAAAAACTGACACAATGAATGAGAAACATAAGACATCAACTCTGCATTTTTCAACATCCTTTTAGTAAAATTTACTAAACATAGGATATTCTAGGGACATCCAGTTGTTTCAGATATAAAGGACTAGAAATTTTTGAAAAGAACCATTCTAATATTGCTAACCTACTAACACATGGTTTCTCATCACATTCTTGAAGATTCTCTAACAACTGTGAAAAATTTTGTGTAATTCATCTAGATGGCTGTGTATTAATATAATTCTTAGCTTTTTATTAGATGATGATATTCCTGAAATCAGAAACCATGTGTGTGCCATCTGTATCCTTTAAATCTGTGGCTTTACTTTTTAAGATATTTGGCTTAGAATGAGGAAAAGAAAAACCAAATAAAATTGGACCTTTTACGTGTGGTGCTGGGGGACTGAACCATGAACCCCTCTAATCCTAGTCAAGAATCTACCACTGTGCTACCTCCTCAGCCCAGTATGAGATGTTTTGAGTTTAAGAAGTCTGATAATGTCTCAAACACTTAATTGTGAAGTATTTTAGAATGTTGGTACTTGTCTAAAGCTCATGTGTGGCTTACTTTGTAAATGCTGGATATCCAGCTAATATGTGTATACATTCATATCTATACTCCAGACACAACATGGACACCATTTGTAGCGCAAGCGATTGTATATTCCCGACAGACACAATGTAATTAGGTTATAAACAGTCTAAGATGTTTTAGGCCCCAAATTTTCTTTGCTGAATGTTCTTTAAAAACAGGGAGATCTTTATTATACACAAAATTATGTGTGTTTATATGCAAACATATCTGGAAAACATAAATAGGATAAAATTTCTAATGGTATTTCTATCATGTTACAGCTTTTAGCTACTCACTAGCATAGTGTTACTTTAGAGATAATAACCATTATAGCTATAGACCCAGAATTACATGTTACCATAAGAACACTTTTGTTATATATAAAACATAAAACTTGAATCTTATCATACAATGAACATCGAGACTATAAATCTAACATTGCTTTTTGGAAACAATACTGGTGCTATCTTAACAGTTCTATAGTATGCATATCTATACAATTAGGTGTCAAAATATTTAATATCATAACATTATAACAAAATACATTTTATTATCTATTAGCATGAACTGGAATTGGGTATCAGCTTATCACTGCAACAGCAAAGCCAGACCACCTCAACATTGACTAAATATATGTATATTTTATAAGCAGAAAGGCCCAGAAGCCATGCAAAAGTGTCTCCACAAGTAGGACTAGTCCTTCAATTTTCTTACTTTATATCTTAAATTTATGTTTTAAAACTGCCTAACAAAACTCAGTTTAGCAATTTCTCTGAGAATTTAACAAAATCCTTTTGGGGCCAGAAAGCTGTGCAAGAACAGGAGGAGCAGGTCTGGAGCAAGAGTGAGGTGGAGATGTATCCAAACCCAATGCTCTCCCCCCGAGATCTGTAGCTGTAGGCTGCTTCCTCCCTGCTCTTGGCCTGAGTGTTCCAGGTACACGTAGCCTTATGACCCCCACCTCTGACACCCTTGAGGTAGTCACATAGCCTGCTGCCCAGATTACAGGTTACACTTCCTCTCTCCCTATAACCACTTGAAATTCCTCTTCATGCAAATAAAACACTCAGCACTACAGCCTCAACCAATAATGTAACTCACCCCAAAACCCCTATTCTGTCTCCAAGGTTTATATAGGCCTTGTTCATCCCCAATAAAGAGAACTGTTTCACTGAACACTGTCTCTGGAGAACCCACCCATCTGGCCATCCCTTCCAGGAGAACCCACCCATCTGGCCATCCCTTCCAGTCCAGCCCAGTGTCCAACGATGCCTGGATACCCCAAGGGGAAAAGTAGATCCAGGCAGACAAATCATACCTTAACAGTTTAATCACTTGCTAGTAACTCTGTGCTTGGTATGAGGTGAGCACACAGGATTTTGTCTGTCACATCCAGAGTAATAAGAAAGCTTGTTCAGAAACCAAATGTCACTGTTCCTAGGGAGAGGCATCTTTGGTAATCTCAAATTTAACAGGAAGAACTTTGAGAAGTACATACATCCAGATTTTACATATAGTTCTTCCTTAACAAAATCTTATTATATTTAACAATTTTATATATGAAAGTATTCTTAGGAAAAGAAACCCAATAATGAAATAAAAGGTTTTGGTTTTTTTGTTTTGTTTTGTTTGTTTTGTTTGTTTGTTTGTTTTTTGAGACAAGGTTTCTCTGTGTAGCCCTGGCTGTCCTGGAACTCACTCTGTAGACCAGGCTGGCCTCGAACTCAGAAATCTGCCCGCCTCTGCCTCCCAAGTGCTGGGATTAAAGGCGTGCACCACCACTGCCTGGCAAAAGGGTTTTTTAAAATTTACTTCATTTAATGTTCTTAGGCGTGATCCCCTCTATTTATCAAGACTATATCATGAAGCAATTCTTTTTTTTTTTTTTTTTTTTTTTTTTTGGTTTTTCAAGACAGGGTTTCTCTGTATAGCCCAGGCTGACCTGGAACTCAGAAATCTACCTGCCTCTGCCTCCCAAGTGCTGGGATTAAAGGCATGCGCCACCACTGCCTGGCCATGAAGCAATTCTATTTAGATATTTTACATGTTGATTCTCAACTGTATTTAAAACCATGCATTTTTATTAACATACAAAACCTTTTTATGCTCTCTTGCCTTCTGTTTTTCTTGACTACTCAGGGGAAAACAACAAATGTAAAATTTAATTTTTTTTTAGAGTCTCTTTTGGAAGAAAATTCTTATCAAAATCTCTGTAGTCAATAAAAAATCCTGAAACTTAACAAAACTTTCATCCTATGATTTAATGAATGCAATTTTTTTATAAACACAAACTGCACTTTAAATATTTTTACTGTCCCTCTGAAGAACTTACTTTAGAAGACCAGATGTCTCTTTTTCCCTTTTATTGAAAATAGATTTTTTTCCCCTTGACATAATATATCCTGATTATGGTTTCCCCTCCCTCTGCTCCTCCCAGTCCTTCCTGACTTTCTTACCTTCCAGATCCACATCCTCTCTGTCTCTCATTAGAAAATAAACAAGGATAATAATAAAATATAAAACAACAGCTAGTATATCGGAATAGAACAAAACAAACGAAAGGAAAAGAGTCCAAGAAAAGGCACAATAAGCAGATATAGCTATAGAGACCTACACAGTCACATGCTCAGGGAACCCATAAAAACACTAAACCAAAAGCTATACTATATACTCAAAGGACCTGTAGGGGAAAAGAGAGTATCTATCCTCTATAACACATTTGCACAATTAGGCAATTAGGGATGCCAGGACCTTTAAAATATATTTTAAAAGGTAAACTATTTTGTTATATGTAGAATACAGCTGGAGGTGTGTCCAATCTTCCATTTGTCTCTGGAACATCCCATTCTTCGACCTCACTTCTCCCCCATCATTGGTCCCCAAAATCTTTTTGAGGAGCTAAAGGATGATATCTATTTCCTCTAACTTCCATGCAAAGGAGAGGTGCAATCCTTACCAGAGACGGACCATAAACCCCTCTTCCTGTTCCATGTACTGGTTAAAGAGGAGGCTTTGGTGTTTCTGAAGGAGAAGTTGGCTTGAATCCCTGTATCATGAGTTAAGTTTGAAGCTGTCATATCCTAGAAGACACACATTTTACTTGATTTAAAAAAATGCGAGACTCTGGGCTAGAAACAAAGAAAGAATAATGAGACCCAGTTTCAAAACAAACAAACAAACAAGCAAACAGGGATGCCTGAAGAAAAGAGGACACGGCTCAGTAGTCCTTGTCTAGAGTTCCTGAAGACTTGTGCCCCCAACGTCACCAAAAATAAACGAATAAGCCATGGTATGCCCCTGTAACCCCAGCAATAGGAAAGGCGACACAGGAGAATCAGTCTCAGCTCTACAGTGAAATCCTGATGTTTATGAAGCCCTGTTTGGGGGACGAACATTTCTGAAGATAAATATTATGCCCTCCAGACCAATCCTTCCAAACTTTTCAGGCTGTAAGAATCACTTAAGGGACTCATTATTTGGAGTGGGGCCTGCGAGTCATTTGTTTAACAAGAGCCTCAGGTGATTTGGGGTCTGCTGCTTACAATCAGTAAGTTTGGGAAATGCTGCCTTAGGCGGTCTGCTGGAAATCAATAGCCAACTCTGTACCTGAAGACACTACTGTCTCGCTTCTTCCCGCCACAGGGAATTAGCTTTGTTCATTAGCAAGTGAGAGTAACACCTCCTGGCTGCCTATAATTCTGAAGTGAGTTATTCATCAGAATTTAGGTGGAAAAAAAAGTCTCGAAAGAGCCTTAAATCAATCATATTTTTTAAAAATCTGCTTTAATTTCTAAAATTACTTTGCCTTTTATGATCTCTCAGTGCTTTGTATTTATCTCTCTGTCAGCGCATATCACAGTGCATCGTAGTCATTTTCTAAGGATCTCTCGTATAAGTCCTCCATTCCTCCACACCCATTCACACATCACTCTCCCAGCTCACACGGGCACTATCATCAGAGACCCTGGGAACCAAACCAGGTTTAATTCATTTCAATACACCCACCCTTTTAGTTTGAGTTTCATTTCTGTGAAGAGACACCATGAGCAAGGCAACTCTTACAAAGGACAACATTTACTTGGAGCTGGCTTACAGTTTTGGAGATTTAGTCCTTTATCATCATGGTGGGAGGCATGGCAGCCCCCAGGCAGGCAGACATGGTGCTAGAGGAAGCTGGGAGTTCTCCATCTTGATCCACAGGCAGCAGAAAGAAACTGTCTTCTGCAGGCAGCCAGGAGGCTCTGATTCCACACTGGACAGAAGTTTAGCATTAGGAGATCTCAAAGCCCACCCCTACAGTGACACACTTCCTCCAACAAGGCCACACCCACTCCAACAAGGCCACACCTCTTAATAATGCCACTCCCCATGGGCCAAGCATTCAAACACATGAATATATGGGGGGGAGGGCCAAACATATTCAAACCACCACACCCATCCATGCCTTGTATCAAGCATGTGATATAAGCAGTCAATGAAACACTGACTTTCTGGATAAACGGAGGGACAAACGGCAGACCTCCTCCATCTAATGTTGGTAGGGTGGAATGTAACTGTGCACTTCTTTGAAGTGCTGTGCCAAGGTAGGAGTCTTTGAGAACAGGAGTAGTCACAGTTGTCAGGAAGAGATTGAGAGTTTAGCTCTTTTTTTGTTACTTGTATGCTTTCAAGCAAAAAGAACCCCTCCAGGTCTCCATCTACCTACAAATTGGGCATCATAGCCTTCTCGGTGGCTTGTTCTAAAATGAGGTGACTCAGTTACTTACCATGCTTTTAGCACTTCTGATCTTCATCCTTTCTGTTATTTTACATGGTGTGGGAGACGGGAGTATAGACATTCACATATGATATAGGTAAAATAGATAGATGATAGATAGATAGATAGATAGATAGATAGATAGATAGATAGATAGATAGAGACAAACAGATATATAGATGGATAGATGGATAGATTGTGTGTGTGTGTGTGTGTGTTTGTGAGACCACTTGGTTGGTTGGGTTTTTTTGTTTTGTTTTGTTTGTTTTGTTTTGTTGCGTCAGGGTTCCTCTGTGTAGTCCTGGATGTCATGGAACTCAGTCAGTAGGTCAAGCTAGTCTCAGACTTCAGAGATCTGCCTTCCTCTACCTCCTGAATGCTAAGACTAAAGGTGTGGGCCTCCACCTCCTGGCTTACAGACTCAGTTTTTAAAGCGTGTAAGCTCCCAGGAAAGTTAAGTGATAACATCTTAGTGGGAACCACTTCAATCAGCTAATCAGGTTGTTTTCTTAGCACTTGGCTAAGATCAAGGAGAGAATTGGATTTCTGATGGCAGATCCTGGAAGAGGGAACAAATAGACAGAAAGAAGAAAGTCTCGTTCTGGGTGACAGCTGGAGAGGTCATTCAACAAGAGGGCATGGTGTCCTTTCACACAGGCCTACACACACACAGCAGCCCCTGTGTCTTTCCCATTGCTGTCTGGTGATCCTGAGATGGAGGCATTCAGAAAGGTACCTTTTCCCAGTCTCACCTGATTCTCCTCTTCCCTGGCATCCACCCACTCCATCCCTTCCCACAAGCTGCTTCTCCCTGTGTGGTGTTCTGTAACAGCATTCAATGCCCCGCCTACCTCTGCCAACTATGTAAGCTTTGACAGCGAGCTTGATCTCTCTAAGATTGCTTCCTGTGTAAGAAAGTCATTAATAGCCCAGTCAATGCAAAAATAACAACTCAGCTTGAAAGAAAAATAATAAAAACCCTTTATTCTGAGGCAAATGTGAGTGACCTTGCTCTCAGAACTTGGATTCAATTTGTGCCATGGAAAGAGTGGCATGAACTTTTGTAGCAAGAGAAGAAAGCCAAAACTGATACATTAAAAAAAAAAAAAAAAGTTTTGGTTGGGACCCTAGCTACGTGAGCCGGGAGGAGGATAATCGTGCTACAGCATCTTTAGCTCTAGGTTGGTGGATACTGAAGGTCAGCTAAATTGAACAATGCATTCCAAGAGGTTTATCTAATAGTCTTGAGAACTTTAGGGCATAAGCAAAGGTTAAAGGTAAAAGGGAGGTTGTATGTGTCCAGAAAGAGGTGGCTCAGCAGGTAAAAGCACTCGCTGCTCTTCCAAAGGACCCAGGTTCAGTTCCCAGCATCCATACAGTGGCTCACAACCACCTGTAACTACAGTTCTAGAGGATCCGATGCCCCCTTCTGGGCCTCCATGGGCACTATACATCTAGTGCACATACATAGAAGCAGGCAAACATTCAGACACATAAATCAAATATTTTTAATGAAGTAAATGAGTATTTTCTTCTACAGACACTAAGCCTAGATAACCCTCCACCTGTGACATTTCATCCCTCATAACCACAATCTTCTACTCCAGCAAGGTCAAAACAGAGTAGAGGCCAAAGAGCTTGTGGGATCTTTAAGAGAAACAAGGCTTCCTCAGATACCTTAGGCTTTATGGTCTTTTCTCAAGGGATTATAGTCAGCACTAAGAAGCCATGTCTGCAAAGTGCTTTTCAGGACACCAGGCATTTAGCAAATATTCAATAAATGGCTTTTAGTATGTCAGAGACCACTCAATGTTGACGGAGGTATTTGCATGTCTAACCCCTGACCCCCTAACCTCTTGAAGCCCCAGAGCAGCAGTGAACGAGTAAATGTCTCTGCTATTATCGAGTTGGTTAAGTAACAGTCATTTAATCTCCCATCAAATTAGACACGCCTCAAAAAGCTGCACTAGTACATATAGTAAAATAAACAACAACAAAACAAAGACAAAAACAAAAAACAAAACAACACCAAAACCAAAAGAACGGATCCAGTTTTCAAAGTCTGAAGTTTCAAAGTTGTAGACATTCATGGAATGAGTCATAGGAGTAGATGCTACAAGTAGGGGAAATTTTTTAATAATTGTTAGTTTGTATTAACCATACCAGGCACTCATACTGATCTCTCGTTAGTGTATTATACAGGCTTAGTGAGATGGCTCATCAGATAAAGGCGTTTGCAGTATCAGCCTGGCAGCCTGAGTTCAATCCCTAGAGCCATCATTAAGAGGAAAGGGGAGAACTGACTCCACAAAGTTGTCTTTTGACTTCTACACCCATGCCATGGCATGTGTGCTTATATACATCACGTATATAATAACATGCACACACATGTATAATAATAATGATGATGATGCCTTCTTTCTCCAGTTATCACACATGTCTTCAAGTTACATCCTATGGTACATTTTGTAAAATGTTGAAACAAACAAACTATGTCTTCCTTCTGTGGACTGTTACAGCTTTACTACAAGTGCTTGTTTGGTGAATACATGAATGAATGAATGAATGAATGAACAACCAGAAAACAATAGTTTGACTACAGTTCTACCTATTCTTTCTACTTTAAATTTCCCACAACACACACACATACACACACACTAACTCAGTTATATGAAAACAAAAGAAAAAAGAGTGTTTCCTACTACTGCAATTGTGTGGGTGACATATGTTGAATGGAATTAGGAACACAAACTTCAGTTTTGGGGACAGGCTTTCATACCATGCCATTGTCTCGTGTAATCAAAGGCGTTCTTCACTCTGCTGTCTCTCTGGAGTCACTGTGTGATGATTCTGTAGATAAGAAACCATCAACTCCCTTTCTAAGCAGACTTTCACGCTCAGCATTCCTATAAACGTATGGCTAGGCCTTTATTTATATGGACCCACATGGTCTAACTAAAGGAAAGTAACTCCAGAACCAAGGGCACAAATATGATGACTTCACTTGTTTTAACTTTCCATGGTTGCTTTTAAACAGAGTGAGTATCTGTGGTCGGTGCTGCTCAAAATAGCCTGAAGATGACCAAATATAAAAATCAAATGGGAGGCTAAAAGGGAAATAAACTCCAGGAGAAGTTTGTTTGAGAAGAGGTGTGGATTCTTTTGGGTCTTACTTTGCTGTTATGACACAGAAAGGACCAGAACAGTCACAGATGAGGACCAGACAGAGGGCAGCAGCTGCTGTACTCACATTGGCCAACATCAGCTGGGCCCCTTTGTTCCCCTGCCCTTTCTTAGATAGTCATCAAGATAGATGCTCAGAAGAGACATCAAAAACACATCTACAAGGGCTGGAGAGACGGCTCAGAGGTTAAGAGCACTGTGAACTCTTCCAGAGGTCCTGAGTTCAATTCCCAGGAATCACATGGTAGCTCCCAACCATCTATAATGAAATCTGTGCCCTCTTCGGGTGTGCAGGCATACATGCACGTAGAATACTGTATACTAAATCTCTACAGCCAGTGACACAAGATGAGAGCCACCATCCCCCAGAATGGCAGCCCACAATCCTCAGAGCCTGTAAGTGGCAGTGTATGGACATTCAAAACATAGTGCTGTCATACATCTTGCTTATTTAACAAGGTTGTGTAAATGTGCAAAATTAAATAGGAATATGCTTCCATATAAATTGATTCACCTAAATCCCTGATGCTTTTTGTGTTACTCACAAGAAGCTATGGAGGTTGGTTCCATGTGTATAAACAAACAGGTGACAGCTAGCCTCACCTAGCTGAGAGCCATGCCTGTTTTCCCCTAAATCTCTGAGATGAGCCTTCTCCTACCTAAGTTAGGACACAGGGTTGGGCGTCGAATGCAGTCACACCAATTAGTCTTGCCTCTCCCATAGATGTTGTTTTATGACATCTCTAAGTTTTCCAACCTGAAGTCACAGAGATGTTTGTTTTGGAGTCATGTTTTATGTAAAATGTGTTCTTAGCTTATTTCCTGAGCACATGGTGAGTTCTCTACTGGGCAGAGGGCTTCAGAGAAGCAGTTTTGGCACACAGCACACATTGGGCAGCTACCCAAACTCTTTTACTAGCAGCTGTGCGTCTATGGGCTAAGATATATCTATGCACATACCACTTAACTACAAGGAGCACCCCTGAGATTGAACCTCAAGTTTGATTGCCAAACCTTGCTACAACTGGAGGTGTTTATTTTAAGATGCATGGTCATGAGCTCAGATCCAGGGATTCTGAGTCACTAGGTCTATGGGGTATTCAGAAATTTATGTTCTAAATGAGTGTCCCACTGTGAACCACTCTGAGAATCCCTACACTAATTAATCTTGAAGATCTCTCCCAGTACTAACCCTCTCCTATTCTGTCCCTTCCTTAACAATCAATCCCAGACAGCCTGGCAGACCCTCTGGGCCTGCCAGCCCTCTGGTACTGACGGCACCCACCACAGGGAGCCAGGAAGGTGTGCTGGCATCTCTGATGAACAGCTCAGGGGAAGCAAGAGAGTTGATTGGGTTATTGTTCCTGCCCTGGAGAAAACACTAACCTTCTCCTTGTCTCTAATGCCCAGGTGACAGGCGGAGTCTGGAATTTCAGCCGCATTTGCTGTGATGTTTTTGTCACCTTGGATGTCATGATGTGTACAGCCAGCATCCTGAACCTCTGTGCCATCAGCATAGACAGGTAGGACTGGGAATCCCCTTCTAGGCTGAGGAGACAGGTGGCCCTAAAGGGGTGCAGAAGATACTCCCTTGAGCCATCAGGGTCACTTCCAGGAGAATCTGCCTTTGGCACATTTTTCTTTCGTTTTTCCAATACAGCAGCAGCACCAAACTTCCATCTGTGTGCTGAAGTAAGAGCCTAGAACAATAACCAAAGAGTTGAGATGACTCTTTCCTATGGTGATATTGAAACCAAACTTCCACAGCAGATGCTTTCTTACTTTCAGCACTTGATAAGTCATTTAACTGGGAAGGAAAATAATGTATCTACAGCATTAGAAATAATACCATTAAAAGTATGTGTTAAAATATAGAATATAGGGGGCTGGAGAGATGGCTCAGTAGTTAAGAACACTGACTGCTCTTCCAGAGGTCCTGAGTTCAGTTCCCAGCAACTACATGGTGGCTCACAGCCATCTGTAATGGGGATCCAATGCCTTCTTCTGAAGTATCTGAAGAGAGCAACAGTGTACTCATATATATAAAATAAATAATCTTTAAAAAATAAAATATAGAATATCATTCATAATTCTGTAAATATACCAAAAAATATTAAATTGTACACTTTAGGTGGATTTATTATATACTATGTGAACTATTTTTCCATAGAACTGTTAGAAAATAAAAAGGAGTTTTATAATATTTATAGCTATTGATACATATAATATAAATAGTGAGTTTGCCTTATTATTATCTTTACCAGCCCAGCCTGAACACTTATTCTGGGTCTGTGTCCTTATCCCCTTAGGTTCTCCCTGCCATACCTATTACACAGCTTGAGTCAAGAATACTAAGCTGAACACAATGGTTCCTGGCTAAGGGTAGCCAGTATTCCTCTCACAAACAGGCATCTTCTTGGACATGGAGACAGTGAGAGAGAGAGTTAGCTTCCAAGTAAGACAAGATGTAATCTGGTTGAAGTCTCACCAGCTCAGAGTCAAGAATTTTGGCACAACTCTGCCATGAAGACTGCCTACTGACTTAGTTGGTGTTTCAATTATTATAATAAAACACCATGACCAAAGCAGCTTGGAGAGAAAGGGGTTTATTTCATTGTATACTTGCAGTAACAGTTCATCACTGAGGGAAGTCAGAGCAGGAACTCAAACGGGGCAGGGATCTGGAGACAGGAACTGAAGTGGAGCCGTGGAGGACTCTGTTACTGGTTCATTACTCCTGGGAAGCTCAGCCTGCTTTCTTCTTATCAGAACATTTTTATTAAATTTTACCAATTTGTGTGTGTGTGTGTGTATGTGTTACTTCAATGGAGATCAGTGCACAACTTTGGGACTTGGTTGTCTCGTCCTCCATGTGGGTCCTGAGGAATGAACTCAGGTCTCCAGGCTTGGCAGCAAGGACCTCTTTACCACTGAGCTACCTTGCTAGCACTCTTTTTTAAAAACCGATTTTGATTTATTTATTGACTTTATTTGTATGGGTGTTTAACCTGCATGTTTGTGTGTGCCCTGCCCTTGAAAACCAGAAAAGGGAATCAGATTTCTTAGAACTTGAGCTATAGACAGTTGTAAACTACTATGTCGGTGCTAGGAATCAAACCCAGGTCCTCTAGAGAAGAACAGTCAAAGCTTCTAACCACTAGACCACCTCACCAGGCTTCTTCCAGCACACAGGATCACCAGCCCAGAGTGGCACTACCCACAATAGCTGGATCCTTTTACATCAATCACTGTGTGTGTAAGACAATAACCTCACAGATTTCTCTACAGGCCAATCTCATGAAAGCATTTTCTCAGTTCAGGTTCCCTCTTCCCAGATATGTCTAAGTTTGTGTCAAGTTGACAAAAACTAACCAGCACACCTACGCAGAGATAATAACATTCCTTTTTTAATTGTGCTGGTTCAAATAATGCTAAAGTAATAATAAACTCTGCTTGAAACCAAAGCATAGAAGACCTTTGAGATTAACCTTATTTCCTCCCAGGTGTAAACCTGTAACTTACTGAGAATCTATAAACAAGTAAGTCTGTTTGCAGTCAGGATGCATTTCTTACCCTTATGACTTATTATTATAAGAATCCCTTTGACCCTTCTAACCTACTGTATTAGTTACTTCTCTTGTTGCTATGGCAAAATACCCAACAAAAACAACTACTTAAAGAAGGGTTTGTTTTGGTTCACAATCTGAGAGTGCAGTCTTTCACATAGGAGAAGGCACTACTACGGCAGGAACATGAGGTGGCTAGTCACATTGCTCACACTATTAGAAAGTAAAGAGATGAATGCTGGCCCTCAGTTGATTTCCTCTTGTTTCCTTTTTTATTCAGTCCAGTATCCCACTCATGGGGATGGTGTAGCCCACATTCCAAGTAAGTCTTCTCTCTCTTCAGTTAAACCTCTTTGGAAACATCGTCACAAACATGCCCAAGGGTGTGTATCCTAAGCAATCCTTAAATCATCTGAGTTAACAATGAATATCTTAATACAATGTTTTTAATAATTCTTTCAGAATTCCTTATAATATATTTTGATTATATTCATTCCTACTATTCAACCTACCTCCTCACCCTTTCCTAAATTCATATTGTTTCTTTTGAATAACCCTATGAATATTGTTTGTGCTGCCTATATACTAATGGGTATGGGGCTATCCACTGGAACGTGGCCAACCTACCAAGGGCCTCAGTTAGGGGTGGGGGTTCGTGAGCCCCTCCCTTCCATGCTAGAATGTGGACTGGGCTTGATCTTGTGCAGGTCTTGTGCAGATGACCATCACTGCTGTGGAATCATGTGTGCAATAGTCTTCATGTCCGGAAGACACTCCAGTCCTCTCTGACCTCTGGCTCGTTTCATCTTTCTGTACATTCTTCTGTAATGATACCTGAGCCTTGGTGCTGAGAGGACATAGATGTCCCATTTGCCATTTGGGCTGACTCATTCTCTGACACTTGACCTATTGTGAGTTTCTGAATTAATTGTATTGACTGCACAAAGAAACTTCTCTGGTGAGGTGTAAAGGCTGCACTAATCAATGAGTATAAAGGTATGAATTTAGAGGGAAGTTTGATACTATGTCTATTTAACAGATTAATAGTAATAGGTTTACCCCTAGAGCCTGTGAGCTCCGCATCCATTGGTCAGATTTACAGGACCAAGCATTCATTTTCTCCTGAGGAGCAGGCTTTAAATCTAATTAGAAAGCACTGGTTACTCCCGTTACATATATACCACTATTGCATCCATGGGCATGTCCTGCGACACTAGTCATTGTTATACTTCACAAGATCCACAGCTAGGTAACAAGGTTGATGACTCCCCCGCTCCCCACCCCCCCAGCAGCCAACATAGCATCTTTCTGCCTTCTGTAAGGAAATCAGCAGAAAGAAAGTTTCCTGGTCAGTACCAACTTGATTTCCCCATGTTCTGTGACCAAAAGTACATAGTGTCTTCAGCAATAGAGTCTTACCATCAAGTTGTGGTGGTCAACCAAGAGAAGAGGACAATGGCCTAAATTGCTGGAGAGTCTTCAGGGCGCCTTTGACCAACAACTCAAAAGAGATATCCCACACCTAAGGCTTCTAATATAAAAATTATTCTCTATGTAGAGTAACTCTAATCAAACCTTTTATATGTGTGTGTGTGTATACACACACACACACACACACACACACACACACACATATATATATATATATATATATATGTTTCCATATGGCTTTTTGTATTAGTCAAGGTTCTCTAGAGTAACAGAACTTATAGAATAAATATTAAAAAGAATAAAGGAGATTTAGCTCTGGTCTAGCTAATCCAGTAATGGCTGGCTATGAACAGAACGTCCAAGAATCTAGAAGTTGCTCAGTTCATGAGGCTGAGTGTCTTACCTGGTCTTCACCAGATGCTAGAATTCCAAAAGAGTAGGCTCTCATGCAGTGAAAGAGTGGTCTTGCTTGCAAGGTGAGAGCGAGCAGGCAAAGAACAAAAGCTTCCTTCTTCCATACGTAGGCTTCCAGCAGAAGATGTAGCCCAAATTAATGGTGTGTCTTCCCACCTCAAGATCCAGATTAGAAGTTGATCCTCCAAAACGTCTTCACAGTTGTGCCCTCCATTTTTGGATTTTAGTTTATTCTGGACGTAGTCCAGTTGACAAACAAGATTAGCCATCCCACTTCTCAGGCCTCCTTAGGGGTAGTGATTCCACGTCACATCCCTCTTCTGCCCTACCCTTTCTTCCTCTCTCCCTACCTAAATCTCCCTCATCCATTATTCCATTTTTCTCCTTCATCCCACCTATGATGCTAGCTGTGGTGATGCATGCTGATAGGCTATATTAAGAGGCAGACAGAGCATGAGTTTGAGTTTAGCCTGAATGATGAATACTAACCATATCTGTAGTTTTATCTTATTAGCCTGTACTCCTCTCTAGTGTAGCCCCAAAACCATAGTGTAGCCCACTCTATGACATCATTTACTGAAAAATGGATGGGATGCTTTTAAAACCTTTAAACAATGTAACTTCAATCATATAAAGACACTTAAATGTGAGTCTTGAGAAGTTTGCTCTCGTGTCTTGGGTGTATACTGCTCTTTTCCTAAATTTCTTTCCCCTAATGTCTAAACTTTAATCTGTTACTACTTTTTCCCCTGTAAACTCTTACACTGCTTCATACAAAGTCAGCCTGAAATTATTTTCTGCAGCGAAGTCCAGAACTCAGGTTGCACCTGGAAAAAGATCTCTGAGAGAACTCCTCAGGTTGCTGCAGGCTGCAGGGTGGAGCTGAGTCACCTACAACCACTGAGAAAACAAAGTAGAGAGACTCTGGAAGAGCCTCTCCCTCCTCTCCCAGTTCCTGACTCTCCTCTCTACCCCAGTGAAGGTCTGCCTGTATGTTACACACACACACACACACACACACACACACACACACACACACACACACTGATGAATGAGACCAAGGTGCATGGGCCTTAAAGCAGAGGCTCTGGGAACAGAATGCAGCGAATGTTTCATTTGACTGAGTTGGTCATATGAGGATGTCTTTTTGCAATTTGCCTCTAATTTGCAGAAGGGCATCATTTTGCTGGCCACAGCCATATCAACACACTTCACCTTTCACCACTTAAAACCCAACCAGCAAGAGTAAACTTTGAGGTGTCTTCTGTCTCATATAGGAAAACCCCTAGAATGCATAGCGCTCCCCCTCACCTAAAAGCTGTGCTTCCAATCTCAATGGGGCAGGGGCTTACATTTCATAATGGAATGTCCTCAGCAAACCTCAAAACAGAGTTCCTCGCCCCCATTCTAGGAAAGAAAACAGGCCTCAGAAAAGCTGTCCCCAGCAGTGTGCAATACACAGCATTAAAATCTGTTCATGTGATGCCAGATAGCTGGTCAATTCATTAGAAATGCAGTCATTCACACAGACCTTTGGTCTTCACACAATGCCAGTCATCAGCCTGACAAACTTGACCAAATGGATTCAGTACTTTTTTGGTCATGAAGCCCTGGTCCATAATAGCAGGGTAGTAAGAGATAGGGGGAAAAAAGAAAAGAAAAAAAGAAAGGAAATGATAAAAGGGATTTTGAAAGCAAGTAATAAATACTATTGTCATTAGATTCTTAGGCTTGGCTCTGGCTGCTTGGATTAAAGCCGCCTTTTTCCTTTTTAAAAATCAGAGTGGGAAGTCCTCTGATCACAAGCCCCCCCCACTCCACGGCCCCTACATCCTCTCAGCAGCTCGGTCCCCTCCCATCGAATCCTGGGTCAGTGCTAACTCAAGGAGGCCGCTGAGAACGTGTCAGGAAAGGAGGACATGACCAAAGCGGTGAAAATTAGAGTCCTCAGAGAGGAGCCCGGGAATAATGCAACCAAATTCATTCACCAGAGAGATCTTTAAGTGGCTCTCAAATGGCACCCATCACACAGGCAAGCCTCCGCGCCTTTGCAGAGAGCACAATAGGTACCAGATGAGTCACAGGCACCTTGGATTTTTAGTTTGCATCTAAATAAGCACTTTATATTTGCAAAGGGCTTTCCAGTCATTTGCAAAAAGCTTTCTCCTTCAACAACTCCACCAGGGGAGTCCACAGAACTAAAGATTTATTGAGCCCCCTGTCTGACCAAATAAAAGGTGGTGAAAAGCAGCCTTCAGAGCTCTGGGCTCATTAAACCCAGGCAGGGAGTTAGAGTCAGGCCCTCCCACTCAGGCCAAGCGCTTCTTTCCTCTTGCTGTCACCGCGAGAACCCCCACTAGAGGATAAAGATAGCTTCGGCTGGACAGTCATGATATTAAGACCTTAATGAGCAATCAGCCACATTGACCGAGAATCAGAGTGTGGTCCATGTGTGCTGAAGGTCTGGCTGTCTCTTGTCACAAGTCCCAAACTAGACCCTGACCTTCCTGAGATTTAGAGAGTCCCTCATTCTTGACAAAAGTTAGGGAAGGTCCCCTGCAGAGGTCACACCTGCAGCTCACCGCTAGAAGTATAATTTCCTATGTCCTCCATGCTCCAGTAATCCTAATTTGCATGGATGTACAAGCAACAAAAACAAAATTAGCTATCACTTATAACAGTCCAGCAAAGTAGGTACATTGTCCCATTATGAGTGCACACAGGTGTGTGTGGGCATTCGTGCCCCCTCCACCACCCCCCCACACACACTCGTGGGGTGACTAGAATCACAAAGCTATTAGGTGACAGATGAGTGAAACCAAAAGTTACTGCCATCTTTTTTTTTCCCCAGGTTGGAACCTACCATTCTGAAACATGCTGACATTATAGGCTTGTGCCACCAAGCCAGCATGTGCTGCCAGTATCTCAATACAGTAAACCGCCCTGCTGCCTCACCCTGGGCCCCTAGCTGTGAAGTCACACCGCTAAGTTCAATATCTAAGCATTACAGGAAAGCAACTTTAGACTGTTTGGTTCCTGTGTCTGTTTAACAGACATCAGCAACTACCTCAGCCCTTCAACTGTGACTCACACAACAAGTGCTCAACACTTGTCTGATAAATAAATTTAATGTGCACTGCCTGACAATCAGGAAGGAAAAAAAAATCACAATCATAAAACCTAAAACCACACAGAACAATATTAGGTTAGCCCAATAATGATAGCAATGCAGAAAGAACCACCTTTTGAATTTTAAATTGTATTAAAAACAAACAAAGAACAAACAAAAAAAAACCCTTCACAAATGTAATCTCATTCAATAGCTGTAAACAGTCCTGTTAGACAGAAAATTTGAGTCAGAAAACTCAAGCCACGGCCCCACTGTGAAGCTGCAGAGCTGGATTTCAGATTCTAGTCAGTCCTAAGCCCCAGGGCTTTACCAGAGTGTACACTGACTGCATTCGGGTCGGCTGAGTATTCCACAGGAGAGAGGGCCGAAAGATCTAGATGCTGAAACACAAAGAAGGGAGTGGGACTGGGAATACCTCCAAGGGAGGTGGCCTTAGCCAGGGTTCCTTCTCCGTCCAAGCCAGGCCAAGCCTGACCGGGTGCTTTGCCTGCGGTTGGCCTTCAGCAAATTGCTCAGAGAGGAAACCAGAGGCTAAACAGTCTCCCAGGGTGGGAATGCGGGGTCCTCGCAGGGCTCCAGGAACTAAGGGGGGGTGGTTTTCCCTCTCTGCCTCCCCACAGAGCCTGGAGAGCCCCCAGGTGAGTCGTGAACTTCTCACCCCAGCGGAGCTGGCGAAGTTCTTGCTGCATTTTGGTGCCCTCCAATGGTGGATTTTGGAACAGCCTCGAGGTCTTAGCCACCCACCTATAACATGCTGGGGGGCCTCATTTGTTCTAACGGCTTAATCGTTTAAGAAGAAGAAGAAAAAAAAGAAAAAAAACCATCCTGTGACAATGAAAGACTGTAGTCTTGTCTCTCATCTCCAAGAGAGCAAGAAGCTTTGACAGAAATTCTCCCTAATGCAGACTCTCTTCAGACTTGTCTAATAAGATACAGCAGATGTTAAAAATACACGTTTCTGGTTTCTACTTTAGAAGTACCTCATGGAAACCACTAGGCGAATAGCTTGGGGGTGTACATTTTAACAGTACACCCCCACCCTCCCCACCCCCACCCCCACATTCCCCACACCTCAACACACTGGCAATTAGCAGAGTCAGCTACTTGGGGAAGTTCAGGTCTGAGCATTCACATTGTCTCCCAAGTACAAATAAGTGGAACGCTGACTTTTATACCAACAAACCCTGCAGGGCTAAGACAGCTCCATGTGCCTTTGAGAGGGCATGGGGTCCTTGTCAAAGGCACTGGTCCTGGAGATGAGAGACCTGACTTGGCAAGGACCACTCCAGTGTGAAACTTTGGGTCCATCCTGCCTTCCTTGAAGCTCTGGTTCCTCTCATAAACAGGGCCATGATGTTCTGTATAGTCTCTTGCAAATCGAAATAATGGAGCCTCCAAACAGCTGATGTGCATTAAAGCATGTTTAAGACAGCACACCATCCCCGCTA
This sequence comes from Grammomys surdaster, assembly GCF_004785775.1. NCBI lineage: Eukaryota > Metazoa > Chordata > Mammalia > Rodentia > Muridae > Grammomys > Grammomys surdaster. Next base: position 875,183 of record NW_021620725.1, on the reverse strand, counting down.
GTGTGTTAGAACCGTGCTGGTGAGAGCAATATTCTAGGAACGTTTCAAGTTGGTTATCGAGCCTTCGGTGGTGGCTTGACATGAGCGGTGGTGGGCGTATTTACACAACAGAAGTAGATGCATGTTACGAATTAGGGTGTATATGTGCGTGTGTGCACACATATGTGTGGGAGAGAAAGAGAGAGAGAGAAGGAGAGAGGGAGAGAGAGAGGGAGGGAAGGAGGGAGGGAGGGAGAGAGAGAGAGAGAGAGAGAGAGAGAGAGAGAGAGAGAGAGAGAGAGAGA
>NW_021620725.1:865825-874889 GCF_004785775.1 Grammomys surdaster | reverse complement strand
AGAGAGAGAGAGAGAGAGAGAGAGAGAGAGAGAGAGAGAGAGAGAGAATTGTTAGCTGTTTGTTAGCACATCAACTAAATATTTAGCATGGCTGGGTTCTTTTACGTCTCAGGATTTGTGCCCGTTAATTTTGGTTTGTGATGTTTTTGTTTATTTGCAGTTTTTATAATAAAATTTATATACAAAAAGTAAGTATGAAAAACAAGGACTTTGCCTACAGCAAGTCTGAGCCAGAGAACACGGTCACATCTTCCACCCCTCGGCCTTCAGCTAGCTGTAGCAGTTTGTCCATGACAGCGGCAGGATTTAAGTCGCAGCCCCACCCCCAAAGGCTCCTGGGGTCACGTAGTGACCACATTTGACTTGGAGCCCCCACAGAAAAGAAGTCTTTAGACTGATAAGCCTGGAGGACCACAGGTGAGGTGTGCTGTGTAACAGAAGAAAGGAATGGGGCTGCCGTGGCCCCCCTTGGAATCCATGGGTACTCTTTACTAACTCAAGAACCCCATTTCTCCCTCTTCAGAAGGAAGCCACTAGCTTTCATCTCAAGACTCGCAGCAGTCTTTAAGCTGTTCTGTCGGAAACACAGGTGTTGACTCTTGGAAAGTAGCTACATTAGAGGCAGGGGGTGGGATACAAGCAAAGCCACGCACAGGAAAAGCAGGGAACACCAACCCCTGCTCACTCAGCATGCATCTTGTTCTCCCTTAGCCCAAGCTTTGAGGTGCACAAGACAGAGTAAGGAGGCTCTTGCCCTAAATCTGGCATCCTACTTCCCTGGAGACCGAAAAGACAAAAACTGTTGCTCTGTATTTAGACTCATATCTAACCCCCGCCCCCGCATCCCCCCCCCAACCTGGCTCAAAGATTAGACCATTCTCTCGTGGCCCCTGAGACAGGCCATAGCTGCCTACTTGCTTCGTACACGGAACTCTAGGGAATACTGAGCTAGAAGATGCTTTGAGTCATTAGGTAACCTAAACCAAGTGGCTAATCTCTCTCCATCGGTGAGACCAGCCCAACAACGACTCAAGATACCGACGCTCAGGAATCCGGTGCCATTGATTGGCACTGAAACATTGTTGTAAGTTCAAAGGTATCTATCTGAGAGATACCAGAGAGGCTACAGTTGAACTCCCAGGGAGGAGAATGGATAATGGACAAAGACTATAGGAAAATATCCACCAGCAGGCCAGTGTGGCTGAAGCTACAAGTATATGCCAGGAATCAACCGAAGATCCTGTTCGCGAAGGAAGTTGAGCTCGTGCTGAAGAAAATCAGTTGTGGCCGGTGTGTAAAAGAGGAGTCAATGACAGTATTTTTATTTTCTGCTGTGGTGGAACAAATTATCGCAGGTTCAGAAATATAAACTACAACCACTTCAACCTCGTAATCCCTGTAAGACAGAACACTGCAGCATAGTCACGGTTTACAAGACAGAGCCCGAGATGTGAGCTGGGTTGTGTTCTTTCTCTGAACCTTAGTCCTCCTTACAAACTCAGGTTGTCAGTAGGATTCGGTTTCTTACAACTATAGCAGTGTGGTTCTTACTATCTTATATGATGTCACCCAGGCTTCTACTGGCCTCTTGCCATTCTATGCTGAAGAATAAACTAGGGTAGTTTGATGTTCAAGGCAGGCTAATTCTCATACTTTGAAGCTCTTTGAATTTGGGAACAACTCAGTCCCTTTTAAGAGTCACCTGATGAGGTCAGGCTCTCCCAGAACAATTTCCTTTTTGATTAACCCAGAGTCCAGGGATTAGTAATCTAATCATGGAGGGATGTTACATTACACACGAAGGTCTCTCCCATGTACAGTAGGAAGGGATTATATACAGAAGAATCCTGAAGTTCTTCTGTCTCGGAGTTTTTAGCTATGGAGGTAGAGAAGACATCGTGAAATTCTGGTAACAAATCATAGGAAGGCTTAGGCTAAGTGGAGAAAGGATCACAATGAATCATTGATGGCTTCTATTGCTTTTCTACCTAGAACAGCCGAGTCCCTCTGATACCACACATTGTCCTGGTTTCCCCCAACTTACCTCTTCAGACATTCTTCATCACTTCACTCAATGCACTGCCTTTGTGGTATTTTTTATTTTATCTTGACATGTTTGCTTGCATTTTTATCATCCATGTTCTTCTCTGAGGTCAACGAGGATAGAGTCAAAGTCACTTTCTCCAGCCTCTATCCAACCAGAATGGGACCTGCATTGAGCAGGCCGTATGCTATATAACATAGCAGGGGCTGGATGAACACTGAAATGAAAGTGAAATGAGGAAGTAAGCAAGTGACGTGGAAAGGTCAAAGGGCAATTGGAAGGTCTGGGAGTTGTGTTTGGACTTCTTAAAGAGGGCAAAAAATAGAGTTAGGAGAAAGGGCATGGGGAGCCAGGATCTGATTCAAGCATCTTGAGTGTGTCTACAGAAGTCTGACAAGCAGTGGAAATGTGTGTGAAGAGTAACTGAAGAAAATACACTAGCCAATGAAGCTAAGAGGTACACTTTGACTGCCTGAGGTGGTCATCGTCAAATTTGATCTTTAGTTTAATTAGATTGGGAGCTACCTGTGAGATTAGTAGGTAATCCCTCCCCTGGGTATGTCTGTGTGTGCATTCTGAGACAATTAGATCTCAAGGGATCTGTCCTGGTCACTGGTACAATCCACTGACGGTGTGAAAACATGAATGGACTATTGGAAGGTGACGGAACTGTGAAGGTGGGGTCTACCTGGAAGAAGTAGGTCATTAGGGAAATGTCTTTGAAGGGTATTTGCTGGCCCTGGCTCTGCCTGGCTCTCTTCTCTGCTTGCTGGATGCTTGAGATGAGCAGCCTCCTCTTCCACGCACTCCGACCACCATAATGTTCGACCTCACTGAACTCCCAAAGTATCAGAGCCACCCAATCCCTAATACTATGAGCCAAAATAACCCTTTCTCCTTTTATGTAGTTTCTGTCAGATTTTTGTCACAGCCACGAAAAAGACTAACATACCACGTGCATGCAAAGTAGATTCCAAAATAAGCCTCCATTTGGATATTAGTTCTATTTTCCAAACCTCTTAGTTGGAATGCTTAGCACTCTGTGAGTAGAACGTAGGTTTACATACCAGCAGGGAGTAAGCACCTCACTTGGACACAGTACCAATGCCATCTGGCAAACCATGGAAGAATGTGAAGGCACACGAACCCACGCCCACAGTCTTCAGAGTGCGGGGCCTGTGAGTAGAAGGCAGGTTGTAGGACATGCTGGAGATCAAGAGGAAGCCCACTCCACAGCTCACTGCCGCTCTCTGTTGACTATTCTTTCTCCCTTTCTCTGTGGCTCCTCCAAGGAGTTCATCTCTCTTAGCCTTTTTCACTCAAATATTTTTCCTTCTTTAAAGTATCTTTTATTTTTTGACAATTTCATACATGTATGCATTGTATATGGAGCATAACCACTCTCAACCCATGCCTCCCCCATCACACCTCCCAACACATTCTTCTCCTATGTTCATGATCTCTCTCTCTCCTTCCCTCCCCCTCTTTCTCTCTCTCCCTCCCTCCCTCCCCCCTCCTCTTTCTTTGTATCTCATTGAGAGGTTTCTCTCTCTCTCTCTTTCTCTCTCTCTCCCTTCCTCCCACTCCTCTCTTCTTTCTCCCCTCTTCCTCCCTCCCCACTCTGTAATCCTCTGAACCCTGTGCTACCTGCTGGAATGTTGACTGATTGTACTGGCCTGGCCTTACGCAGGTCTCATGTGGGTACCCATGGCTGCAGTGGGTTAATGAATACCATGCTATGTCACTCATGTCTGGATAAAAGCAGTCTACAGCACTCCTCCCCACCATCCGGCCCTCACATCCTTTCTGCTCCTTCTTCTGTAATCACTTTTCTTAATTCTCTTCACCTAAGGAACTTTTCCCTTGTCATGTGTTTCAGTGAGTCACCCTCTAGTAACTTCTTTCAACGACTGCTTCCATCCTGCCTCATACCTGCCCTTTCTCTTTCCCAGGTACACAGCGGTGGTCATGCCAGTTCACTATCAGCATGGCACCGGGCAGAGCTCCTGTCGACGTGTGGCACTCATGATCACGGCTGTGTGGGTGCTGGCCTTTGCTGTGTCCTGCCCTCTTCTCTTTGGTTTCAACACAACAGGTAAAACTATTGCTTTCACTTCCTGAACTCATAAAGTTCACATAATACTTGGGTGGCTGTGAGTGGTATCCACTCCAGTATTTCCATTCTTATGAAGTATAAATGAAGGGAGGATGTAGACTGCAAAGCTTTGGCCTTTGTTGGGTTTAAATTAAATAAAGAGCAAGACCTCACTAATTTTTGTCATGAAAATAACAGTTTTAACCAAACTCATGAAAAGTCTGTCTTGTCCCTCTTTTGAAAGAAACGTCATTATATGCACTGGAAGAAACATAATGGTTAAAACACAAAACTATGTTAATAATTCAAGTGGGGTTTGCTAATGAACAAGTAACTATTCAGAACCAATATACAATGCAAAGTAACGTATCATAAAGCCTAGAATGAGTTATTCCCCAATAAGAATTATTCCTGACATTTGAGAACTAGTTCTGAAGTGCATATTTTTATTAATATGCAAAATTGTGGATTTGATAGATGGCACATGGCGCATCCCCTGGATGGACAGATGGACAGATGGATGGATGGATGGATGGATGGATGGATGGATGGATGGATGGTAATGTCTGTATCTGGAATGATCTGGATTTTAACCATATGACATCAATCCAATTCACCTTTACCCTTCACGTGATCCATCTTTTAGCCTCAGGAAATCCATCTTTTGTATGAAAGGTATTGAAAATGCATAATGAGAGAAAGGGGAAGGAAAATTCTATAATTATAGTCTCAAAAATAAAAGAAATGTCAAAAAGGAAAATGAATAATGATAGAAAGGGGAAGAATTATATTTTTGTAATTATAATCTCAAAATTTTTTGAAATATTTTTTAGAAAATGTAAAAAAAAAGCATAACAAGTGTGTTGGTTAAGAAAAATCTGAATGAGTAGTGTTGTGGTGTCATGTAGAATTCTTACTCTTGCCCATTTAGATTGGCTCATTCAATTCTTACTAGATTCTAGACTTTTGAATTCCTGATTGATATGTACTTAGTAGTCACAAACCCACCTGTTTATGTACAAGCAGATATTATTGAGACATTGTTATGCAAAAATTCAGGCAAATTCCAACTTATAAACAATATTACAGGGACTGTATCCTGGACAATGATTTTAGAAGTCAGAGCACACACACTGAGGAAGGCAGACAGAGGTTCCCGAATCAGAAAGCTCTAGATCTGAAGCTAGTTGTCTGTGCCTCCTTGGACAAGCTGCTGGAATCTTCTGAGCTCAGCTTCCTCACTGATGAATTTAAGATGGTAATACAGTGGTGCATAAAGGAACAACTTCAAATGTATGTTCATTCAGCATATTTACTTACAAAGTTTTCAATATTTATTTTTATAAATGGCTCTGAACATACAAAAAGAAAAGCCCCAAAAATTAATCTCTGAAGTTACATGATCTATGTGGACTTTATATAACATATCAATATATGTACCCTCCTTCTTATTACTGTTCAGTGTTATAGTGAAACTGTAAATATCTTTATATGTGATGTAGGAAATTTTTCAAAGCAAACTTTTAGACTGGAACATAGTAGAACCCGAATGAACCAGTCCAAATAGACAAAATAAAAAAAAAATCTAGACTTAATTTTTTCTGTAAATAAATTTTTAATTTACTTTTTAAATTTTATGTGCATGAGTGTTTTGCCTGTATGTATGTCAGGCATGATGCTCACAAAGGTTAGAAGAGGGCAGAGGATGCCCTGGAATTGGAATTAAAGACAGTTGTGAGTCACCATGTGAGTGGTAGGAAAGGAATCAGGGTCCTCTAGAAGAGCAAAGCCATCTCTCCAGTCTGCAAATGCTTCTTCTCTTCCTCATTAAATCTAGGCTCTTACGCTACACATTATGTAACTCTACTCTACATCCTGTATAGAGGCTTCTGCTGCATAACAGGATTAAACTGAGCTAACATGTACAAATGTGTCAGTCAAGCACATCCTGCCTTCTCAAGGTCAGTCTTGTTTGTCATATACACTGAAGGCTAAGAAACCATGCTATCAACAAATGTTTTCCTGGTTAACTTAAAATGTTCATAAAATTTAGTGTGTTATCATCTTATTATTAAATTACTTGCTACTTTGTTTTGTTTTAACGGAATGAAACTTGATCTCCAGGTGCATAAGTATAGACCACATAGCGTTGTCCATTGAAATGGCTATAGGAACTATGGGAAACTAAAATATCTTTCGTGTTCGGTGTTAAATGTGTCCTATGGGTTAGTCAGAGAGCTAAATCAACATATTACCTTGTTTCTGTGTGCAAAGGCCCTGTAAGTGGGACTTGCATGTGGGAACTGATATCACTGCCTGACCCAGTCATTGCTTACCTCCTGGCCCCCAGCACATGTCACCTGTGGGCTGGGTGCAGTTTCCGGGGCTGAGCCTCGTACCCCTACACATTCAGGGATGCTGGCAGAGATGGTTCGACTTCTTCACCGCAGGCACACATACATCCATAGAATAGCTGAAACCATCTCCAGGACTGACAGAAGATAGAGTTCTCAGCTAGTGTCAACATCACAGGCAAAGAATGATGAGCTAATTGCAGCATGTTCACACCAGTGACATCATTATTGTTCTAGAAACAAAACCCAGGAAAATTGTCCCAGGATTTTCAAATTGAGAATTGAAAAGAAAAAAAAAAAAAAGACGTGTGACCTAGCATGTGTGTAGCAGAAGACCCTCCTGCTTCTCTTTGGAGATTTCTCTTTTACTTTGTATTTTATGCTTGTTTTTATGTGTTTGTTGGTTTTATGTTGGGAGGTCATTTTGTGTGACTTTGTTTTTGAGACAGTATCTCACTAGGTTGCCCAGAAAGACCTTGAATGTACAATCTGCCTGCCTTAGCCTCCTGAATAGCTGAGATTATACACTTCTGCCACCAAGCCAGGCCTTTTCTCTTGTTTTTAAGTTTCTTAGCAACACTGTACTAAAACCTCCAATTATTTTCATATTGTGTCAAATGCAAGGTCCATTATAAGGGCCAGTAGGTGTTAGCTGGTGTCATTGTTATGATTACGTAATGGAAAGTTTTCTGTGTCTTAAACTGCAAGAAACATCTGCTCTAAGGAAGATATAAACAGTGGTGGTTCTCTGAGTGGTTATGGGAAAGATCAGCTGACCCTTCCTAGAACACGGTTCAGGGAACTCATGAGCAGAGCTCAGGCACAAAGAATCCAGCCTTGGTCTCTGACACAATCTGACCCTCATGATATACCTTCTTTTTCCTGATAGATGTGATCTTGGTCAGTGTTCTATTGCTGTGAAGAGACACTATGACCAAGGCAACTCTCATAAAGGAAAACATTTAATTGGGGCTTGCTTATAGTTTCATAGATTTAGTCTATTACCATCATGTCAGGAAGCATAGTGTCATGCCAGTGTGCTGCTGGAGAAGTAGTTGAATGTTACACTTTGATCCACAGGCAGAGATCAAGACACTGGGCCTAGCTTGAGCATTTAAAACCTAAAAAGCCAACCCCCAATGACACACTTCCTCCAACAAGGCCACACCTCCTAATCTTTTCAAACAGTGCCACTTCCTGGTGACCAAGCATTCAAATATGGCTCCATGGTGGCCAGTCTCATTCAAACTACCAAGTAGCCCTTCCAGCAACTTCCCCACTGACAGGTTCATTCAAAAGCACAATACAAATAACTCTTTCCTACAAGCTTGTTGATACTACTTCTCTGACAAGTAGAGATGGAAAGGGTTAATTCCACCTGACTTGGAGCATAGCTGGACTTCAAGAAATGTAACAAGAGCTTTTTGTTTAAGGCTATGGCCTGCCACTTGTGTTGCTGGACCATTAGAGGCCACAGAGGCAAGCTGAACCCCAGCTACTTTAAACTTGGGGTTATTCCTGTTCTTTGAAAAGGGGCAACAGGAGGAAGGCTCGTGAGTGGGAGAGAGTTCCAGGGCCTCGAGGCCTGACTGACCAGTATTGCCCCAGCTCAACCAGAGGCCCAGCAGTCTAGCTAGTCATCAAACCAACATCCCCTAGTCATGCAGAAGAAGGCACACGCTGGAGCAAGAGGACAACAGTGAAGATCTCCGATGAGCTCAGTCCTTTCATTTCACATTTCAAAAATGTGATAAGAAAAATAGCATTTGAATTTCTCCTAAATCACATTGCCATTGTGTGATTTTTTTTTAAAAATAGAGAGTTCTAGAAAGAATACATAATAACCAGTGATAGGATTTAAAAAATTCTTCTGGGTAGGGGACTTAAAGTTAAGAAAATCTTATCAGTGCCTTTAGAAAAAAAAAAGTGCTATTTATTTGATTTTAGCAATAGAAATGTCACCTGGCTTTCAGAACCCTGGAGCCAGGGAACTTGGTTGCTCAAAAAATTGAAAAGCAGAATAAAAGCACACCGTTTGAAGGATAGTGACTCATCCTAAAATCAGATTCATCAGCATCTCCGTCTTTGAAATTGACTTCAGGTCAAATTCTTCAACAAGTCTAAAGTTCATCACTCTTTCAAGTCAACCTTCTCTCGACCTCACTCTTCACATCGCTCAGAGCTCGTTCTCAGCCTGGCTCACAGAGACCCCAAGACCCTCCTTGCTGCTACTAGTCCATGCCTCTTCTTTCTTTTTGTGTGATTGTGTATATGATTGTGTGTGTGTGGTGTGTATGTCTGTGTGTGTGGTATGTGTATGTCTATGTGTGTGGTATGTGTGTATATCTGTGTATGTGGTATGCATGTGTGTGAGGTTTATGAGTATATGTTATGTGTGTATGGTATGTGTGTGTGTATGTGTGTGTGTACATGTATGGTATGAATGTATTGTGTGTGTGTGTGTGTGTGTGTGTGTGTGCATGTGTAGTGTGTGTATGTGTGATATGTACATGTGCATGGTATGTGTGTGTGTGTGTGTGTATGGTGCCTGTGTGAATGTGGTATGTGTGT